>NC_137864.1:18152211-18659711 GCF_963924005.1 Protomyctophum bolini
TGTTACTATTAACAATAAACACCGTCCGCATCGATCAGGACGAGAAACACAGAGCAATCGATCGCTGCAATTACCTTTTGGTTCGTCGAAACATGTTGGCTGACTTGGCAGATGGACGCGAGACCGCTGAGTGCCCCCCCCCCCACCACACACACACACACAGTCACACACACACACGCACAGTCAGCCAAGCAGTCAAGAGGGAGCAAACACGCTCCACGCCAGCATGACAGCTTCTTCTGGTGAGTTACTTAAACAACACACACACACACTCATGCGACCCACTGCCCCCCACCCCCCCCCCCCCCCCCAACCGATACGTCACTGGGTCCGGGTGCACGCGTTTGTCTGTGAGTCTGTTTGCACGTAGCTTGAAGCGGTGTGCAAGACAGAGAGAGAGAGAGAGAGAGAGAGAGAGAGAGAGAGAGAGAGAGAGAGAGAAGAATAAATTCTTGTGAAGATTAGAAGGTGTCAGCTGTGACACAAGACAGGGAGAAATGTAGAGATAAGGAGGTGAGTGAGAGAGACAGAGAGAGGAGAGGACAGAATGAACAGACTGCTTAGCTTTCCTCTCGGAAGGAGAGAGAGGATTCTGGGGCTGCTCTCAAGGGTACTGTGCCAAGCCAGGAAGTGTAGAGCGACAGAGCGAGAGGAGAGAGAGAGAGACGGCGAGGGGGTGTGTGTGTGTGTGTGTGTGTGTGTGTGTGTGTGTGTGTGTGTGTGTGTGCCTGCGTGCGTGCGTGTGTAAGCAGAGAAAGCAAGCAAGAGAGTGAGAGGGGGAGAGAGATGGAAAGAGGGGAGGAGGGTGCACAGGGGGGGAGGGGGGTGGAGAAAGCCTATCTGCACACAGTGGAATCCGGAGTGTTCATTTAACTCCAGAGTGTAAAAACAGACGGTGTGAGGGTGGCTGGGTGAAAGGCAGAGATGGGAGATCAGTGAAGTGTAGACTGATGTATGTGTGAATGACAAGACAAGAGAGGAGGCGGCGGGAGGTGCAGAGCCACGGACAGTTGGTCTGCGTGTCTGTGTGTGCGAGCGCGCGTGCATGCGTGTTCATGCGTGTGTCCGTGCGTGCATGTGTGTGTGTTACACAGCATAAATGTGAGACATGGTGATGACACCCCCCACCCTGGGGGAGGGGACGGGGGACACTATATGACCAGCAGGACGACAGGGGAACTTGTTGGAAAAGACTGAAACTGTGCATGCATATTCCCACTAGGCTGAGGAAGAAATGCCACTTGACAGTTTTCAAAAACATATTTATTACTCAAAAATCACACACAGTCCTATCCTCCTGGTGGAGACCTGTGCAGAAGGGCACTTTTTCTAGTTTAACTCTGAGAGTGTACATATGGAACCATTTGTACACTCTCAGAGTTACAGACCCATAAGGGTCCATTTGGTTCCAAACTATCATTTAGCTCTCCACCTTCTCTCTCTCCTTTCAATTTACGTCCAATTTCAATGTGTCCTGCTGTTGCCCTACATATCGCTATTTCACTACAACTGTGCGGCATCGCCACACAAACAGCGCACGTCCACATCACACATCCGTCCGGCGTCCGTCCGTCCATGTGTGTGTGTGTGTGTGTGCGGTGCGTGTGCGTGTGCACGTTCTGCTCCCTCCCTGCGAGACAAGTCCACCAAATGTTACAGCTGACACGAGGTGACAGTTGCACAGCGGTGCCGAGGAGCTAGGAATTCAATAATGGATGCCGTCTCTAATGGGGGAGTCTGGCTGGATGAAATATACATGGAGGAGGAAGAGGAGAGAGAGAGGAAGGGGAGATATATCACCGAGATACGGCGGGGGGTCTTCAACAGGCATAGGAGGCATGATAGGCTGATATGATTAGGGACAATGTGTATTGTGTGCGTGCGTGTACATGTACATGTACATATGATTAGGGACAATGTGTATTGTGTGCGTGCGTGTACATGTACATGTACATGTGTACATATGATTAGGGACAATGTGTATTGTGTGCGTGCATGTACATGTACATGTACCCAACAAGCATAGTGGAATTTGACTAATAGACACTATTTTCAGGCTCTCCGCAATATAAATGGTTGTTCTATATATGTGTGTGTGTGCGTGTGTGTGTGTGTGTGTGTGTGTGTGTGTGTGTGTGTGTGTGTGTGTGTGTGTGTGTGTGTGGGTGGGTGTGTGTGTCAGACTGAAGTGACCAATGTTGACTGTGAATAAGTTTGCATGTGTTGCTTTAGGGCTTCTCTCTCTCTTTTATAGAGAGAGAGCGAGAGAGAGAGGCAGAGGCAGAGGGGGAGAGAGAGAGAGAGAGAGAGAGAGAGAGAGAGAGAGTAGGTGTTCTTACCCCCTGGCTGCCAGTCAGTCAGTAATAGTCAGCCCGTGGGCACACAGTGTGACATGCCCTAGTTACATTTCTAGAGTGTATCATCTATACCTCTGTCTGTCACGGCCCATTCAGCCACTGTCTTCATCACGCCAGTCAGACCATCTACAACAGTGGTTCCCAAACTTGTTCATGCCAAGAACCCCCAAATTCACACGTATCAGCCCCCATTTGAAAAGATATGCCAGGGACCCCCATAAGAGAAGATTTTTTATAGCCTGCACGCACACTCGTCCTTGTGCTGGGAGTGACGGAGGCGTTGCCAAGCAACCGGGTCAGTTGGAGTGCGGTTGGATTTTAAATGACAGAGAATTCCGTCAGAAGAAGCAATTCATGTTGCTAAGTTAAACTTATGAATGCAGGCCTTTTACTTGTAACTATAGATGCTCCGATCGGCCACTCGATTGGTGATCGGCAATTTACCCTATCTGTGATCGGAAATTTACCTTATCTGTGATCGGAAATCTACTGGAGAATCCGTCTTATACGATTTAAGTGGTATAAAAGTCAATCAGATATATAGTATAAGATTCTTTTTGCATCTTTGTGACAGGCCTAAACATTCTCCCCTTCCTCCACACACACACACACACACACACACACACACACACACACACACACACAGGAACAGTTTTGACGTGGGTTTTTGACATATAATTTTGGAAATATTCTAATGTTCCCCTTACGATCAGTATCGGCCGATCATGAGAAAAACAATCAGTGATCGGTCCCAAAAAACCTGATACCGATCAGGTTTTTTGCGTCCCTACTTGTAACGGAGTATTTTCTATATCGTAGTATTTCTACTTTTACTTTAAAGTCCCAAATCTGGGTACCACCAGTGCGCTATAGATAGATAGTACATGTGTAATGGAAGTAACAGAGTATGTGTAATGGAAGTAACAGAGTATGTGTAATGGAAGTAACAGAGTATGTGTAATGGAAGTAACAGAGTATGTGTAATGGAAGTAACAGAGTATGTGTAATGGCAGTAACAGATTATGTGTAATGAAAGAACAGAGCAGACAGAAGGGCAGCCCCTCCCTACAGACTGTCCAGACAGCCTGGGACATCTGCTGCCCTGAGGTACAGGACCAAGGTCATGGGCAGAACACACACAGGGGACAGTCCCCTCTAGATGTGGGCACCCACACCATATGCACGCTGGAATACATTACACACACACACACACACACACACACACACACACACACACACACACACACACACACACACACACACACACACACACACACACACACACAGTAGGGCTGTGCAATATATCCATATTGATAATCATGATATGAGACTAAATGTCATTGTCTTAGATTTTGCATACGGTCATATACGCGTTGTCTTTTCCTAGTTTTAATCAAGTTAAAGTATATTTTATGCTTTAAAATTGCTTTGAAATTGTTCAAAGAAATGTTTAAAAATTGCTATTAACTAGTTGTGAAACATAAAATCATGATTTTTCGATTATTTCCAACAAATTCTGCAGCCTACACACGTGCAGGAAAGCACATGCGTTGTCTATATTCTCTCCACCGCCACCCCTCCCCCCTCTTGCTCAGGCACATACATATGGTTACTGCCAACAAAATACCAATACCTCAGTCTATTTAGAGGGATTATATGCAAATTCTTCACTTTCAAATTACCCTGAACAACAATAGCAGGACCTTCTGTTGCAACAATAAGGCATTAAATGATATGGGATTGGGGGACATATCATAGAAATAGTGGTTGGCATTCAGTTCACACGGTGTGAAGGCAGGCACGCAAGCTACAAATAGAATAACCCAGCATGGCTGTGGACAGCTACAGCAATTTCAGGGAGAAAATTGCAATGCTCAACGATGACAGCAGCATCTATGAGTATTTTGTGAATGATTTCATCTCCCAGTACGCTCAAAGGCACCTGGATTCAGCCTGATTAAAGAAGGTGTTTGCGCCAACAATCAGGAAAACATATTTCTTTTAAATCCAGCACTATGAATAAATAAGAATAAATTATACTGCTTGAAAACAATCTTGCAGGAAGGAAGAAAGAAAGAAAGACAGAAAGAAAGAAAGAAAGAAAGAAGCGAGATAAAAACAACCACTGCCGTTCAGCACCATGGACAGTGACACTGCAAGTCAATTTCATAAATGTTAACATGCTGTACTGAGACACCTTAACCCGATTAAACCTGAGATCAGATTCAAAAAATGTCTTCTAAAAAAAGAAATTCTGAAAAACCTATGTTTCTATGTCAGTGGTGCTCAACCTTTTTCATGTCAAGGACCCCCAGAATGATCTAAATTTGGCCGTGGACCCCCATCTGAAAATATGTTGTTCCAGGGACCCCCCGGAAGCAAAGATTTGAGTTAAAAACGCTGTGAAAGAATAAATATTCAAAGATTTGCGCCACGATTTTTCAAAAATAACTGAAACACACACACACACACACCCACACACACACACACACACACACACACACAGAATATATAAAATGTTAACTCACCCACTACTTTTGCGGGGCAGGGGCAGATCCTTCTGCGGATAGAGAGAAGGGGAGACAGATAAAGGGGAAAAGGTGAGACCAGACAGATTAGATCAGTTTTTCACATTACACAATGTCTTACAGATAGAATCCGTTTCGGGACAATTCACTGCACTTTCATTTGTGTTGTGCATGCAGTAATCTCTCAAGACAGATTGTGTATTTGCACGAATAGATTTCTTTTTATGAATTGCCAGAATGTGCGTGCAGTGACTATAACTCAGCATTTCGTTGGTGTTGGGCAAAAACTATCTCTCTCTCTATCTCCATATATTTGTTTTGAGAAGCAAATAGGGATGATATTCATTCATGATTGCTCCTTTTGCAGTTAAGCACAGTTCAAATAGATGCAACCCACAATTGTCATTATTGATGTGCCGGCCGACCAAGAACAGCAAATTATAAAATCAAGAAACAGTCGCAGGACACTTATTGTTATTACCTTTATATTATAGTATAGTAGTAGGGCAGGGATTCTCAACGTCTTTGGCTGGGGACCCCCGAAAATGCGTTGGCCATGTCTTGCAACCCCCCCCCCCCCCCCCCCTCCCCACCACCAATACAAATTGACCGCTACAATAACCTTAATAATAGAGAAAATACATCATAAATAAATACTTTTTTTTTAATAATTCTGGGACCCCCCTGAGGGGGGGGGGAGAACAAAAAAGGAAAAATTCGATGAAACGTGATTTTCTTTTAGTTCTCTATATACTAAATACATATTTTACTGTTTCCATTGACCTGTAATGGATCGGGTTAAGATTGAGGGACATCATGGGACAACACATCTCTTGCCAGCTATACTTTACCCCATGGAGGCACATTGGAGCTGAGTGGAGCCAAAGTGGATTTAAAATGGCTTCTGTCAAGTTTATGATATTGGGCCAAAGCAGCAAGGAGTCTAATATAATTAAGATCCATTGGGATTGATCTCACAAACAATTATTCTGCTTGTTGGGCATGAATTCCCAATTTGATACCCCTTAACATGGTCTCAGGTAAGATCGGGTTACCACTGGTTTCTATAGTCAGCCTGTCCAGAGGCACTTATGAAGTTATTTTTGAAAGACCAACTGCCGTCATTTGTTTTGGTTTACTCAAGCTTTTACGATACAAGAACATGGCTGCAGACTGAGAGGAAATGAAGACAAGAGAGGAACAATCTGATGAAAGAAAGGATATAATTGGATTTCGCAGCTAAGGCTTGCGCCTTGCGGTACTGAATTCCAACTCTATTTGTCTTTCTTTTCATCTCTCTCTCTCACATCTATTTCAGTGGAGGTAAACAAGCATCATGCAATTAAAAGCTGATGAAACATGAATTGACAGTTGGTGCTCCCTTCTTCAAACAAACTCAAAACAAAGTCCTTGCCCAGGTTCACCACGTTTTCATTTGGAACACTGTCAGAGGGCCAAGCCACTAAGCCGGCAGTGGCAATCCAACACGACATCAATATAAATCCTATTGCTTTGGCCAAGACTATTCCAAAACAACATCACCATATGGAGTTAGGCGCAAGCTTGGCTCAGGGAGGACGCCCCTGCCATGCAGAGTCCAAGGCACTTTGGATAATAACATCATATCCTGTGTTTGTAAAACTGATTAAGGAATTTGGGGCATTACCCTAACCCTTATTTTGGGCATTCCATTAGCACATTATAGACAAAACATTTTAAATAATAATAATAAAATGTTGAAAAGATATCAAAAAAATTAAAATGTTCAACTTTTTTTTTTTTTAAATAGTGCACATTTAGCTGATCTAAAAAGCATTCAATGTGGCGTGTTGTGAGTTTGTATTTCGGCATTTTTTTCGGCCAAATTGGTTAATCTGTGGAAAGTTTATCATTGTGCGAATGGATTTTTCTGAATGAAGAAAAAGTGATGGTGAATGCTATTTATGTTTGAAATTATGTTTTCTGGGCCATAAACCGGAGAGAGAGAGAGAGAGAGAGAGAGAGAATGAGGCTCAAAGTTAAAGTCGAGTAAAAAAAAAACATAACTCAAAGAGTGGAGGTCACTCTTTGAGTTGGGAAGCAGTGGTGCTATAATAATGCCAAAACTAAAAGAGAGGCTGTATAGTACACTAACTCGGTAAATATTCAGTAAGATTAATATATAATGTGTTTATGTCTACATCACAGTTCAACGGCCCAAGACCTGCTGGTTCAGACCAGAGCTGACAGCTTTTCTCAATGGAGGTGACATCATCCAACATCAATCAATCATTCATCACCGTGATCATCAAGGGGAAGTGATCTCAGCTAGAGTGACTCAAAGGAAATGTACGCACACGTGCGTGTGTGTTTGTGTGCGTGCGTACGTGTGTGTGCGTGCGTGTGTGCGTGCGTGGATGGTAGGAGGTGACTAATGGAATAGGACCTCAACACCTGCGGCCTCTCACTGATGGAGTACGTGCTGTTTCCATGTAACTGTGCAGTGCAGTCATCCCAGCATTTCTTACAGTGCAATTGCCGCATTGTCTGGCTTTTGAAATTACGTCATATGTCACCAGGCAGCCAAGTCTATGGACTTTTAACGCATTTAGACCTGAGGTCGATTCTACAAATGTGACCGCCTCTGGCAAAATGGTCCTCATCTCGCCTAGAATGAAAAGGCAGAAAATCACTAAATAAACTTTATTTGTGTGATTTTCGTTTTTTTTCATATTAACACAGTTTGAATGTTGAAGAAGGTTTTCATTCCAACAGATTATTCATTTGGGCAAATTAAATGTATACATTTAGTCAAAGTAGGCTTGTTTTTTCTGAAACTTTACCACTGTTTTGGGGGCGGAGAGGAGCAGTTCCGAGATTTGCATGTAGTTTTCGATTGGTCTTTGGACTGTCTTTGTCCCATAGACTGTAAAAAATATGGACAAAGCGTTCTCCGGGTCTAACATGAACGTAAAATGAAGCCTGTCAGTCCTTGTATTGTAAGTCGCCATCTTTCTAGATCCGTTTTGGCCCAGCTGGCCATTGGCTGGCCCAGACAACGAGGCGGGACTTCCCCCCTTCTTCTCTGTTGGTTTTTATTTTGACTCGAGTGGGAGGGGAATCCAGATCATAGACTGTAACGGTAGCCCCTCAGAACATACACGACTTTATGGTAATTTTTTTAATAAATGGGACCATAATTTTCCAAAAAGAATATTATGACATTAGAAATGAGACTTTAAACTAGTGACTGGAAGCAGAAAGTATTCATGACCATGTTTATTAAGGTAATACAGTCTAGGTGAAGTTGGGCCCAAATACATGGACTTCTATGGGGCTATGGGTTTTTCTGGGTCCAATGACAGCGCCACAACAGGCCATTATATGAACTTTCAGGAAATCCCGATTTCCTCAGTGGCTTCACAAAATATCTGTCTGACTGCCCCCCTGCTTTGTCCTCAGGTTTCACATTCTGAGCACCGCCCACGTTAATACGTGCTTGTGTGTTAGTAAACACAGAATTCTTCAACATGGCTATAGTATGGAGGAGCATTTGGGATTTCATAGCTACGGTGGGAGAGCAGATACGGTGTGATAACGCCTCTGCTGCTCACAGGCAAGATATCCCCCTGCCGTGCGAGGGGTTATACTTCACAGAAAATAAACAAAACCACGTAGCTAGTCACCGAAATAATGCCAGCTAGACATAGGAAAAAGTCTATTCTCCGGGCTGGGAAGCGTCTCAGGTCCCCAGTTTATCGATAAAAGAAATGTGTGCTATTTTAATAAAGTCATGGATCGGACAGATTAACTTCTTCTACTACGGCATTTCAGGGTTGCGCCTGCATCGAATCCACTTCGATGCATTTTATTTCATGACAAAAATAGTGAAGATAGAGAATAGAGAAGATGGGGAACAGAGACGCTTCCCAGCCTGGAGAATAGACTTTCACCAACACAAAACAGGCTTTGTTTCGGTGATTAGCGGAGTAGTTTTATTTATTTTCGGTAAAGTTGGCCCCCTCGCATAGCAGTGGAATTTATGTTAGTGTAGTGAGAGACCAGGGCTAGAAGCTAGCTAGCTAGCCTAACACTGTTAACTTAAAGATGGAGTGCCACCATTTCTTTCCACCCTAAAACATGATCATCAGGTATTATTACAATATAAGTAAGTGGCAGCCAAGTCTGTGGGATTTTGAATGTTTGTTTAGAGCAGTAAACGCCATGTGGGTCAATATAAATTAATTAAATGAGTGAGGCATCCCTCAATTCACACAAGTGTGATTTTTGAGTGGTGCAACGGAAGTAGCATATTTTCACCACCAAGTGTCCCTGTTGCACAGCCTAACACACCACCAAGTCTCACTGTTGCAGCATAACACACACACACACACACACACACACACACAGGCCAGGGAGGAGAGCTTATACAGTACAGTACAGTACAGTACAGTACAGTACAGTACAGTACAGTACAGTACAGTACAGTACAGTACAGTACAGTACAGTACAGTCTGATTTAGTTATGGTAACAATTGATGAGATACTTAAGAAATTGAGTGTCCTCCAACCCCACAAGGCCACTGGCCATGACAATATTCCCTCCAAATTTTTTAGAGACTCAGCCATCTCTATAGCTCCAATAATCACCCACATAGTAAACCTCTCCATCAAACAGGGACAGGTCCCCCAAGATTTCAAACTGGCCAAAGTAACCCCCTTGCACAAGAAAGGGAGTAAATTAGACCCCGGCAACTACCGCCCTATTTCTATTCTAAGCTCCATCTCGAAAGTGATGGCTCGCTGATAACAAACTATCTTTACACGTGGGAAAAACTGAATCCATTCTCTTTGGATCTAATAGTAATCTCAGCAAGGCAATTTACTTCTTGGTTAGAGTGGGTGACAATGTTATCACACGTAAAGATGAAATTACCTAGCTAGGTTCCATCCTGGAGGCTAATCTTTCCGGTGATAAAATGGCCACCAACGTAATGAAAAAAGTCAACCAAAGAACAAGATTCCTTTACAGGATCTCCTCACTGGTCAACACAAACACCTTGAAGACCTTAACAGGAGCCCTCGTACAAGGTTTCTGTGACTATGCATGCACCTCCTGATACCACAGCACCTCAAAGGCCCTTAAAACTAGACTCCAGACTTCCCAAAACAAACTGGTCAGGCTCCTACTTGGCCTCACCTCCCGAACCCACCTCTCCCCTGCCCACTTTGACAGGCTGGAATGGCTTAGGGCCGATTCATACTCCTGTTTCGGCGCTGTAGTGCCGAAATGATTTCGGCTCGTCAGAAAATTTCAGTAGCACCGAAGAGCCGACTTTAGGACGGTACACGCCCCCCCGAACCTCAAATGACGTCAAATTGTAGGCTCTACAGCGCCGAACCGACTTTTATTCGGCTCTAAAATAGGAGTATGAATCGACCCTTAGGGTCGACGACAGAGTACAGCATCTTGCAATGGGTCTGGTCCACAAGATTCGATACACCACCAAGATACCCATGTACCTGTCTAGATACTTCCTTAATGTTAACAAAGTCCACACCCACAACAACAGAGGGAGTGCAACGAACCATGTACAACCCAGATTCGGCACAAACAAGGGACTAAATTATTTTCGCTCCTATGCCACCAACATGTGGAACGCCCTACCAACAGTCATTAAGACATGTAAATCCCTTGACTCCTTCAAAACCGCTCTCAAAGGGCACCTACGGACGGCTGCAATTCGAAACTGGCCCCCGTCAAATCTGAATCCCAACCTGATATCTGTCTGGCTGAAATATTGGAGATAATTTGACTTTTTGACAACATCGGTATCTGCAAGTTTTCTTGAATGCCTAGTGCTTCTCCCTAGGCCTTTCTCTGACACTTGGATAAGCCTGTAAAACATTGACGTCTTAATGGAATGGAACGTATTCCACTATGTCCAATATCCAAAGTGATGGACTGAGATGGTAATTGTTATTGTATAAACTACATTAAGAGAGTCTGGGAGTTCTTGCTTTATGAAGTGGTACTAAGCTAACCTTTAGACGAATACACTGCTTGATTTATTTTTTCAGCTCACTTGGTAGTTGCTAGCACAACGTTCCTCTGCCCTTGGCATTGGGATTGATCCCAGGTGATACCTCATTCCATAGTACTGCACAGGCTGTGAATTGCTAACAGTAACAAATCTTAGAACTGAAAAATAACTCTAGCTAAAATGTACCATGAAATATGTGAAATGATTTGGGGGTGAGGTGAAAGAAAGTAAACAGCAATAACAATGCCTGAATGATGGTGATTTAATGGATGCTGTTCTGCTGGAGTTGTGTGCGCCTCTCAAGGATGGCAAACTGTGAAAACCATTTCCTGTTCTCCAGATTACTGATAAAAAGCCCATCACATTCACACATTTCCTACTGTTTAGCATGCACACGCACATGCACACGCACACACAAACACGCGCAAACGCACACACACACACACACACACACACACACACACACACACACACACACACACACACACACACACACACACAGTTTCTTCCAATGACTTTCTTCTTGGCTTATTATTACACCAGGAGAAAACAAAGGCAATTTGCATAAAGGCCTCCTTTAGCATTAACCACATCAACCCTGGCTGGCATCCCTCAAATGTTTGCACAAAGAATTGCTCAAACCCCTGTCATAGGCAAAACGAGAGAAAAAAAGGCAAACATTCTGTGAAAAAAACAGATTTACAAACAGAGCTTGTAGATATGTTATTTTCTGTATTTGTCATACAACAAGTAGGATTTGTCAGTTGGTACCAATAGCGCCCTTGACTTCACCCTTAAAAAACATATTTTCAGATGGGAGTCGGTGGCCAAATACAGATAATTCTGGGGGTCCTTGACATGAAATAGTTTGAGAACCACTGATATAGAAACAGGTTTTTCTATGCCAGGATTTAGAAGACAATTGTAGAATCGTCCTCAGGTCTAAATGGGTTAAATATAGCGTTTGCTGCTCCACTACAGAAATGTTGAAAGAAAGCAGTGAGTGACAGAATGACAGTACTTGGCAAAGTGAGACGCTCCTCCTGGACTGATCACACACTTTCACTACCACTTACTGACAATGGGCATACTGCCCAGAGCAAAATAGTAGAGAAGCTAGCGTGTGTGTGTGTTCATATAACTTGATTACTCTTCAGCTGAGAGACATGAGTTATGATAACATACAGTATGTAAGCGTGTGTGGGTACAGTAATTGGGCACATGGGACTGAATGGTACCAGGGGATCGGTGTTAAGTTGATTTAAAAAAATTGTCATCTTCTAAAAAGCTCTCTTCAAAAGAAAGATGCATTTGAAGTTTTACAAATGCACACACACAGCACTAGACTAGAAGGCCATGCTACAGATTAGTCTGTTGCATGGAAAGAAAGAAAGAAAGAAAGAAAGAAAGAAAGAAAGAAAGAAAGAAAGAAAGAAAGAAAGAAAGCCAAGGTTGAAATGTTCATAGTTGGAGGAGGCTGTAATTCCCACTTGACTGAAACTTGATTCATGCTGTGGTGACAAAAGTGTCATGTGATGTGTTGCTCGCCAGAAATATATAAAACATTTAAACTGAAAACACATTTTTTTCTAGTTGGAAAAATATGTTATCTTGTCACATGACGGTTTGTCGCCAAAGCATACAAATCAGGCTTAAGCTTAGAGCAGTGGTTTTCAACCCTTTTCAGATCAAGGCAGATTATTTATTCGGCATTTGAGCCACGGATCACCATTTGATGAGATTTTGCCTCTCAGACCCAAAACTAAAGAATGTTTTGTTGTCATAAGAGTTTGTCCACAATTCCATGGTGTATTGATGAGGTACCATTAGGAGAGATAACAGGCAAACGTTGATCAAAATAACAATTATTCTACATTCTCTAATTGTTTAGACTTCCTGTAAATTAAGTGATGAAGATGTTTAACAAAGAAATTAACTCAAGAGAGCTAAACTGAAGGTTTCAATTCATGCTCTCAAGAGTTAAAGATCTATAAGGATCCATTCGCTTATCAACTGTCCATCACTTAGCTGGAGACCACCTGGAACCCTCTCTCAAGGACCACTGGTGGTCCCCGCCGGACCACTGGTTGAAAACCACTGGCTTAGAGGAAAAAGAGTAGAAGCAGAGTAGACAGACAGACAGACAGACAGACAGACAGAGGGGGGGGGGGGGGGGGGTAGTTAAGAGCTAGAGGTGGGGTTAGGGGGCAGTAAAAAAAAAAAGAAAAAAGTGACAGCTTTAAGGAAAGGTATTTAAAGTTTTCATGACATGAATTTTAATTTATTTTTCGTTTTTCTTTTAGGTTTTATGGCCTCAATTACATCCAAAAAACCTGTACTTTGAACATTCAGTGGATTTTCTGTGGTCTGGAGCTTTCTCTGGGGTTTGGAAGTCTTTATGAGCTGCAATGAAAACAGGCAAAACAGTGAAAACAGTGACATCTGCTGGCAAATCTCATTGACATATGGGATTTTCTGTCTCTTACATTACAAACAGCAGGAAACTCAGAGCACCTGTTCGAGCCAGAAAACACCACACCACAGAAAATCTACTGAATGTTAAAAGTTCCGTTCGGGTGCAATTGAGCTCAGAAAACCTAAAGAAATTAAGAAAAAATAATATAATTTTTTTAATGTCACAATCCCTTTAAATGTGGAGGGGAAAGACAGCCAGAATCAGGCAGTTTAGGGAATCAGAGAAGAGATAACTGCTAACTTAAGCCCTAACCACACCAAAAGGGTCGAGGCGGTTTTAGCGTTGTCCCAGCGGTGTGATATGTCCTGTTGCACGTTGACGCATGTCGTCCCAAGTGATGCAACTGGTTGAATTCAATGGCCCAAACCACACCAAAGGGTCACCACTGACTCACCATGCCGCAGCCGTTTGGACCCAAGGAGTTGCATGGCGACCCTTTGGTGTGGTTTGGGTTTAAAGGTGATGATGACAGAATGGCTGGGAGTAGAAAGAGGTAAAAGTGCATGTGCGACAGTGACACACTATACTATAGTAGTGAGTGCAATCACTGATTAGTATACAAAACTGCACATACAGACATACGTCTACTAGGCTGGCTAAAACGTTTTAACTTGATTACACACATAGTGCACGCACACACACATGCCGCATGAACAGCAAGTATACTCCTCCCACAATGACATAAAAAACCTATTAACGTTAATTATTTCCTGTAGCCCATCCAACTCTTCAAATGTCTCTAGTGTGAAAGTGGATCTGTGCAGGAAAAAGGATGCAGATATTCTAATAGCCACTTAAATGGGGGTCTAGTATGTAGCCCACAGCTGCTGCCTGCCTCTAGGCTGACCCCCCCCCCCCCCCCCCCCTTGGCCCATTCAGCCCACCCTGACCTAACTGGTGGTTGGTCTTCCTCCCTGAGGGGACCCAGGACTATTTGTCCACCATTAGACCTCTTAATGGGGCCACGTCTTCAGCGTTAGATCTCCTCAGCCTGAGATATGGATATCGACCAACCTCAGTGGAGTGGAAATGGAGAGAGGGGTGACTGACAGACGTGACGTGGTTTCGGGGGGGGGGGGGGGGGGCACATGTTCATATAAGCGTCGTTGTGACCGCGTACACACATTTCACTTGTGCACACACACACGCCGACAACCGACTGAGAGACAAACAGACTTGCACGAACTCAACGCATGCACTTTGCATCCAACTAAAGTCAATTAAACCCATACGCACTCTGCATCCAACTAAAACCATGGGCGTCAGTGGACTAACAAATGATTCTATCTGCTTCCTCTGCGGGTGGGCGTGGGTGCATGAGACTGTCAAGTAGGTAGAGTGCATTGTATGTTGTCCATTGAGTGTGTTGGTGTGTGTGTGTGTGTGTGTGTGTGTGTGTGTGTGCGTGTCCGGGTGGGTGTGTGTGGGTGCACTCAAGCAAAGCACCACACAAGACAAGCCACATGAGGACTCCTCTAAAATTATTCTCCAAATACAATTTGGAGGAAAACAAATCAAGGATAAAGATGCAGCATGTGCATTAGTCCACACAAACTGTTGCTACATTTGATCAAAATCCTAACATACTAAAAAAGAAGAAGAAAAAAACACTTTGTAAAAGTATATTTAGTTCTATGACAGCACATACCATTTGGTTTAATTTTACGCTCTCAAGAGTTAAAGATCTAATTAAGGTCCATTTGGTTACCAAATCTCCATCATTTTGCTGGGGACCACCTGAAGTTGGAACCCACCACTCGTTGAAAAAGACTGCACAAAGGCAATGTCCAGAATATTGCAGTATGTTATCGGTAGGAGTCACAGTAGGCTATAGTAAAATAGATTTACATTTTAGAATGTCATAGTAATTCGTCATATTCATTTCTCACACAAGCGCGCATGTGCCTCGCCCTCATACGTGGTGGCCGGGCAGTGGGCACCGTGCCAACTCAGTAATGTTCAAATTGCATATAGAATTGTTGTTTCAAGTCTTGTATAATTTATGTATAGGTCGACGTACATTCCTGATGGTTTATAAATGTATAAATTAATATATAAATAAATTGTGATTTCAATTAGAAACTGCGAAAGTAGTTTCTAATCTATTTGTAAGTAGCCTACCACGAAACTTAATTCAGTTGCACCTGTATAAATGATCTCATTGATCCAAGTGTTTCTCTCACCTGTAGCCTCCGGCGACGAATTATCCCGGAGTCGTCCATGATGTCAGCAGCAGGATCTTCTTAACACGGCTGGGAGCTTGGAAGGATTGAGAGAAGGTAAAACTAAAAACACCTTTGGAGAGAGTTCACTTTGGTGGCCCTGCAGTGCACTGAGGTTTCCAGGTGACAGGACAACATGGGCGTCCCTCCCCGCGTGGCGCCTCACTCAGTCTGCGCTGCCTGAGAAACCTTTATCCGCTGGCTTTCACTCACTGTGGTGGTGGTGGCACTATGGCAGCCAAAATCCCATTCTGGCTTCGACTGGCTGACAACTAGGCAGCAGAGTGGAGTATTAAGGCTACTATCACCACTGTGGGAAGTGCTGAATAAGCAGCATCCGCCTGGTGGGAGCAGCGTGCTCTGAATGCATACTAGTGCTGCTGGAACAGAGATGCAGAGAGAGAGAGGAACCCCCAGTGAGTACAATCTGACTCACACACAGTTCAAAAGTTTGGCACACAAGAGCTGCTATCAAAAAGTTTGACGACATGTCTTTTCTCAAGTCCAGTTAATACGTGTGCACATTACAACACATAAATATGATAATTATTATTATTATTTATAATAATAATTATTATAGCTATTTAAGTACTAAATGCACCTCATTTGGTGTCTGTTCAACACCAAGCCAGCCAGCCAAGAATGGCAATTAATTACACCCTTAATTGGCATCCTTTGCCAATTATTGTATTTCATACCCAGAGCAGACTGTGTTTGTTAATTTAAGCAGAACGCGATGCGAGTCCAGTCCAGTGTCAGGCACGGCAGGCAGGTTTTGATATCGTCTCTCTCACTCACTCACACACACACACACACACACATCATTCTTCATGCAATCTAGAATCTACTAGGCTATACACAATCTATGGACTATAAGCTAAGCAACAATGGTGCATGCAACATGCACTGAGAGTCACTGACTATACACGCATCTCCAAAGCCTACTAATACAACGATGATCGATTCGGACGAAGTACACTGTCACTATAGTGCGACCACTGCGACGTACAGGCAGGGTTGTATCGTTCATATTAACATGCAGGCGGCTATACATGCGTCCCGAGTAAAATGAAAGCCACGTACATTTGGTGCATATTCTAGCGTTTGTTTTCGTCTTCTGCAGCAGCAATGTCTCCGCTTCCCGTGGTTTGTAGGAGCGCTGCTGTTGTTGTTTTCCAAGACGTGGTGTCATTACGGCGTACTGTTGTCATTTCGCTGTGTCTGTGACACAGTGACAGTGTGTAATAATAAATGTACGCGTGTCTCCATCTCAAGCTCCAACCATACTTCCTAATTCTATACTGAACACAATCAAACCACGATTTAACCCCTCAACGACCATGGTCTTCACAATAATGATTGATGATCCTTCCAGATTATGTTGCTGCATCAACTTGCATGCATTCTACAGTATCATCAGTATGTGGAATTTATGTATTTAAATTATATACACATTTCATTGAATTAATTTGCACTAAATAAAAATTAGTCAACATTTCTTTTTGGCACCTGCATGAGCACCAATATTGAATTCTAGATTAATGTGGCATGCATGCTTGGAATTCATTCAATGCCATTTTACCGCTTTCAACCTGATGTCCCATGCCATTATAGCCAATTTATAGGTGAACATACAAAATACCAGACCCGTCTGAAGTGAGTGCTACTGTACTGTACTGTACTGTACTGTACTGTACTGTACTGTACTGTACTGTACTGTCCCTCCTCCCTGGACTGTGTGTGTCTGTGTTAGGCTGTGCAACAGTGACACTTGGTGGTGAACAAACGCGATAACGCTATTTTCGTGCTTGGACAGACCCAGGGAACCAGGGACAGACCAAGCCCCCAGTAAAGGCTCATACATAGTCTGGACTTTCGGTGGTGAGGTGACCACCGAACTACAACATGACGTCACGAGCCGTGTTGAAGAGCAAATAACCACCGCCCCAGCCCTTCTCTGTTTTTACTCACAACCGCTCAACGTTATTTCAGCTCCGGTGGTCAGCTCACCACCGGAGCGTTGGTCACCTCACCACCGAAAATCCAGACTATGAATGAGCCTTAAGACTCTCCAACGTTGAGGTTCATCAGGATTGGGACTTGAATCCACGATACGCTGTAAAGACTTGGCTTACCAGGCGTTTTTGATTAATCTATCGTGGTTAAAATGGAGTTTGGAGTTACAATGGGTTTGTATAGGAAGGGAGCGGGCAGCTAAAATTAATATTAAATATCTAAATAGTGAATCAAGCAACTTACAAACTGTCTGGGGTGAGGTTGTGAGGTGTCCCCTCACTTTTCTAATAATTCTTGATCATGAATACTGATTGTAGTAATCACAGGTATCTAAAATGTCCTGTGGGGAAGTGATCATTGACTTGTGGAAGTTCTGCGAACTGAACTGTTTGACTGTTATGGCAACATTAACAAAAGGCAAAGTCCACCACTATGTCCATAAGTTGTGCCATTATTTGTCAAGATTACATTCCACTGTTAAACATTCTCACAAACTATACAGACAATGAGAGAGAGAGAGAGAGAGAGAGAGAGAGGCCGGCCAAAGGTGGGTGGCAGGATGGATCAATCTGTATTCTGTACTGAGATGCTTGTGTTGGCGCGTACCAATGCAAACACCACCCACTCAAAAGGAGTCTGGGGGAGGGCCAGGTTTATAGGACAGAGGCAGAGACTTAGAGGCTTTTAACATCATTGCCTTAATGCTCTCTGTCTCTCTGAGAAGACTGGTCTGGCAGCCTGGGACCCTCTCACTCTGGGATTTACTGCTGATAGATTGGACTTAGTTCGACTAGAGCTGTTACCACTGCTCAGGCTCTCTCACAACCACACGCATGCACAGTTGCACACACAAGCATACTCGCATACCACATGCGCACACGCACGCACACACACACACACACACACACACACACACACACACACACACACACACACACACACACACACACACACACACACACACACACACACACACACACACACACACACACACACACACACACACACACACACACACACACACACACACACACACACACACACACCCTTTCCTTCTTCCACATACACATTCTCACACAAGATCTTTACACAATCAGCACAAGTAAATGGTGCAGTAGCTTTACATAGATTGTACATTACATTCACACACACACACATTCAAGGCACCAACCTCCACAAGGGGAGCAATTAGGGGTTCAGTCTTGCTCAAGAACACTTCGACACTAACTCTGGGGAAGCCCGGGATCGAACCGGGTTCCCATCCAGCTGCTCTACCGGCCACTCTACCCCTGAGCCCCTGCCGCCCCTCTACAACATTATTACAAAACATTATAAGAAGCAGTGATAGAATGTGTTACAAATAATATATATGTAATAGGCAACAATTAGTAAAGATAGTGATGCATTGCATTATGTATTATGTACATAATGTTATATGGGCATTGAAGTTAGTGGTTGGTTAGGAAAATAAAGGCATTTTTGGGGATGATGACCAATTAGATTGTTAGAACGATGACCATAGACCTGCAACATCCAGAACTCTGAACCACTTTATTGTAGAAATACCAGCAACATGGTTTGACCAAGATGCAAGGACATGAAACATACAGTAGGTCGGACAACAATGGAAAAATCATGTGAGAGAGCCAGGAAGTCAAAACACACTTGAATCCAAAATCGTGTAGAAATGTAACCAAATGGACAGTTCGACAGTATTGTGTCGAGAGAGGTTGGTGGAGAGAGGCTTAGGTTATTATTGTATAGCAGGAAATCTCCTCACTGGTCAACAAAAACACCCTGAAGACCCTAACAGGAGCCCTCATACAAGGTTTCTTCGACTATGCATACACCTCTTGGTACCACAGCACCTCAAAGGTCCTTAAAACAAGGCTCCAGACTTCCCAAAACAAACTGGTCAGGCTACTACTGGCGCGACCCCCCTCACCCCTGCCCACTTTGACAGGCCGGAATGGGGTGCATACTTAGTTTAGACTAGTCATTGGTTAGACATGGGTTAAGGTTAGATTTAGGTGTGCTGCCCCGTGGGAGGTTAGGTTTAGGGTGAGGGTTTGAGATAGGTTGTAGTTGTAAGACTAATGACTGGTCTAACCAATGACTAGTCTAAACCAAAAACTGTCTAAACTCATCTTTCAATGGGTCTAGTCCACAAGATTCGATACACCACCAAGATACCCATGTACCTGTCTAAATACTTCCTTAATGTCAACGAAGTTCACACCCACAACACCAGAGTTCAACAAACAATGTGCAACCCAGATTCGGGGTTAAACCTAAATTCCTTTCGCTCCTATGCCACCAAAATGTGGAACGCCCTACCAACAGTCATTAAAACAAGCGAATCCCATGACTCCTTCAAAACAGCTCTCAAAGGGCACCTACGGACGGCTGCAATTCCAAACTGGCCGCCGTCAAATCTGTCTTTTTACCCTCACTGTATATGTTTTTTCCCCCCTTTGTACCTCCTCTATAATGTTGTACCAGTGTTTACCAGGGAGCTGTATCGTCTTCTATCTACATGGCACTTTGGTGAAGAGGTGGATGGGGTGGGAGCATGTCCTGAGTTTACATGCTGGACAGAGAATGTACAAACAGAGGAAACCAAAGGGCAGAGAAAGAGGTGCAAAACAAGACTGCAAGGGGTTGGATTCAAACCTGGGTCCTCTCACTGTACCAACGGTGCATATGGACTTTGCTGGATGAGCCACAAGGCATCCCAGCCCTCAATTTCTTGTCTCTCTATAAACAAGTCTTTGTGTATAGAGAAGAAGAGAACAATGGTGTTTGGGAAAATGACCTAGTTATCAGATTGTTTGAGGCAGACTCCAGCAAATGTAGCGCTGTTCCCCTTATTCATATTAAAACATTTATGGAAGCACATTAATATTACATATTTTTTGTTCATTACATGGAGGGGGTGGGGCATTCAAATGGTTTGCCAAATCTTCCCTAATGGCCTGTTGAGTCCCTAAAAATGATGTCATCCAAGGATGTACTATGGGGAGGGGAGTTAACGTCAAAAAACCTTGGCAGTCTTTGGAGATTTGGAATATGCAATCAAATTTGTGCCCTGACTATCTAAGTCTATGCCATACAAGAGAGATGTCATCTCTAATGTCTTCATAGGCAGCTGATGTCTTCCACTCTGTTCTCTGTGTGTGTGTGTGTGTGTGTGTGTGTGTGTGTGTGTGGAAAGGGTCCAGTTTGAAGAATAGTGAAAATAATTGCAATACCCTCTATTCATAGAAGTTATTATCTTATCATAAGAAGCAATTTTCAAAAATAGCAAATGTACATGCTCATAAAGCATCACATCGTGACAAGACGTGAGCTTGTAGATCGGTTTCTGTATTCCGGCCAATATGAACGGGGATTGTTTATGCTATGTTGATGAATTGAACCTTGAACCTCTGACTAATTAAAGTATTCCGTCAATCAAAAATCAGTTTTCTTATTTTTTACATGCATATTCCATCTACGTTTTTGTCCTTCCTTCAGGTTAGAGCGTCCACTTTGACCTAAACCTTACCCACCAACCAAATGCCTGGCCTCCTCCATTTGTTTCTCCATGCCCTCACCACCTCTGACTTATTCATGCACAGACCCTTTCCTCTCTCGCAACTCAACTTCCTGGAGCGTACTCTGAGTTGACACAACCCCTTCACCTCCCTTTCTCCTCTCTCCACCCTCCCACCTCCCCCTGTTTCTTATCCTGTGTAGAAGTGGGTCACAGACTACAGCTGTGCTAAAAGCCTGTTCCAGGAGAAGCACCTCTGAATAAAACACCAGACCATGGCTAGTTTGTGGCCCATTGTTACTCCACATACATACATACTGTACATGCATGCATTCTATACATATGCATAGATATTTATTATGGTAATAGGATAGGTGGGCACCTTGGATATGTGGGCAACTCAATGTAAAAGTGGATCTTTTGTCCAAAATGTTTACAAAAAAATAATATTATCTAATATTTGTACAGTTGCTACAGCACAATTTGCTACAAAACCTGTATATCCTGTCATTTTGGGACAATCACATAAACAAGAAGTTTAATGATACAACCAATGTACCGTGCATGTTCACATCATACACTTTACTTAAGATTTTTTTTTTAAATATATATTTTTTAAAATATTGGACAAAATAGCCAATTTTACATCGAGGTGCCCAGATGTCCACACACACACACACACACACACACACACACACACACACGAAGAGCAGAGGGGGTAAGAGTTTTTTTACATAGGCCCCAACTATGCATCTTCATAGGAATAATTGGCTTTTCCAGCCAACAAATTTCCACCGACATTAATAGCACCAAAACCTCATTGATATCTTGGAATATGAGCTCTCATCTGAGACCAGCTTGCTGCTTTTAAGTCGGTGATTCTCAACCTTTGGGATCCACAAAATGGCTTGTAATATGATCGTTCAGGGTCACAACACAGAACAACTCTAATGGAAGACTATCGAGTTATGTGTCCTATTTGATCCTGACTTCATGGTCAACATAAAATGTGGTTCCCAGAGCAAAATTATTAAAGTTATAATGAAGTTTAGGTTATCATGTGGCCTGGCCAGTGATTTACCGCTTTTTTTCTAAAAGCATCATGTGTTTTCAGCTTTGCACTAATGACTGAATGCTTATTAAATGCATTATTGGTGCAAATTAATAGTATGAAAAAGGTATCTAAGGCTTGATTAATGTGACTGTTACGGTTGTCACCTTAATCATAACCCAAATAGAGATGTGAAGAAAATGTGCTAATTTAGCATGCTATAGCACCTGCTTCAACCTTAATCAGGCCTTTGCTCTAATGAGTAATGACAATTGTACACATTCTGCAGGGAACTGATGTTTAAGTCCCCATTTGATCCCAGTGCTGGATACAAGCAACAGAGTAAAATCTAGGCCACCCAAACTACTATTTACTAAGGATTAAAAAAAAGAACATCACTCGTCATGGGGCTGTAGGGACACCTGGTGGTGAGAATCTGTTATTACAATGAAACGAAAAGCCACCATCTGCTGAGGACTTAAGACAGTCATTCATGACAGGATGTCAGTCAAGAGACTCAAGAAGACATGTCGACAATCCTGAGAAAGCTTGACACAGAGATCAGTTAATCTTCACACCAGACACAACACAAAGGAGACTGGCTAATATGGCTAAGGGTTAGCTTAAACCCAACTTGTAGTCCAGATTGTGTCATTTTAGAGTGGAGACACACATTGGCAATTTGGCATCACTCACCTGACACATACTGCCAAGTAACTTACATACATGAGACGTGTAGCCAGGTGAAAAAACATTGCATGTAAAATAATGGGAAACGGTCAAATTCTACAGTTAAATTCTACAAAAATAGTCAGAAAAGAGCTATAAAACCATTGCCGGTGCAAAATTTTAAATGCCAAGCTAAGGCTTAAGCATGGAAATTAATAAAAAATATTTAAAGATCAATTAGAAAGATTATGACATTTGATACTTTTGTATCTGATACTCAACAGAATGGAATCATTTTTTACTAATGTTTTGTTATAAATAGGTTGCATAGATACAGTAGATCCACCCTTCCACTTTTGCTAACTTTTTAGGAAATTTCAGCCCGCCTTTCAGCCTATCACATCAATTTACAATGAAAATGTTGCATGATGATTTTATCCACTACAGCTTCCAAGTATATAGGTAAGAATAAGTGAGCATCCACAGGGCAAGTGGTCAAGGAGTTAAGAGTTCCCAGAAAATATAATATGTTCCACAAAGTAACTAGGCTACCAAGTAGGCTACATGCTACACAACAAACCTGGCATCAATGATCTAATACTGTATGCATACAGTATATTATAACATAGCCTACTTAGTATCTGTCTGATAAAAGTATTCTATGTAGATCACCATTATGTAATGGTGGAGTGGGAAATGGGATTTGTGTACTACAATGGTCAACTACAATGGATGGACACACAGAGAACTTCAACAACCGATTGGCTTTCACCCATTATTCCGACCTCCAATAATTCCGAAAATCTCCCAGTTACAACATCCCATAGGTCAGACAAGCTCTCGTTCACTGAGGTTGTCATGCACAGGCCTATGTTTAGGCTGAAGGCCAACATAACAGGACTCGTGTATTTCACTGGGTCAAATTAAGTAACAGGGTCATTGGTTAGATTAGAACAATGTTTGAGGGCAAATACCTGACTCAAGAAAGCAGGTATTCATACAAGAACAAATCAAACAGGCATATCCTGCTCTGCATTTATTTCAAGGACATTTAGGCAAATTCCTCTGACATATTCTTTGAATGTCTAGTTCTAACAGTGACGTGACACTTCCATTCATTAATAGCTTTACACGCTCTGATGTCAGCAGTGGAAAATAAGCAGCACAATCCCATTAGTGCAATTATGAGAGACGGCGTGAAAACTAACCAGAGCTATCTACAGCTTCCACCATGAGGATTAGAGACATGGTCAACAGGTCACCACTTTATTCCTGGTGCAGGTAGGCCTAGGCTGTCCTCAATCAGGGAAACAAATATATAAAAGACTTAAGGATAAAGGACAGACTTTAATACACATGCTTTTTCCCCCCACCATGATCTTACAAAGCAAGATAATGCAAGAACATGCATTATCTCCAAAGTCAGAAACTAGATACGATTCCAGACCTTGATGTCATGAGAGTTTAAGCTCAGCGGAACTAATGCATAGTTTATAGCAGACAGTTAATAGGACATCGAATTTACTGTGGATTCACAGAATGTTAGGGCTTTGAGCACCAGTCGTTTGCTTTGTTTTATGGCAGCGTAATTTACTTTGAATCAGAAAATGCATGCGATGTGCAATTATCCTGCTTGTTATTCTGTGTTATCAGGCTGGGCAGGGTGAAGTTTAGAATTTGAATCTTTAAAACAGATTAATTTTCTTTTCTCTGTCCATGGGAGACAGATAGTCTACAATATATTGATTATGCTGCATTTGTGGATCACCTATGGGTCTCTATCATCCTCTGTGGGTCAATGTAATAGTATCAAAAGCAGCAGTCTTTGACTGGAGAAGATCCCAGATTAGCCCTCTCCCGTCATGGCGGGTGTTTACAACACCAGGACACACTAGTCTACTTTGGGGGATTTGATGCCTGGAGTCCTGGACTTATATAAGGAACTAGAGTGAGAGAAGGCTCAAGGCCAGGATTAGAAAGAACAGAACAGATCAAACACACCACTACAACCACAGATCCAGACATCACCAGCAGACGCTGCAGGACTCCTTCGTGCTGGAGTATACTTTTAGATAAAACTCTATGATGACGCTTCAGCTATCAAGGATGACTTCGGTGTCTCGGCTCGTGGATTTTGTCTTCAGATTCTTGTCTCCCATGTGTTGTCACACAGAGCCATAAGCATGGCAGCTGTGACTCAGACAGTGACTGCTACAGCTTCTGAAAGAGACTCCTTCCCGAGGAGGGCTTTGAGAGTCGTCCCCAGAGGAGCTTCATCACACTTTGTTGGGAGTTCCATCGTCATCCTGTCCTCCTTTGCGGTATCGACCCTGGCTATGAACTTTGGAAAGAAGATGCAGGAGTCCCGGCAGAACTCCCATGGGAGCTAGCATCCACAGATGCGATTCTATCGCATTTTAGATTCAACCAGGGAGCTCCTTTACCAAGATTTAATTTTTCTATCCCACGATTTTCGTAACCCATTTTGTTCACCCACTGTCAAATGTATAGTGAAATTTTCGGGGCGATATACTCCGCCTGTCAACCTGGGTAGAGCAACAGGCTGACCTCATCCTTCCTTCAATGCATGAGGAGTCCAGGCCGCTTCTTTTCACCTGACAGGGGGAGATTCCCCGTTTGGACGTAGCAACGTGGAAGGAACACGTTATTCCAACCAGTTCCTTTCCGCCCCGGCCGGCCAGGAGAAGGCAGTTTAGAGACCAAGATTACTGCATGTTTTTTGTGAGGGTACCTACCCAAGACATTCTTGATCACCACTATATGATTTCATTGTACAAAATGTGAGGGTCAATATGCGCTAACAATAATAATCAATTACACTTGTGTGAAGTGAGAGGCGCCCACTGTGGCTGCCACATGACATCACTGATTAGAATAGATCCCGAGCAAACATTAAAAGTCCATAGACTTGGCAGGGGTCCTGGGTTTTTTTAGGTGCCGTTTGTTAAGCAAAGAAAGCCAGACGTTGGAGGGGCTAGCGTCCTTCAAAAAAGGTTGAAGAGGGAATATTGGTAAAGTAAGATGGATCTATGTTTACATCGGATGTTAGACGTGTTGCTAACTTGCTATAACAACGAAGGGCAATGGAAGTTCTGAGAAACAACTGTTTGGCAACCAAATGACGTTTGCAAAGAAGTGCTTTGTTGGATCATGTAGATTAGCCCTGGAGTCAACGGGAGACATGTTTTTGTTGTAAGTGTGTTGTTTCACCCACATTAAATTATATTTGTTGAAAAAGGGCAATGTGTTTCATAGTTGATACGAAAAGGGGCAATATATTGATAGTTGATACTAACACTGTCACTATCACATCACGTCTACTTCAAACTGATCTATAAAGACAATAGAGAATCTTTTACATATGACGTAAGTTTTCCCTTCAATATCAATGGCGTTTAATGTTTTGACGTTTAATTTACGTCATATTTAGCGGAATTATCAGCTCTTATCACCATACATCATCATGAATCATCTCATACTGGCCAATCAAAAAGAATGCCTGTTGCCTGTGATTTCTGATTTGCTTGTTTACATAGGACGTAATTTTCCCTTCAATGTCAATGGTGTTTAATGTTTTGATGTTTAATTTACGTCATATAAGGGGCTAGCGCTCCTTAAAAAAAAGCTCAATGATTAACAATTACCCAGTAAGGAAGTGATTGTTCCTAGCCTGGCTTTGCCAGACACTGACATCACTCACGTCTCCTCCCAGCTATGAGGAAGCTAGAGTCCATCCACGTTATCAGTATATGGCCACAGTCAGACTAGATTGTTCCATGTACATTATCCAATATATCTTTAGTATCCAAGGAAAGACAATGCCATTTCAGTGCCTGTGTGACAAATATTCATTGTACACTTTGCATCGACAACTTTCATGTTATAAATGGGACCCAATAAATGTCTGTGAAATATTGTCAAGTGGAACGTTTCATACAAATGAGTGTAATCTTCCATCTGGCCACTGGAGGACAGCGTTGGTATTCTAAACACCGCCATCACCACCACCACAATCAGTTCACACATGAACTGTCTGTTTCCAATTGAAAACAAGTACTATAAAGTCAGAGACAGAAAAATGTAGTGCGTGTAGTCTGTAGAGTGTAGAAAGAATAGGGGACCAGAAATATTGGAGAGAGTGTGAGTGTGTGTGTGTGTGTGTGTTTGTTTGTTTTTCACAGTGTGTCCAGGCTCACTAGCTTCTTGTCGGTGAAGAAGCGGTGAGTCTTGTGGTTCTGAGCGTTACCTCCTGCCGAACGGCTGAAATAGGACAGCATGGACGTGTTGTTCTGAAGCGCCGCTGCCTTCTCCCCGCCCTCCTCGTCATCGTCCCTGAGGACAAACATTGCAAAACAAGACCCATTTTTAGGATGGTGTTACACACATCGCAGGGTCAGTTTGTTTCACACAGACCGCGTTCATTTTGTGGTTAAATCACTTTTGTCAAGGTTAAATCACTATATTCCGATAGTAATAATTGCTATGGAGTTGACTTGAACAACCTAAATTAATATTTAATCACATTAATTTATTTATGGTTTTTTTTTTGGCTTTTACAAACTGCCCACAAACATGGATTGCTTTTCATTATTTAATGCTAAATAAATAGAGGTCATTTGGTGAAAGATAGTAGCCAATGCTCATTTAAAAACAGTCAAAAGGCTAATATATGCACTGGGGCATAGAAAAGTTATCTTTTACAGAACCTTTTCAGTGGTATTCGTTCTTCTCATATGAAATTATTCACTCCCCCCACACACACACACACACACACACACACACACACACACACACACAGTTTCCTTTACCAATGGACGGTGACAGCCTTGCCGTCCAGCAGGGTCTGCGCTGTACTCCAGCTGAAGCGAACAAACTGCGGGTACCCAAACACTGGGTCCAAGTACTTCAGCAGCCATGCTTTAGTCTTGGGGTCTGGAAATGAAGATACAGGTCAAGTCGGTGTATGTGTATCACTATACTCACGACTCCATGATGTAACATGAAGGATAGGGACGTACATGTCGTGTTGTGTATGCATATCAGATACAGGTGCATGATGGTATTCCTGCTGGGCATTGCTGCCTGACGCACCTCACTGAACACCTTTGTGGGCCTAAACGGGTTATCAGCTGGGGACCACCATTCATCAACGTTTCGCTCCTTTAACCCCAGTACGTCTCATGGTGGCGGAGCGGTGGCAGGGATCTCTCCCTGCCACCCCCTGCTGATGCCCTAGGTGTTTGTGTACTGTACTGTTATGTGTTATGCATTGTGATGTATTTTAAAGTGTTGTTCCATTCAGTGTGAGAGGACCTCAGTGGAAATAAGTCTTCGGACTTGACTGTGAAATCCTTGAATCGCTGATTATAATGTCATGTTATAAAATCAAACATTATCTTTTTCATTGTCATTTAGGGTCTTCCTTGAGTCACAAGAAAAAAGGTGGAATATTCGGTCATGCTTTTAAATTTCCATTTTATATATATATACTTTTTTAATTTTAAAACAACACAGGTTCTTACTCAAGAGGACAGACAAACTTCGATTTACTCTACATGAGAGAAATTGGGAGCACTAGTAGATTATTTTGCTTTATCCTTCATTACCTCCGGGATACCCCGAGCCATAGTCTGTTGCGATCTCGCCAAGATCTTCAGGAAAATTCCAGCGTTTTACTGCATGATCCCTGGCCACCTGAGGAACAGGGCACAACATCAGAGAACATATTAATTTAATTTGAACCAACCTCAAATTTCAGTTTTCCGTGGCAGCCATGGTGGCTCCACAATCATCTTCTGTGACATCTGGCAAATAGTGACTTGGAATTCCATGTCAGCTGGATTTTAAATTGCTTGGCATCCGACCACTGCAAAATTAGCCACTTAAACCCTATTTGACCCCAAAAGAGGGACAGTTTGAAAGTGGTTAAGGGAGAAATTCTTTTAAATGTCATATTCAATGACAATTTGCCATAATTCACAATTCATGAAAAGATGGGTGACATGATAATCACAACACATCCTGTGACTAGACAAAATGTATATCTAGTGTACTGTATATTATAGTGACTATAGCCACAGATTAAAGCAAAATAAAATCTCATCTCATGGCCAAGTCCTATAGAGCGTCACAGTCCTGCCCACTTTCAGAACGACGAGGGCACCAGGAAATAATTCCCAATAGACGTTTCAAAAAGTATTTATTTAAAAGACCTTTAAAGCCTCGGACAAAGCCAACTCGGCAGGTGACAACGCATGACAATAAACACACTTTTATGGGCCGAACAAATAATTAGAAAGAAGAAAAACAAAAAAAAAGTGTTGTACCCTGCCCTTTTTGTCTTCTAAATCCTAAAAGTTTTAGAAGACTTTTTTTTTTTTAAAGAATCTGCCTCAGTCCTAAATGGGTTAAAGAATAATAACCTTGGTAGAGAAAAGTCATTGTGAACACGCCTACAAGGACAGGTGCGTCGGGGCCGGCAAACAAATGCGAATCATGGTAACAGACTGGCGTGTGCCTCTGATTGGTCCTCGCCTCTCCGAGTTCCTCTATATAGCCGTTACCGGTTACTGTAACCAGATACCTGATGAAGGTCGTTTAGACCGAAACGTCGGCACTCAGCTGAATAAACTGCTGCTCTATAAGTGAAGACAGAATAATAACCGAAAGTAGTCTAACTACAAGCTACAAGGTCTGCGCGATGCATTGTGAGCTTGTAGATCTAGGCTAATATTTGCTCGTGGAGCAAATCCACGACTATAGCATCTAGTCAAATAATTATACAACTTAAAACAAAAAGGTAAAGTGCTCTAGGACCACAAATCAAGTCACAGTACTGTAGTATTGTAGTGAAACTATGGAAAACGTCTGTTACTTCTATAGCATCCTGCTTAGCAACGGGGCGGCGGTGGCTCAGGGGTAGAGTGGCAGGATGGGAACCGCAAGGTTGCTAGTTCGAACCCGGGCTCCCCCGGAGTTAGTGTCGAAGTGCAAGACACTTGAGCAAGACACTGAAAGCCTAATTGCTCCTGATGTGCAGGTTGGTGCCTTGCATAGTTTCCTTCGGTCATTGGTTTGAATGGGTGAATGTAATGCACAATCTATATCAATGTAAGGCGCCTTGGATAAAAGGCGCTATATAAATATACCATTTACCATCCTAGAACCATTCATACGTTGGCAAAGTGTGCCATCTATCATAAACCACTGAAAAGACCACATGACGGAGATTTCCGTCATTGGCGGTGAAGCATTGGATTAGACTTGACAGAGATCTCCATCAACGGCAGGGAATGTGTTAGAGTCTAAGCAAACAGAACACAGACAAAGCGTAATTAAAAAGAATGAGAGAGCATTGTAAAAGTATATATAGAGTATTTTGACCAACCTTGGCACAGATACTGGCAGCACTGACAATAGGGAAGAGGGAGTCAGCTTTTGGCCTGACTGTCATCTCAATACCAGGGAACCGCTGGGAAAGCTTATCCTGGTACTTCTCTGCTGGGCCCACTGTATCCACAAACACCTGCACAGAACCACAAGGGAGTAAACATGGAAGTAAAGTAGTATGACGTTCAGGATATGAGCGATTCTGTAAGTTTTGCGCTCAAATTAATTGTGAACAGTGACTTCTGACAGTGACAATTCAAAGTAATTTATTGTTCAACTAAGTGCTAAATAGCATAAAGGGAATCTACCAATCTGCATAACAGGAACAAGGACAACGGATGCAGAAGGAGGAGAGGACACTGGAGCAGCACGGATATTTAAGCCTTTGATTAGGTGCTAATATAGGAGAAAATTACTAACGTTTCGACCTTGCGGTCTTCATCAGTCATGACTCTGATAAAAGGCTTAAATGTCTGTGCTGCTCCAGTGTCCTCTCCTTCTGCAAAAATAGCATCGTTTGTTCAATAACAGGTCTCCTCGTCTTTCTAATTTTGTAGTAAACAGAAATTATATATTTTCAGATAAAAATCATGCAATCATGAGAGAGATCTCTTATAGGATACATACAGGTCAGGATAGATAGATTAAACAAAAATAAATGAGCAGACGCAATTGGAAATTTAATCATATCCTTACAATTCTTCCTTGTATAAAATGATGAAAACTCTCATCTGTCAGCCAGCATGCATTTTTATCCTCAGTATGTTCACTGTGTTGACCAATGGATCTGAACTTGCGTGTGTGTGTGTGTTAACAGTGACACTTGGTGGTGTGTTAGGCTGCGCAACAGTGACACTTGGTGGTAAAAATATGCTATTTCCATGCTCAGACGCAGGGACACACATAGCTGTCTATAGGAATGGCTAGGACCACTCAAAGATTAACTAGCAATAACTAGCAACGATTATTGATTGCTATCAGACTAGAGCTTTTTGTTTTAACCAAAGAAATTCACAGCACTTTGATTTGAGCAAGTGGTGGTGTATTTGCACTTTTATACAGCATTAGTGAATGAAATAAATTCTTCTTCTTTGTCTTATTACCTCTGTGAGCTGTACTCCACAGTCCAACGCATGCTGCACCAAACCAATAGCTGCATCATGTGATAAGGCATTCAGGTTGTATTTTGTCCTGTGGAAAGAAAAGCAGACATTTTTACCTCTGCATGCCATGGACAGTCTGTATATTCACTCACCATGAGGAAAAGAAGTAAAGAGTTCTACCAGTCGTCTCTTTATGAGGACAAAACTCAAATTCGGATATGTGTGGGGTTTGAGGTTATGGTTGGTTAAAGCTGGGCCAGGAAATTAAGTAAAAAGAAAAAGGCATTTTTAATGGAAAATCACACCTGTGTGAACTGAGCGGTGCAACTATACATTTGTTGTTACTTACTGTACTGTGCGCTGTACTGTATTGTACTGTGCTCTGTACTGTACTTTGATTATTTTTGGATAAAAACCTTAGAGAAATGACAGAGTTACCATGTGGGGGTCTCCCCGGAACATCCAGACCCCCAAGAACACGTCCAGGGGGTCGGTCCGTTTCCGGCGAGCCTTCCCTTGTCCGAAACGGTCGAGAAATGACAGAGTTACCATGTGGGGAACATCCAGACCGTTGCGTTCCCGTGAGTTACCATGTTGCAGCAGAGACAGACACTACAGTACGTAGTTACGTACATATGTCGTGGACATGGGGACACACATAGCTGCGTAATGGAGCGGAAGCACCGTTCAAAGATCTATTTTCATGTAACCACAAAGATAGTAAGGGGTGTGTGTGTGTGTGTGTGTGTGTGTGTGTGTGTGTGTGTACCTCTGTAACATGCTGGTAGAGATGGTATTGGGTGAAATAATCTGAATGGCCCAGCCCACATAGCTTTTGGCTTCATTTAGTTTATCAAAAAGATTCTCTCGTTCTGCTTCTGTCAGAGTCTTTGAATCTGAAAGAAGCCAAGAAAAACATCCATTTGTTTAGGAAACATATTATGTAATGCAGCCATGCTCTATTCAGAATTATTTCTGCTGTGATTAAAGACCTTTAATGAATTGCTATGTACATAGTAGATCCTACCATATCCATGATTAAACACATCCAGAAATGGAATTATAAGCCGGTCTCATTTATACTTTGTTGTATGGTTGTTTTTCAAGCGAAAACGGTTGTGCAGTAAAAATGTGGCTTCAATGTTGATAAGGCCTAGAAGAGGATTACCTGCCACCTTCAGGCCTTTCATATCCTCCTTTCTGGATACTGGACAGAAACATATTCCATATACCATGGGTCCTGCAAAATAAACCAACACGACTATTAGAATGTGTCCAACATTTCATGCCAGAACATTGAGGCTGGTTTAACCACTTGGACCCCCAACAAACACTGCCTATAAGACTTACAGCATAATGCTGTAAGTCTTCACTTACAGCAGTATTCTTTTTATTGAGTCGAAGGTCTGAACAACCGAAACGAAACGTTGCTCAAAAAAAGAATGCTGTAAGTGAAGACAGTGTGTGGGATCCCTTTTTTTTCAACTTCTCCAGTTCCAGTTATGAGACGCACCTGTCCTATGTATGTGTGCATAAGGACACTAGAGTAACACACCTGTCCTGTGTATGTGTGCATAAGGACACTAGAGTAACACACCTGTCCTATGTATGTGTGCATAAGGACACTAGCGTAACACTAACACTAAGTTGCTAAAATTAGGGATGCACCGAAAGGGAAATCCTTGGCCGAAACCGACTACCGAATATAGGAAACAGTTGGCCGAATGTGATTAATATTATCTTATTATCTATTGTCTTTTTTCCTACCATTGCTGTCCCTTAAAGCTACCTGATTTATGGCAAAAAGAAATGGTTATAATAAATAATAATCACTATTATGGGTCCATACTTTTTTTTATGGATTATTTGCGTACACTATTCGGTGATATATTTTCTGCCTATTCGGGCCGAAACCGAATAGGCCGAAATGCATTTTTAGCCATTTTCTGCAGCCGAATATTCTGTGAATCACAAGCTAAAATACTTTGTCTTACTATAATTACTAAAATTACTAGGTTAGGTTTCTTGTTTAGGTTTATTCTAAGTGGGAAACAAAGAACCTTTTTTGCATGGTGGGGAACATAGAACCTGGGGAACATAGGTACGCTCCCAAGTGGCAGGTAGAGCAGACGGATGGGAACCGTGAGGTTCACAGTACAGTCCAGCACTCCCCCAGAGTTAGTGTGGAAGTGTCCTTGAGCAAGACTCCGAACCCCTAGTTGCTCCCAGTGGTTGCCAGTGCAACCATTGGTGTGTCAAAGCAGGAAGTGAGGACGCTGGCATTCGTTGACTGTTCGCCGCTTCATCTCCCAATGTATGGGCCATTGTAAAGCACTTTGAGTAAGCACTCTGTGCATAGAAAAGCGCTATAAAAATGCAATCCATTGTAAGATAAACTTTATTGCACAGAAACACCATCAACACAATTTTGGGGTGGGCATCTGTCTATTGACCGAAACATTGCCTAAATAAAGTTGTCCTTATTGTGCAAGTGTAATGTGCATTATAGAATGAATTGGTATTTGAAAAAGTGAGTGTGGGAAATGCATCTGAATGTTCATACACACCCAGCACAGGCCCTCTGCCCGCCTCATCAATGCCCAAACAGCAATCTTCTGTCTTGCAGATGTCTGGGATTTCTGAAGCCAGACGACAGCTAACGGAGTTATCTGCCTCAAAGTCACCGAGATCCATCACTGCTGCTCTGGGTCAACACTGAAAGGAAACATATACAGACAAAAGACCTAGAAGTTACTACTAAAGCAGGAGTGGGCCTGATTATTTGCGTTTGTTCCATTTTGTATCTTCATGTCCCCTTGCTTTGTGTCTGTCTTAGCTAGTTCTCTGACTATATTATGTGAGGAATTTGATTGATTGATTGATTGAATAGAGGGTATGCACGTGACATCATCATCGTACCCGGAAGTCATGCAAGAACGCCTACGGAGTGTCAAAATACTACTTTCTGGCCTCGACAGCCCATACATCCACACAGAAAAGTCCTATCTGATTGTATTAAATGACTATAAACAACATTAAATTCACTTTGTCACTCACTTTGCCACTCGACCTGCCATTCACTTTACGCATGCGCATACCCTCTATACTTTATTAACAGACCGGTACAGGCCGGAAGCCAGGTAGCCTAAGATTTAGACTCGGAGTCGTAGATGTATTTTATCAATTCTGACATTGCTATAGCCTGGAGTACAGTACAATGAATACAAGGTCTGCTAAACCAGAAAAGCCTTTCGGCTTGTTTCCATTGGTGTCCTCACGTACTCAACAATTCATTGAAATCAAATATACTATACACAATATACAATCTATGAAAAAACATAAACATTTTTGATTGATTGAAGTATTTATCAACAGTTTGCAGAATGGGTACTATTCACAGGAAAGCACAACTCAATAGAAAGATACTGTGGACGACACGACACACTGATATAGCATTACACTTGACTTGTTTACAACAGGGTCCACCATTTTCAATTCATCGAACAACCTGGAGCCATGCAGTTCCGAACTCAGTCTCAACTCAGTCTGAAAAATGTAAATAAGTGCCAATTAAATAACGTTTAACTTACTTATACTAAATTAACTACAGAAGTAAAGTGACCATTAACCTGCGCTGTTAAGTTTGCAGTATGTTAATTAACAATAACGCAGGCAGCTTGTATACCGGTAACTTGTTTAGGTTACATTATTGTCATTGCTTAATAAGCGTCGTTTTGACTCGTTTATTAAATGAATGATAACATAATGATAAAACAGAAAGCCAGTCATTCATTCTCACCTCTCAAATGATAAAATATGTCTCAAGTTGTGTGTTGTTCCGCCTGTGTGTTCACTGGGTTCGCTGTTCATTTGGCGCCCTTGGGATGACGTAGAATACCAATGTCTGCTGGGAAACGTAGTTGAAACGTAGTCGAATCGAGTTATATATTTCTGTACTGTGGCGTCTGGCAGACGGACGCTACAGTACAGAAATATATAACTCGATTGTCGATTCGCCGTTTGCAGCTATTTTTTTAGAAAGAAAGAAAGAAAGAAAGAAAGAAACTCTTCTGTCCTACCATTATTAGTTCATTCAAGAAAGAAAGAAAGAAAGAAAGAAAGAAAGAAAGAAAGAAAGAAAGAAAGAAAGAAAGAAAGAAAGAAAGAAAGAATGAAAGAAACTCTTCTATCCCATTATTCGTTCATTAATTAATTCATTCATTCATTCATTCATTTATTTCCATTTTCTCTTCTAAAGGTTTTGTGTTTTGTGGAAGAAAAAAAGGACCCAAACCGATTTTTTTTTATCGGTTATTAATTATCCTTTTCTATAGGTATAGGCCTATATAGGCTAGTTCAAGTGGCTGTTCAGTTCAAGGATCTCCACATCTCTCCAGCTCTTTAGTAAACACAGACAGAATCAGCTTCAATTTAAAATGTGTGTGCTCAATTGTTTTTGTTTTCACCACTATCCTGCAGGGTGCTCTCTCCTGATTGGATGAAATTGGTATCCTGACCTGAAAATGTATTTTCTGAGAAAATCTAGAGTGCTAGACTGTCTAGCACTAGCAATGTTTATAGAGATATTTAACACTTATTTTAACAAAAATAAAATTGACACATATGCACTTAAAAGATTATGTCAACATAATCAACTATACCTACAAAGATAATTAGAATTTTACAGTTGAAAAGAAATAATCTTGTCAATAAAAATGCTTGTCTTCCCGTATGTTAAATAATACTACCCTAAGAAAATATTAGGTGTTTATAGGTTAGGCTAGCAGAGCCAAATATAGGACTGTATGACTCCCATGGGAGCAAATGTGTACACATGCACACACACACACACACACACACACACACACACACACACACACACACACACACACACACACACACACACACACACACACACACACACACATGGACACACAATCACATGTATGCACACATGACGCAGGCACACACACTCTTTCAGAATGCAATTTTATTAATGTATATATTCTGAAACGTTGGTTCTCAACGTGCATGTGGTCATTGAGAGGTTATGGCCTGGGCCTGTAATTCTGAGAGTGTACAAATGGACCCAAACATGGTGTAGATTAGGGTTCCAGAGAATAGAAAAAAACATATCAAATGGGGGTCCACCACGACCTAATGCATGTCAAACTGGGGGTCCTGAAAAAAGGTTGAGAATATCACTGTTCTCTTGTGCTTCTATACACACACAACTTTTTAGCTCGATGATGACCCAAAAGATACATTTATGTCTCCCTGGCCCCGGGACCCAAACTAGTGAAAATAATAGCGGATATACAAGCTTTAAAAATGAATGATTTTTTTCCTCATTCTTTTATTATGAAAATGTTAGATTTAAAATCTTTTGAAATATTACAAACAAAATAAACGAAAATAAGTGATACTTAAATTCGAGACCCAAAAATGGGTCCTGGCCCACTGTTTGAGAAACCCTGGATATATAGTACACAAGGTGGTCAGAGAGAAGGGAGGCATGTATACTGAGCTGCCTCTGGCCCTTTACCCACAACTCCCCCCCTCCCTCCCTCCCTTCCTCCCTCGCCCTCAGCCTTCATACTGAATGGCTCTCTTGTCCTGCTGACTAACTCACAGCCCCAGCCGATTAAATGTGGGGAATTAGTAGTCGATTTTAGCCTACCAAAGACACAAACACAACCTAAACAGCTTAGGATTGTGCTGTACTGATGGCGTTGTTTTACAGTTTGACTCGTCAGCAATGTTTTGTTTTTAAACTTGATTTGTCTGCCACTAAATTAAATGTATTATTGTCTTCTCCTCGAACGTCAGCGTGGCAAAAAGAATGTCTTGCACAGGTCTTTATAAATAAAATGATTTAATAGATGACAATAATATCTCAATATCGCTTTTTCTTGTAAGGAAGCAAAATACTCAGCAAATGTATAGCAAACACTGTACAAAACTATCCAGAATTATACAAAACTGAAAAAGCAAAGGTATGACACAATGCATTATTACTTGCATAAAATAACTACATGGTAAGAGGGTCAGTATAAAATGATACAGTGTGCATCATACAATACAGATAAAGCATGTGGTAATGACCATTATTCACATTGCAGAAGAGGAAGAGTGATATTTTGACACAGTATGTTAAAAAAAAAGGTTTTGAAGAAAACAACGTGCTTTTGGCCTGCATGTAGCTCAGAACAGAACTACATGTGATTCTAATCCTTATAAGTAAGACCCAAAGCGGGTCAGTTATCTCAAAAGATCAGTTGAGACTTGTACACATTCAATTCCAGAGTCTTAATCTAACTGTGAAAGTGTAAAGATTGACCTCTGGGTCCATATTCAGGATTTGAACCATAGAGATTTGAACGTGCATGTACGAATGGATTTTTTAACTCAGAAATCAAGTGTAATGCAGCAAAGAGGTATACTGTATACTCGAAGGCATAAAAAAGGTCCAGTGACTAAACTGAAGGTTTAGTGCTATGAGATTTATAATACCATCAACAATGTTTGATTAGGCACTGAAGATATCATTTTTCTATTGCTATTGGCACAATATGAATAAAGTCGAGGTATGATCTTTCCAAAACGGAGCAAGTATATGCATATAAGCTGAAATGTTTCTTAAAATTCCTCTTTCCCTCCCTTATTCCTTTTTTCTCCTTAAATGGTTCTTCAGTTTAACAGAGTCAACGAAAAGATGGACAGAAATAACGTTACAGATTATCGAAATATAAAGAATGAAACTGAGTCACGACTATCTTATATACTGGGTCAATGAACAAACTCACTGAACATCATTTTGAAACAGAATAGTCTTTTCCCAAAGCAGTGGTGCAGATGCATAAATGTAATATCAACATCAGTCACAATAAAGTTACACCCTAAAACATCAACAAAAAGAGTAAGAATTTTGCTACTCATATAAAATAACACTATGACGTCAAAAACATCTTTAGTTTGGTTAATATGATCTGATTATTTCAGTCTAATAACCCACCATTTCTGGGTCACATCATAGTCATTCATCTATTCAGCTTAACGTGCGCAATATTTCATACCATACCTATATCTCACTTTAACGCTTGCCTTATATCACTTAAAATGGCACACCTTTGTTAGGTTTTTTTTTTTTGATTGGCTATTGACCACGGCTTCTCAACTTGTTCTGTGTATTTGTATGTGGTTGTTTTCAGACCGACAAAACAACAAGAAAATAAACATGCAAGGTCCCGTGGATGCACCTCACATTAAAATTGGCTAAACAAGTAAAAACTTCTAATGTAACATCAATATGGCACCTGCGCACACAAACGCATACATACACACTCAACACACGCACACAGAAACATACTTTCACACGCTTCCCATATTTCTCTCTGCCCTACTTGTCTCCCTCAGGGTCTTGTGAGTGTGGTGTAGACAGGCTGCTCCCAGTGTGTGGGGCTGTGAGAGGGGGCCACGCTGGAGGGGTCTCCTATGGTAGTGTACAGGGGCCTCTGTGAGGGGCCCATGTAGGAGAAGGCTGAGTACAGCCCCGGGGCCTGGCTGGAGTGGGCGTAGTAAGCCCCCGGCGCCTGGTGCTCTGCATACTCAAATTGAGCCCTGGAGGCCAGAGAGGGGAAAGCAGAACCATAGTGGGGAAGGCTGAGCGGGGTGTAGGTGACATGGGTGCCTGATGAAGGGGCAGAGGTGGTCTCGGCATAGTGGCTCCCAGAAACTGACTCACTCTTGATTTGGCCCTTGGAAGGATCTGAGGATGGGGAAGCCTGCTGCTGCTGCTGCTTGGAAAGCCAGGCAGAGTGCCCACTGGCGGCAGCTAGAGCATAGGCATATGACGTTGCAGAGGACCCAGGTGCAGAGGCCCCGGCTCCACTCTGGGGGTGACCATTGGGTGGAAGGTATTGGTCGAACTCGTTTACGTCAAAAGGCTCAAGGGCTTCGTGGGTAATCTCGCCAATGTCCATCGTGCCAAAGTCAATGTGAGGCTTAGCACTTGATGATGAGGGGCCACCGGACGCCCCTTCTGCTCCGACCCCCAGAGATCCTCTGGCCCCTCCCGACCCCCCACTACAGCCTCCCCCCTCCCTCTTGGTCTCCGCCAGCTTCCCAGATTGAAGCTCTGTCTTTGGGGTTGTGGGGGGAGTCGGTGGGCTGTGACCTTGACCTTAAAAAAAGGGCAAATTAGTCAAGTGAGTCGTCATATCAAATAAAGTCATACCGGATTCATATGTGCAACTACAAAGAGTTATATGCCTCAAAAAATGTCTGGTTCTACTTTTGGAACTACAGTACGTTCAGTGTTGGGTGCCGCTTATTTGCTTTTGTTCTTAAGGCCTATATATATTCATCCAATTTTACGTGACCACCGAAATCGTTGTTAGTCAAAACAGAGAGATGTGTTGGGGTGAGCGGTGAGTCTCTTATCACCGTGGCATGACGTCATGCAGTTATAGTTTTCCCAATCACAGTGTGGTGGTCACCATATCACCTAAAACTGGAGTATGAATAGGCCTTTAGGCATGCCTCTGTTGCACGGGAGACTATTGGAATGAAGCATGCCGTTGTGACTGAGTAATTAATTCAATAATGTGTGCCACATGCATACCAGCAGGATGGTGGTGGTGGTGATGGTGGTGCAGATCGCTCAGGGGGGACGCGGCCCCTCCGTTGTGCTCCAGGTGGAGGGTCTTGTAGTGGGACTGGGAGTGGCTGGCCTCTCCTTCACCCTGGCCGTCAGCCTCTGCGTTAGTCCCGAGCTTCCCGTTCTTGCGTCTGCGGGGCTGGTATTTGTACTCGGGATAGTCCTTCTTGTGCTGCTTCCTCAGCCTCTCCGCCTCCTCGATGAATGGCCTCTTGTCGCCCTCGTTCAGCAGCCTATATATGGGAAGAGAAAACAGTGGTTTGAGGCTATATAGCTATTAAAATTAATATAGGCCTAATTAACATGTGCACACTTGGATTTAAATTGATTTAAGTTTGCACCGGTTTTATTTGACACACACTCCATACCTCCATAATTTCCCCAGGGTTTTGCTGAGCTCTGCGTTGTGCAGGTGGGGGTACTGGTCGGCTAGTTTCCGGCGCGCCGCCTGCGCCCACACCATGAAGGCATTCATGGGCCTCTTCACGTGCGGCTTGCTCTTGTTGCCGTTGTTTACGCGCACGGGCATGGGCACGAGCGTCCAGTCGTATCCGTCCAGGACCTGGCTGACCGCCTCGCGGATTCCGATGGGGAAACGGTCGTCGTCCGCCTCCTCCTTTGCCGTCCTGGTGCCGTCCTCCCCGCCGCCGCCGGCGCCCTCGGCGGCCACCACGCCGCACAGCGAGGCCATGTGCGTCGGCGACGGGCCGGAGATGAGAGGAGAGTCCCGGCCACCTGTCGCCCCGGAGTGCGTCGGCGACAGCGAGTGTCCGTCATCAGAACCTCCTGGGCTCAGCTCCGCCTCGGATAGGCTGTGCTCCTCACCGGACATTTCTATTTTGTATTTGTTGTTTCCCCTTCCTTCCCCCCCTCCAATCAATTAATACAAAACCCCGGATTAGGTGGAGAAGGGAGAAAAAAAGGGCTACAGTTGAACAAGTTGCTTCTGGCTTGACGCTTTCTCCGTCACTTCTTTCCAGACAAACCCATGCTTGTGTGTTGAAAAAATAAAAAATAAATAAAAAATACTTTCCACCGTTTGGTCCGTGAAATGTGACAGTCCGTTTCACACGCGTAAAAGTCTACCCTTTCACTTAGGGTTTCAGGCAGCACATGAACCTATAAAGGGTGGGATTTGGAAATGATTTAAAATTAAATTGTAGGCCTACAGTCTAATTGTCATCGTGTAAAATAAACTGCCCTGTTGGATTAGCATATATGCACATATAGTTTATAGGCCACAAATACACATGGAAAAAGTAACTTAGTTGTGTTGAATGTAGCCTATAGCCTAATTGTGTTAGATTAATGTCAACTGCGCTCGGGCAGGTGGTAGGCCTATAATCTGCGTGTCAAATAACTACACAAAGTGCGACACATTTGTGCACCTTTAACGAATACGGATCCAAAAAAACAAGAATATTGTCTAGTATATAGGCATGTTTTGGATTAATACATAAATAAATAATGAAACTGACAGTGATATGCCTATTTATTTTTTATCATAAACGTGACCCAAATAATCACTAATAATCATTGATATGGAACGTTTGTTACACACAATAAATATAAACTTTCATAAACTTACCGATTTGCAGTTTTCTTTTAAAGGAGATTTTTAGGTTTTCCTCACTGTAGATCGGTATAGTGTGACGCTGGCGCTCTGTCCCCCTGCCCCCTCGTTCGGTTTTGCCCCGGCGATGAATGGCTGCTCTGTGTCGCACACCGGAGCTTAAAGAGCGCCCTTGTGAGAAGGAACGAAAAAAAGGAGAAAAAAATGTGATTGAAAAGTGGAAAACATTCCCAAAGAGGCAGCATTCCAACCCATTCCAACACAGCAGCGCTGCATGGCACCGCCCCTCTCGCGCGCACGCTCAACTCGCCATTGGTCGTCTAATATTCTCCTCCTCTCCGATTGGCTGGAGAGGGAGTACTGTCAATGCCCGTCTGTCTGTCCGTCACCGTGAATATTTCTAATGAAAAGAGGTGAGATTTTAAGTGACTTTAAAGTGACTTTACAGTGCGCCCATTTAGAGCCAAAATAAGGCCAACTCTGTTGGACGCGCTGACATGTTGTATCAAATAAATAAACAATCGTAAGAAGCGTTTTTTGTGGTCAAATTATGTGACATTTCTCAAATATCGGCAAGGGATTGTAGGAGGCTATATAGTTTGTATTTACTTAACCATACCATGCAGGGACGTGAGGGCATACACAAACTGTATTTAGCACCTTTTTGTGCGTCTTTTTTTGGTGTTTCTTTACACGTTTTGTCAACCTTTTAATTTTAATTGATCCACATACAAATAATAGTAATGGCCTCATAATGGCCGATTGATGTTCGTATTTCGACGTCAATTAATATTGTGCATCTTTATGTGTCAATGCTTGTTTTATGTAGGCCAGGCCTATATGCAAACAGAGTGAGTGGTTCAGTTATCATTTATCTGGCAGGAGCTGCAGGAGTATAATAGGCCTACAATAGGCCTATTATACTACAATATTGACAAATTAATCTTAATCGACGCCAAGTTTTTAATTTAGTTATAGGGTTATATATGATGAACTTATGTGGAAATCAGTTTGTAATTTGAAGGTGAGTCAAATCAGCCAATAGCACATTGTGATGCGTCATCACATCCATTGAGAAGTGTCTCAGACTGTTTATTGTCAATAAAAAGAGTGTGATTAGTTCCTTTAAATAAATAAATAAATAAATAAATAAATAAATAAATAAATAAATAAATAAATAAATAAATAAATAAATAAATAAATAAATAAATAAATAAATAAATAAATATATTTCAAACACTCGACTAGGTTTGAACATGCATGTGTCAGGTGAATGCCCTTTTTACATGTTGATTGATTTATACATGTTTATACATCACTCCTTTAATTTCCCTTCCCATCCCATCCCATCACACACACACACACACACACACACACACACACACACACACACACACACACACACACACACACACACACACACACACACACACACACACACACACACACACACACAATGCAACAATAACCCCTGTGTCCCCTCTGCCTCTCATGTTGAATCTGTGTCTCAGTTTTCTCGTCTCTTTCTCTTTGCACTCTTTGTCTCCATCTCAGGTGAATGGTAACCATGTGATCAAACGCCCAAGCCTCTCTCCATTAACCCTCGTAAATGAAAAAAGAAAAAAAAGTGGGGAACAAAAAGCAGTTTTGTGCTGTAAACTTGGAAAAAATTGATAACAGAGAGAGATGTGTGTGTCTTTCTCCCCTTATGTCTGAGCATAGACAGTGGTCACACACACATAGAAATACCCTTGGACCAGACAGGACACATCCATGCACGGATCTCTTCCCAACCCATCTCTTGTTGTTGTTTTTTTATATTTCCAAACAGCCTTATACACCCCAAATGAACACCTGGATCTGCATGGGCCCTTGGTGAGAGGATACAACGAAGGCCTGCGTTGGAGATGATGATGATGATGTTGATGCATGGGGGGGATCTAATCTTTGCTTCACCCCACACGACCAACCAACCAACCAACCAACGAAACGGCGACAACTTGGATCTTTAAAGGCCTCGTCGTAGGCTTGATGTGAGTCTGTTTGCAGAGGATGTTAATAACGCTATAAGAATTGAGGTTTATTTATTTTGATTTTTGGAGAAATCCTCGGAGAGACGGTGGTGTGCATGGTGTTGTTCTGTACTGCAGGGTTTGAGTTGTGGTGGTTTAGCTTTTGCGGACAGCGGTTTGTTGTCCCTTCAGGGAGTGTGTTCTCTTCTCTGTATAGCCTCGGGGGAACCTCCGTGGCGCTATGCGCTTTCAATAAACTAATAAATCAATTAGATATATAAACAACCTATACATATTTAATTAAATATTTCAAAGGGACTTAAACCGTATTATATTGTGTTGAACGATTGTTCCAGTTTTAAGTGCATAGGTTTATACTGATGTATTTTCGTTAGGGGAAAAAAAGTGCAGTTGCGATGACTTTTTTATAAGCCAAATAGGCCTATTCTATGACAGAATATTTATCTCAATGAGGCTACTTTAGTTGTAGATTGTAAAATAGTGTTTCTGCTGACATGGATAGGCCTATAAAGACTGCATGGGCTGCTATTTAAAATGTCATATAAACTCTGTAAATTAACCTATATATATATATTAGCCTGCATTGACAAAATGTTTCAAGGAAGAATATTTTGTCAGTGTTCTCCATGAAAGTAAATGACAGTTAACAATGTGGTCTCGCAAAGTTTTAGAAACTTTGCGAGACCACATTGTCCTCAAACCCAAAAGGCCTATTAAAAAAAAGTTTAATTATGAAATGGCCTAAATTTCTTGTTTCAGTATTCCGAATATATATTCCGAACAATATTTAGTGATCGATTGCACAAGAAACGGGATCAATGACAAAACCTTTCAAAACAACTGTGTTTTTTTCCTCATAAAAGTTATTTCTTTAATTAATAAAATGTGACCCTTAAGCTGAACATCATATATTATCTTTTCCCCCCTTCACTGATCCAAAGTATATTTTCACTGTTTTGTAAATCAAATAGGCTAACTTTGTATTGTATGAATTAATGTCTGCCTTGCAATATAATATATGTGCGAAAAGAATCACAGCTAAAATGTTAAAATTAAACATATATTGTTAGCTATACAAATTTTGGTGAATTCTATTATTTTGGATCAATTAAAAGTCATTCCAGTATTTATATCCAGATCATATGCTGAAATGTGTGTCAGTGCTTCAGTTCACCTTTTATTAAAAATGTCCACAGCCAGATTTGTGGAAGACTCACACTTTAAGGTCTATAGCCTACTATAACAATAGACCAAAACGTGGTCCTCAGCTTTTAAACCTCAGCTTTTAAATAAGTAATTTCATACTTTTACAATGTAGAGGTCATTTTGACCGTTTTTTGATTATCTTTGCCCATGAAGAGGTTGATTATCTTTGCCCATGAAGAGGTTGATTATCTTTGCCCTGCATGAAGAGGTTGATTATCTTTGCCCATGAAGCTTTCAGAAGGTCCATGACCATCATCATCCATCACCATATCGTCTCAGAAATGTTTGACATCTGAAACATTTTCTAAATATGAATTTAAGCACATGCTACTACTTTCTTCAGTCATGCTAGTGCAACCCTTATTATGTATAACCCGTGTTGACCCTTATGGGTCCACTTTGTTATTTTGTAGCTGAAATCAGAGTTACAAATGCACATTTAAACACAGAGGATTTGACTATATAGCATGTTGTAGAATTATAATAACTAAAATAAATACATAATAACAATCATAATCAGACTCTCCCAAAGTGGGGTCTGGGGACCCCCAGGGGTCCCTGAGGCAGTTCCAGGGGGTCCCTAGCTAAATGATAGTTTGGAACCAAATGGACCCTTATGGGTCTGCACTCAGAGTGTACAAATGGTAACGCGTCCATTTGGTTCCCTTTGTACACTTTCAGAGTTAAAATGAACATTCATTTTACAATATAAATTGGGGTCCCAGAGATAGAAATGGCATTAAATGGGGGTCCGTAGACTAATGCATGTTAAACTGGGGGTCCTTGAAATTAAACGGGTTGAGAATCACTGCTAGAGCCGTAAAAATGTTCTCCTGTGGGGGTCCCTGGCATATGTTTTGAAATGGGGGTCCGCGGGCTAATAAGTGTCAATTTGGGGGTCCTTAACGTTAAAGTTTGGGAACCACTGCTCTACTTACAATATAAAAGGTCCATCAGTATGTAATATCTCTTCAACAAGGCCCTGGGGGCAGCAGCAGCAGTGCGGTGACTCACATGGTCCCACTAACCACAGACATACATCCCTGTACTAACCTGCCATGTGACCTCCGTAATGGGCCCGTCTATAGAGCTGTCTGAAGCACTGTGTCACAAGGCCAGAGCTCGCTCCTTCCGGCCGGGAGCTGTGGTGGTGGTGGTGGTGGTGTTGTAGTGGGGTGGGTAGAGGGGAGAGAGAGGATACATGGGAGGACAACAACTCATGACTAGTGGGGGTGGGGGGGGGGGGGGGGGGGGGTCAAAGAGTCACATCACCTCAGGTGCATGTGTGTGTGTGTGTGTGTGTGTGTGTGTGTGTGTGTGTGTGTGTGTGTGTGTGTGTGTGTGTGTGCACACACACGCAACGCACACACACACACAAATGGATGGTGTTTTTTTATATAACATATTAGTACTTCAGCTTGATAGGCCTATATCTGTCACTTTTTATATAGCTCATACTGCAGACCACTAAGTGAGATCAAGAGAAGCAGATTCTGTTTCTTGCAAATTAAGGTACAGTTCTCACAACAGGTGAGAAAGAAAGAAAGAAAGAAACAAACAAACTAACAAACAAACTAACAAAGTTGTTGGGTGGGAAAGTTAGTGGAGGAAGTATACTTCTCAAGTAAAAATAGCAATACAATGGAGAAATACTCTTTTGAGAGTAAAATTTGTGTATAAAAAAATAAAAGTCCCAAAGTATCGGCATCATTACATTACAATACCAAACATAGCAGTACATATTATGCAGATTGGCCCATTTCACAATCACAATATTGGATTGTAATTAACGTGTTCATGTTTTAATCACTTTTTAATGTTGCAGCTGCATGGTAAAAGTGGGTCTAATTGAAATTACTTCATGTGCTGCTGGGTAGCTGAACCATAGGTTAACCTAACATAAGCATAATTCATCAATGTTATTAATAATATAAATCTGCAAAGTAACTACAGTATAACTAAAGCTGTCAAAAGTACACTTACACTATTTGCCTCAGCGATGTAGTTGAGTAGAAGTACAGTAAATATACTTTCCACGATGGCAGTTAGAGTGTGTTCAGTTGCCCTTTTGCATAGGTCATAATCCATCCCTAGGGAAATTCCTGACATCTGACAAAGGACAGAAAAAGAGAGAAAACGTGCGCAAGAGGGAAGCAGATAAGAGAAACGGTCAAATATTCACAGTCTGGGTCAAATTCTGCATTAAACTGTTGTATAATTGGGTGAAGGCCATTCATTCCGGCCTCAATGGGTACATTGGACAGAAATGAATGGTGCTGTTTGTCCCAAATGATGAACTCAGTAATAGCTCTTAAATTATACAGCATGAATGGCACATAATGGAAGCATTAGCATAATTATTTACCTCTAGTTTCACATATAACTTTTCTGCCAGTGTGTCTCAGAACAAGAGCTTTCTAAGATCTTGATGGTTGCCTATATGAAACTTTATTCCATGTTTATTTGCCCCCCAAAATTCAAGATGTTTCTTTTCCTTCTGCTGTGGTTTTCTTCTCCCAGTTACAGTTAACACTTGGCAACAGTGACACTGTGTATAATCATGAATGCATTAGTATTGGGTTACAGAGTGTATCAATCAGAAATGCATTACAGAATGTCAGTGCCTTGCAGGGTTTGATTCAGAACGTGGTGGGTTCAGCTCTAGAGGGAATTCCAAGTAAAGGCCTGTTCACATTGATAATTATAACTAAATACATGCAGTATTGCACTTTTCATTCACAGCGGATCTCAGAGTGCTACATACAGTATACAAGTCAAGTCGATGACAGAGTTCACACCAACTACAAAAAAGTAAAATACAATGGTGAACGATATATCAATCAATGAACTTCATTTGTCTAGACAAATGAAGTTTATTGACTATAGACTCAGGGTCCATTAAAAACAAACAACATGAAACACTATACATACAAAAAAAGAGCACTTCTATACCATAAATGTACAATATGCAGTCATACAGTGTCTCCAAAATATTCCAAGTTATAGTTAATGTTATAGTGCAGTCAGTGTGAACAGCTTATAGAACTCAAATATTTCACTCTATTTCTGATGTTATCTGCTATATCATCTCATCAACACTTCTCATCTCAACAATCACTTGCTCTCCCTGTACACCTGCATATAGCAAAAGCTGAGTGTTAAATTCAACGCAAGACCCTCAAGTGTCATTTTTACTTAGAGTCAGGAGTTTAATGTGCAAAGAGTGGTTTTAAAGAAAAGCTCCACTGACCAAATGGCGTTGCTGCTGTCCTCTTCTATGCTTTGAAAATGGATCTGCTATCCATGGGCCCAGGGTCGCTATGGGTCATGGGTGGTCATAATAAGCGTAGATCACAGAATTACTTGTCTGGACTGGAGGCTATCTTAGGTATTCTCACGCTGGGGTAGGAAAATGTAGAGTGGAAAATGGATGAAGCACGTATCATGATAGTTTAGCACAGAGCCTCATGCTTGAGCAATGGTCTGTCACACCCAGGGCTTTTCTGGAACACAGTGAACACAGGAAACACAGGAAACGAGGAAAGTGATAATTTAACTGTGTGGAATATGGACTTAGTGGGCCTAAAGACTGAAGACTTTATTGTGCAGGAGGTGCAGACAAATTCATTAATCGGATGCTGTGTTGAAAGTTCCGGCACAAACTTGCAGCACTGAGGGAGATGCAGTACTGAGTGAGGGAGATGCTTAAGTCAGACATGTTTCAAAGTCAGGGTGCAACAGTTAATCATCAAACTAATAGGTTGATTATTAAAAAAAACTGAAGATCCTGCATGTGGGGAGACAATAATTTTCATGTTTTCTGGAGTTGCCTTCTGTGGTTCCATTTTGGAGAAGTGTCCAGAGTATCCTGGAAGAAGTTTTTGGAGTTGACATTCTGTTTTATTTTAAAACCATCAATCTTGCAGATCCGAAAGGACTTAAATTTACAAAGCAGCATGAGGGTATTGCTGGTAGCATCCAAAAGAGCCTAACTAAAAAGTGTCTTACAAATGTTATACCAACTATTAATTAATGGATTTGTTTAATCTATAGTATGTTTATTATGGGGAGAATTACATTCAGTTTATAGAGATTGAAGTCTTCATGGACAACTGGTTTAGGTGGATTACTCATGTCCCCTCATTGTATTTAAATTCAGTTGTGTTAAATCTGTTACTTTAATGGACTTTGTTCACCTGTTGAAGTGGATGCACCTGTTTGAGGTACTTATGTATAGTGAATGTGATCGATAAGTGAGTTAGTAGAGAGGCACATATACCGCCTTATGTGTATTTGTATGTATATTGTTTGTTTGGTTGGATGTTTGTCTTTTCTTTTTTTATGTATGTTTGTTTAAAATTCAATAAAAAGTAGATGAAAAAATAATCTAGAAGATTTAGAACCAGAATCAGAATAAAAATCACAATCAGCTGTTGTAGCAAATCATAATGTATATAACAAGGGCTCATAATGCAGAATAAAGAAGTGGGTGAAATTAGTTTTTGTACATATTGAGCTTTATAGGTGGGCCTTTGTGCCACTGCCAACGTACAATGAAAATGAAATAGGACTTCATCAGACTAATCGATTTAGTCTATTATAAAACAACGCTTAGATCTTTCTTGCATCAGTTCGTTGAAAATATATTAAAAAACATGCTTCTTGATAAATTGAAAAAAAGTAATCAATAGAATACTAATTGATAAGATCATCGCTAGTTGCAGCCCTATTCAAAATGTATTTTATGAGTGGATGTGTCTTACAACCTGTGATTTATTGAGATGTCACCCACATCAGGCATGAAATGAGTGATTCTGCTATCTGACCTTTGTCTTCTCCTGTCGACTATTTTCGCCCAGTGAATTAGTGCAGCTGCGCAACACTTAAATGGGTCCCCCTTTTTTTTCTTCTTGTACGAGTGTCTGTGACCAGCAATGAATCCTCTCTTTGTGTTCCGTCTACAGAATTCCCCCCCACCGCTTCGTCGTTTCTTGCCTTCTTCGTCTTTTTATTTTTTATGTATATTTTGGACAGGGGAGGGGGCTGAGCTGAGGTTGGGTTGGCTGAGGTTGCGATGGTGGTGGTACTGGTGAAGTAGTGGTGGTGGAGGAGGAGGTGGAGGAGGAGGGGGTAACTAGTTGGACCACATTCCTGTGCAGCTGTGGAGGCTGGTGGAGGGTGGGAGGCAGGAGCAAGAGGGTGATGGAGGGTATAGCAGGATCATCATTGCATTGCAGGGCATCATGAATGGCCTATTGTCTGGGCTCCGCTGCTGTCCACGTCTCCCTGCGTGCGTGCGCTGGCCACGGCCACTAGCCCTCAGTCATAGCATGGGAGACAGGGTTAAGGAGGACGAGGGCGATGGAAAGAAAGACAAGGAGACATAGGGAGAAACATACGAGTGACTCTATATAGTATTTCAGGAAGAATATATAGGAGAAGGCTCATTTAGAGGGGAATGAGGAAACAGGAGAGAGAGAGGGATAGGGAGGGAGACACGGAGAGAGGGAGACAAAGGGAGAAAGAGAAAGAGGGAGAGAGAGAGGAAACTAATGGAGTTGTGTATCTGACTCAAATACCAATCGATGTTAAATCAGGGTATGATGCTGACGACGACGATGATGATGATGATGGTATGACGAAGAAGATGACGATGGCAAAGAAGGACAATAGTGGCATTTAAATTATGACTCTGTGACTGACTGTTTCACCCCTTTGTCATATGTGCCAGCTCACGGGGTCAGTCATGGCAATGGCATGTTGTCACAAGTCTCGGACGTTAATGGTTGATTCTACTGGCCAGACTCACAAGACCCGTTTCGTGCAATGCACTAAATGATGGCATGCAGCAAAAGAACAATGCAAATCAACTGTTGGAAAGGCCCTAAGAAGGCGATGTTGTATATCGCTTCAAGATCAGTCTATAACTCTCTATTGGTCACGGATCGTAGTAGCTACTACTGAGACACCAGTTTCACAACATTACTTGCCAGCAGAGCTGTTTCAGTTAGAAGTTTTGGACTTGCTGATTAGGCTGATATAAAATATATTGCTACAGAAGATTTGACTCTGTTTCATAGTTTTATAAATATGAAATCTGAGTATCTCCCTTTGTTTCTATATATGTTTTGATTTACGCTGCTTTTTTGAGCAAGTATTTTCTGTTATATGTATGTTTATTGCATTTTACAACTGTATTAAGCTGCCCTTTTCCAAATGGCTAAACCATTTCAGGCTAGAATAATTTACTAAAATACATCAAACATGAGAGAACAATATTACAAACCAATAACAGATCTGGTTTCTGCAGTTTCACAATTGAATCCTTCAGAATCAAAAACAGAACACACACACACACACACACACACACACACACACACACACACACACACACACACACACACACACACACACACACACACACACACACACACACACACACACACACACACACACACACACACACACACACACAAACAGGTGCCTTCATTAAGATGTGTGATGAGTGGTTTAGAAATGGGGGATAATAATGCTGTCAGATCTGCTCTCCACCTGCATGACCTTTGACTCCAATAGCACTGAAATCGCAATCTTGGTTGAACAGTATAGTTATAATCTGTGTTTTACTTATTTGGAGTAACACGTGTATTGTGAATTGAGTATATTGAATTCTCAATCAGTGAAAAGTAAACCCTTTAAAAATATTGAGTCAAAACATGTTAAGACAATAAATACCTCGGCCCTGCTATGCCCAGATTTGTGTGAAAAGTGTGGAAACACAAACATTATTTTTTGTGTTTACACAATGTTGGAGTTTACACTCAATTGTGATTGGCCGACGTGATTGGGTGGGAGATGTCCCATTGGTTGAGAATGAGATGATGTATGATGATTTATGATGATAAGAGTGCTCCTCACTCAAAACATTATTATTATTTATTTTTGTGCATAGGCCTCAGTAAAACCCCCCCTCTACAAAGTAGAGTGGTAGCCAAGTTAAGCCAACAAATATAGGCTAGAGCTAGACACATAATTCACTCCAATTCATAATTTGGAATAATGTGAATAGAAACTGTACCAGCAATTACAGATTGACTGTAACACTAATTAATCTAGCTATACCACAAAACTGGACTCCTGTAATATTATAATGTTATATAAATGTTCAAAATGAAAATAAAGCTATGGCTCATTTAAAAAAAAGTTGTATACTTAAGTAGCCTACAGGTGAGTCTTTGTAAATAGATAAAATAACACTTTGACAAAGCATAGATCCTCTTTATCTGGAACAAGTCTCTTCTATTACAGTTCACCCGCTCACTCTGACCGTTGTTAACTTTTCCCAGGAGGGAAGATTTTCACTTTGGATGTGGATGTGTTATATGTCTCGTGTTACTCAATTACCTGAATCTTATGTGATCTCTGATCTTACAAATAAAGCAATGCTGGTGTGGTGTTAAGGAAAACGTCTTGATTTCAAATTTGTATCAAATGATGAGTATCTGTCCAGAGAGAGAGAGAGAGAGAGAGAGAGAGAGAGAGAGAGAGAGAGAGAGAGAGAGAGAGAGAGAGGCAGCAGCAACTGACTTGCAATCATGAGTTTTCCTCAGAACATTCAATTAGTCTGTGTGAGCGGGAGAGAAGGCCTGAGGGCTCCGTGGGCAAGATGCCCGCATGAAAGAGTCTGTTGTTGGCTGAGCAGAGATAAAAGGGAATGAAACAGAAAGATAGTTGGGGGATTTTCAGCCAGAGAGAGGGAGAGGAAAGAGAGAGAGAGAGAGAGAGAGAGAGAGAGAGAGAGAGAGAGAGAGAGAGAGAGAGAGACAGAGACAGAGACAGAGAGAGACAGAGACAGAGACAGAGACAGAGAGAAAGAGAGCGAGAATATGAAGATTTATTGGATACTTCATCTCCATTTTTCTTCCTCTTCTCTCGAACACAAGCATGCATGCAGATATGAGCAGCCTCTTGATACATTTGTGTGGAAAGAATTATGCATTACGTAGGTTCTTCACTCGCCATAAAAAGCCACATATTAAAACAGAATACAAGTGAAGTAAACTTTATATATAAAGCACATTTAAAAAAGAACCAAGGTTGACCAAAGTGCTGCACAGCATTATAGAAAGAGGGACGTCAGACATGCTTCAAAGAGAGGTGGACAGGTGACAGATATCCTAACCAGTGTTGCAGCAAATGTTGATATAGTTTAGCCATAGTCATATTTTAGTCTAGTTTTAGTCGACTAAATATCAAAAGATTTAAGTTGACTACATCTACAGTTGATTTTGTTGACAAAAAGGCATTTTGGTGGGCCTTGATGGCGTTGTAATGCCGGATTTTACACTAAGTTGTATGCTGAAAATAGCAGATCTACAAGCTCACAATATGCAACGCTACGTTATGAGCTTGTGGATCTGCTATTTTCAAAGCGCAACCAAACTTAAAATGACTTGTCTTTTAGTTTTAATGGATCTGTTCTCCATTATAGTCCCTCCCTATCATTTTAGTCTAGTTTTTATTTTTTTTGCAGAAATTGTCAATATATTTTGTCTTAGTTTTACGCTAGTCACCATAGCTTAGTTTTTATCAAGTTCTCGTCAGAGAAAAAAGGTAGTCGACGAACACTTTTCGTTGACGAAATCAACACTAATCCTAACAAGTTGACAGACACTCTTGTCTGTAGGCAGGTCTAACGGAGACCTAACAAAATAAAATCCTCAACGTTAAATTATAACTCCATTTATAACTCAGAGAGTGTACTGTACAAATGTGACCAAATCCGGTCACATTTGTACACCCTCTCTGACTTATATGGACTTCACTGTGAGCAGACAAACAGAGGGACCAACGGTCAGACTGTTGACCAGAAGATGCTTGTTATGATGTTGTCCTGTGTGGTGGTTCCCATCCCAGTTAGAGCCGGTCCTACACTGCAGCACTGCTGTGAACAATGCTCCTCTGTCCTGCCAAGGGAGCTGCTGCTTCTTCACAGTTCACACACAGTCTCGCAAGACGACGCAGCAACAGAATCAAAAGATTCCCCCAAACCACAGCACTTAGTGCCTAAACACTGTCCCCTGCCGTGAGGGCACAGTTTCCACTGCTGGCTTCTGCATATACGTATAGCCCCGGGGAACGAACCGCCACCAAGGCCGGAGAGGTCAAAGACCTACACACAAGCATACACGCACACATGTGCGCGAGCATGCACGCACGCACGCACGCACGCACGCACGCACGCACGCACGCACGCACGCACGCACGCAGAAATAGGTGAATATACCATTGCCTTTATAGTCCTTACAAGGGTCACAAAGGTCACACAGCTGCTCCTTTTTATGGACACCGACGACAGAGAGTGTGACGATCTGCCTAATTAACCCACATAAAGGGTAATTAACTGGCACAAGGGGGACAGGAGGAGAAGAAAGGGGTGATGGACGAAACATGGGGAGAGTGGATGAAGGGGAAATGGCTCATTAGACAGAAGATGAGAGGACATTTAACAATATTAAACCAAGAGGTGATTAGATTATATTATATGAGAGGGAGATGACAGGGAAATCTGAGATGGGAGTTTCCCTTAATTTATTCACCTACTTGATATAACTGCAACATTTCTAAGCAGAGCAGACCTGTTAGTTCGCTATACCTGGTTTGCCTGCAAATCAGAACGTTAAGCTCAGAATTAATGCAAAGCTCAGTGCAGGTAAATAGGTGCATGGTGGCACTTCTTGACATCATTGATTGCATTCACCGTGGTGGAAAAAGTACTCACATGTTTTACTTAAGTAAAAGTACAAGTAAGTAAGTCAGGAATTCAAAACTACTGTTTGCCTAAAAGTAGGCTACAAAAGTTGGTATCAAAATGTACTTAAAGTACCAAAAGTAGAAAGTACAATATTGTGCAGTATGTTCCATTTCACACATTTTCAAATATATACACATCTTTTGAAAATAGCAAATAAGCTCACAATGTGCTATATTTGGCCAAAATGTATATTATAGGGCTGAAGTGGTTAATGTATGTTTTTTTGTAGTAGTAAGTAACTAGTCAGAACTAAATAAATAATAGGTATTGAAATGTTGAAATACTCCAAGAAGTAAAAATTCTGCAAAGTTGTACAGTAGCCTATACAGCCTATACTTGCCTATTAGTAGCCTATTTGACTTGTGGAATTGTGCATGAAAATGTCAAATTCTCTGCCTATATACAGTCCTTACTGTTAAAGTGAAACAATATGAGCCAATGAGCCATAGATTAAGTATAGGCCTACATTGAGACTTTTACACTATACCTTAAAGTTGTAACAGAGAGTTGAGAAATTATTCTGCATATATCTACCTGAATACACACTTATAAGATTAAATAAATTGTTCACCGGGAAAACTTACATTATGTCATTGTATTCATCATTATTGCCAGCTGAATCCAAATTCAAAATGCACATCCAGAGATCGTGTGTGTAATCACATAAGTGGTTGGAGAGTAGAGCATGCACTCAATGATGGTGTAAATATAGGTTTTTTCCCCCCGACTCACAATGTGATAATTTGGCTTCAGAAGACTTGAACTGACTTGGAAGAGTTAGAGAGTTTTTAAGGTGATGTTTTTAGGGAACTTTAAGGAACTGGTTAGTGATTTTGAGAATCAACCTCCCTGTGTTTGTAGAAGCTTCACCTGTGTTTCCAGTGGCATGATGAGGAGTATAAGATACTGACAGAACATTCATTTTGACTATTAACTGCATGGAACATAATAACTACAGTAGGCTACTGATAAACATTGTATTTAACTTAAGTGTCAAATTATTATTATTATTATTATTGTTGTTGTCCATCATCATTATCAGTTGCTATACTGTGATCTGTGTGTTATGTCACATTCTTACAAATAGACACACATGGCACACAAAGCATGGTGCTCTCTCTCTCTCTCTCTCTCTCTCTCTCTCTCTCTCTCTGTCTCTCTCTGAATCGACAGAGAGTGCTCTGTTAATTTAGTTCAATTCAATTAAAATGGGCTTTATTGGCATTATAAAACCTATGTTTACATTGCCAAAGCAAAAGTGTGACCAAACCTAACAAACCAAATTAAACAAAGCAATTGAATGGGAATAAAGAAACGTGTAAAGAGTGGTGTAAACAGAATTTGCCTACATCCAAACCACAATAATTATGCATTTGTCAAAAATAGCTATGCCTATAGCCTACTGCGGCGTACAATGCTATGACAAATAGCATTTAAAGGTATAGTTTCTCTGTTTGTACGCACAGTATTTCTACCAAGATCCCTAGTGCAAACAGTGTAGCCCAAATTTTTGCTACAAACAGTGCAGGAATACGTAGTCTACAGACTATGTGTACTGTAGTGTACACTGTACAAACCTGGCTGTAGGCTATGTTTATATTTACAAATAGTAGGCTATTTACATGGACGGTTAATAGCTTCATGTCTATATAAATCAAAAGTTATATATAAAATAGGTGATTTTACTCGAGGGATAGGCGGATAGCATATAGCCTGCCCTACATTATGAAGATACAGAGCTCCATATTTTTTGCATTCAACAATGTGGTACTATGGCCAGCCACTTGAGGGAGCCCACACAACAACAACGACAATGTTGGTCCTCTTGCCTTGCAATGGACACCAGCGCCCCCTAACGCTTTTCCTGGTAAGTACCAGAGCGCGGTCCCTCTCTCCCTGTCTCTCTACAGCAGGGGTGGGCAACATTGAAGATGGAGAGGGCCACTATAGTTCCACACGCACTCCAGAGGGCCACTATAGTTCCACACTCACTCCAGAGGGCCACTATAGTTCCACACTCAATCCAGAGGGCCACTATAGTTACAAACTCTCTCCAGAGGGCCACTATAGTTCCACACTCACTCCAGAGGGCCACTATAGTTCCACACTCACTCCAGAGGGCCACTATAGTTCCAAACTCTCTCCAGAGGGCCACTATAGTTCCACACTCACTCCAGAGGGCCACTATAGTTCCACACTCACTCCAGAGGGCCACTATAGTTCCACACTCACTCCAGAGGGCCACTATAGTTCCACACTCACTCCAGAGGGCCACTATACATAGTTCCACACTCGCTCCAGAGGGCGACTATAGTTCCACACTCACTCCAGAGGGCCACTATAGTTCCACACTCACAGAGGGCCACTATAGTTCCACACTCACTCCAGAGGGCCACTATACAGTACATAGTTCCACACTCGCTCCAGAGGGCGACTATAGTTCCACACTCACTCCAGAGGGCCACTATAGTTCCACACTCACAGAGGGCCACTATAGTTCCACACTCACTCCAGAGGGCCACTATACATAGTTCCACACTCACAGAGGGCGACTATAGTTCCACACTCACTCCAGAGGGCCACTATAGTTCCACACTCACTCCAGAGGGCCACTATAGTTCCACACTCACTCCAGAGGGCCACTATAGTTCCACACTCACTCCAGAGGGCCACTATAGTTCCACACTCACAGAGGGCCACATTGCATACTGTTGTATAAAAAATAGCAGATCCTTACAAGCTCAAAACGCCATGCGACGTGTTTGAGCTTGTAGATCTGCTATTTTTGCTATATTTGAATTGAAATCCAGAGGAATAGGCTATATATTTATTACGGCCAAAATTAGGAATATATACAAAAATATACAATATAAACAAACCTATAATTTAACTAACAAAACCCAAACTACAAACCTAAGCTGAACACAAATATAATAACACAAAATAAATAAGCAAGACTAGAGTTGCTCATGCATGGCACAAAGCAATCTTTCTCACGGCTTCCAGAGGCAGGTTACAAACAAATCTCTTCAAGGCTTTCAAAGACATTTCACAGATGACAGTGAAGTAGGAGTTGACCTTTTTGATAAAAAAACCAAAAAGAAATTGATAAAATAAAAAGTCCATTACTGCATCAAAAGTAATCAGCAAAATATAGCAGCCTATAAAAATGGATCAATATATTCTCAAATAATATAATAAAATGTTACGGCCCCATCCCAGGGGAACTGAGGTGCAATATGAAGACGAGTGAACCTCCCAATGAAACACCCGCAAACAGCTGCTTCAGCCATAGGATGGGTTTTTGAGGGGCGCTAGCCCCTCCTATATGCCCATAGCCCTATATGCCCAACTTTTCGTGCACTGTAAACACAAACATTGAAGACAAAAGTGAGGACATAAAAGTGAAGACGCAAATTGTGATTGGCCAGAATGGCATTTGTGATGATTTGATTGGTTGAGCACGGAATGTTATGTATGATGATTTTTTCATCAGGGTGGGTTATGTATTAATGAAATAATAAACTAAACAACAGAACCCTAACTTAACTACCAAATGAATAATCCAAAATCCAATCCTTAACATAACTTTAACCAATCATCAGCACATTTACATTATGCAAATAAACCCCCACCCTGACCAAACCCATGGCTTTTAAATCATCCCAGAACTTACGTTTTTACAATGCAGAGAAGAACATACATGGGCTGTGGTGCATGTCTGCTCTGCTGGGCTGGCAGTCCACAATGGGAGTGACGAGAGGAGAACTGGCCTTTTATCCTCCTCCACGCCAGCCTGGGACCAATCACCTCTTGGTCACCACCTACTCTCTCACTCATTCACTCAATCACTCACTCAATCACACCTGTGCCACTCCCTTAGCTCACAGCCTCACACACCTGTCAGCTGTCACGTATCACTCTCAGCAGATCCTCACACCAGGGAAAAGAAGAGAATGGTACACAGAATCCTGCTCTCAGTCTCAATATGCCATATACACAGACCCCAGGGTCGTAACAAAAGAGACTGAATTGTGATTTATTTTTTACTTAAGTGAAAGTATAGTGCAATGGAGAAATACTCTGTTACAAGGAAAAGTTCGGAATTCAAAGTTTACTTAAGTAAAAGTACAAGAGGGTATGGACATGCTTAAAGTGAATGGCACATCAAGTGGCAAATCGAGTGGCAAAGCAACATGCAAAGTGAGTTTAACATTGTTTAACGTTGTTTAATGCAATCAGATAGGACCTTTCTGTTTGGATGCATGGGTTGTCAAGGCCAGAAAGTAGTTTTTTTCAGTAGCCATTCCTGCATTCCGGGTTTGAGGATGATGGGTCACGCGCATACCCTCTATTGGTATCAAAATACCAAAAGTACTAAAAGTAGAAAGTATTCATTATGCAGACTGTCCCATTTCACAAGTTTTCAAATGTATAAAATGTATAAAAAATAAAATAATAACGGCTATTTTCAAATGGCCTATACACTATATAGGGCTGAAGTAGGCCTAACTAATGCCCCACAGGCGACTCTCTAGTAACTAATAATAATAATAATAATAATAATCAAAATCTACAAAGTAACTAGTTACTATAGTTCTCAAATAATTCTGGTGGAGTAAATGTACAATATTTGCCTCTGAGATGAGATATAGTGGAGTAGGTGTAAAGTGCTGAAAATTGGAAATACTCCAGTCAAGTAAAAAAACTCAAAATTGTATAGCCAAGTACAGTGCTTGAGTAAATGTGGGCTACTTAGTTAGCTCACAGTCCTGTCTGTCCTTCCTCCGCGTCAGCTGTCCTTGTCCACATGCTATACATGTCCAACAGGCCTACATTATTGTCTATTTCTATCTGTCCTTCAGTCTCTGGCACACACACACACACACACACACACACCCACACACACACATGCGCGCAGAGCCAAAACCAGAAATAATCTTGGCTGTGACATTAAAAGTGTTGTGCTGTGACACTGTTTTTTTTTTAATTCTGGCTAATTCTACCCCAGTTTGGGCTCCCTCTCTCTGGCTGGCTGCTGAGGACTGACTCATGATGAACGAGACAGGTGGGTTAAGCCGGATTATAGATTTTTGTGCTTGTTAGAAGGATATTTAGAGGAACTTCCCTGCTGCTTCGAAACGGAGATCGAGCCAGCCAATAGGACAGCATTTTTTACCGGAGTAATCAAAACAGGTGGCCGTCAACACAGGTACTGCGTTGACCTCTGACTGACACAGAGTCAGTGCTCTAAAGGGAAGTGAACGTGACTCGATGTCGTGAGTCAAGCAGAACAGCAGACGCTGTTATTTGTTTCATTGGGTGCTTTTTATTGATACAAAATGTATTCAAAACAGGTCGGGCAGAAACCTTGTTTCTCCATAATAGAACATTCTGTGGCTTTCTTTTTCGGCATAAATTAGGCCTAATGCCCTACTGTGTCACACTACAGTGTCACAGAAAAGTAGTAAGAATAGCCGATTATTTCCATCTGACAGTGACTTTATGATAAAATTCGGAATAAAGTGCTTGTCCTTCATTTACATACAGTACATGGTAGTTACTGTAGATTCACTGTTTAAGTGCTATATAGAATTCAGAGAGACGTTGTTGCTGTTATTATGAATATTTTGGAAAGATCTAATTTATCAAACAAAGCAGTGACAACACTCAAACAGTAAGACATGAGCGGCCATGCATAGGTTTTTAAATACAGAAGAAATCACATATTTATTTTTACACTGAGAAAATAAATGATGTAGGCCTACATATTGGCAGAGCCGCAGAGCACACATTCACATTATGGACATTGTCATTCATCATTATTTGCCTTTTATATGATGCTTACATTTTGGTCTAATAATAATAAAAAGAAAACAAAAGCTTATCATATTTACAAGATGAGAATGGAAATCAGAAACTGACCCCTTTCCCAACAACCGTATAATTCCATGTAGACCACACACAAAGCCATGCTGAGTAAAAGTATAATCAGTGTGACTTCAAAGAAGGCCCAATGCAGTCACACCCTGGAGTGTTGTATGTATACTATACTGATTCATGTTGTAATTAAACATAGACAATACTTAGTAACAAATTATTATTATTATTTAAAAAATAAAACATTTTTCTTTCTCTTTCTGTGAACGTGCAATCTACATTCCTCAGTTTTATTTAGTAGACTATACATCAAAGAGCTTTGGTGGATACCCACAGACAGGCTGAAAACACAACTCAAAAGGGCACATATTTTATTCCAGTCTTTAAATTAATTGACGAGCTTCAAACTCCCGATTCCTTGCTAACATACGAAGGCGGAGCCAGTCTGTCATAGGTAATTTGGCTCTCTATGTCCAGCACGCACAGCACCTCCACTGTCTGCTCCGCCACAAAGAGGTGCGCCTCGCCTCTCTCCTCTCTCTCTCGATCGCCCTTTGCGCCCAGGTTCCCCGCCACGTCGTCCTTTGCCACCTTGGTCTCCCCCGCCTCCTCCTGCTCCTCGTCCTCCTCCCCGCAGCACAAGGCCACCTCGTTCTCGTAGCAGAATGCGCTGGGAGAGTGCGGGGCCAGGAGGTTGCGCGTCCTCCGCGGGCCGAACGGTGACGGCGACCGCGAGAAGGTGGCGGTGGAGGACGAGCACTGGCTCCCTCGGCCGGCCATGTGACTCAGCTCCCTTGCGCTGCAGTGTGGTGTGGACTGCACCTCGTACGTCTTGTGGAAGCGGGAGTAGTCCACGTGGTAGCGGTCGCCCTTCTCGAAGATCAAGGGCTCAAAGCGGTGGCCCCACAGGACCTCTCTGGCCAGGTAGGAGGTGCGTGCCTGCGTGGTCATGGCCGTGGCCTCCACCATGCCCTCCAGGATCACGATGATCTCAAAGTCCTCCTTCTGCAGGTCGGCGCGGCTCAGTCCGTACAGAGGGCTGCTCTCGTTGATTTCGTGGACGACCACCAGCGGCATCACCAGGAACAGCCGGTCCAGCCCGTCGTCGTAGCCCACGTCGATGTCCCTCTGCTCCAGCGGGAGGAACTCGCCCTCTCGGGTCACGTGCGGCCGAAGGAACTGCGCGCGCACATGGGCCTCCACGATGTGGCTCTTGCGCATGTTCCCCAGCCGCCACATGAGGCACAGCTTGCCGTCGCGCATCGCGATCACTGCGTGGTGCGAGAACAGCAGCGTCTGCGCCCGCTTCTTGGGCCGCACCATCTTGGCCATGATGGTGCCGATCATGAAGGAGTCAATGATGCAGCCCACGATGGACTGCACCACCACGGTCACCACGGCAACCGGGCATTCCTCCGTCACACAGCGGAAGCCGTATCCGATGGTGGTCTGGGTCTCTATGGAGAAGAGGAACGCTCCCAGCAAGCCCTGGACGTGAAGGATGCACGGGCGCCAGTCTGCTCCTCTTCCCTCCGAGGCGTCCACGGGCTCCTCGCCACGAGCGGGGCCAAGGAGGTCAAAGTCCCCATGGGCCAGGGCCACGCCCCAGAACACCAGCCCGAACAGCAGCCACGACAGGAGGAACGCGGCGGTGAAGAGCATCAGCATGTAGCGCCAGCGGATGTCCACGCAGGTGGTGAATATGTCGGCCAGGTAGCGCCGCGGCTTGTCCTCCATGTTGTTGAACTCCACGTTGCACTGGCCGTTCTTCCTCACGAAGCGGCTGCGAAGGCGACTCGGCCCCAGGTCCAAGCCCGAGTGGCACGACGGGGACGAGCGGCGGGTGTGAACGACGGGTTCGTTGTTCACTCTCAAGGATAACACGCCTGCTCCTTCCTCGGTGCCGTGACGCTCCCCTTCTCCACGTCCCCCTCCTCCATCTCCACCTGCCCGGAGCGCCGTCAGTGAGTGCTGCATCAGAGGACCGTGGCCGTTGTGAAGGCCCAGGGTGGAGATCTTTAGGGCATCTTCATCTGTAGATACAATGCTGTATCTGGTCAAAAAAAATGAGAAAAAAAAGAATGAATGAATGAATAAATTAAACAGGTGAGAAAAGGTGTAAGGAGATCCTTCCCATCCAGTACTTTATTTCAGTTTGGGCAACTTCACAGAATTATAACATACATATTCCTTACAACTGCCTATGCCTCATTTTGACTTCATCACACGGCATGTGTGGCAAAGAAAAATATATAAAAAATAAAATAAAACATAATACAATGACATGCCGAAATAGGGACACCTGTGGGGGCTCCTCACTGGCAGGTGAGTCAGTAGGACACAACAGCAGTGACAACACAGACATGTATGTGACTGGGGAGGACATAATGGGATCTATGCACACACACTGTTATCCATTCTGGTCAAAGTCAGAGTCAGAGTGATGTTATTGTGCATGTTGGCTCACTGGAAACACTCTGCTACACCAGTGGGTCTCAAAGTGTCCTTGAGTGGGTTACAAATAGCCCCGTACGGGTGTGTAACTCTGAGAGTGTACAAATGTACAATTGTAGGCTACACTCCCACAGTTATTAAGTTTGAGAACCACTGCACACTAAATGGAAAGTAGGAAGAGTTATTCTGTGCATAGATGCATAATTTGGGAAAATAAAGGGGGTAATGGTTTTGACTCTCATCTGTACCTGCTGAGTTGCACTGATTCCATGGTGCTGCTGCTGATTATCAGGCTGTGTCTGCAAGGGCAGTAATGCAGATTGGGGCGGGCAGTTCCAACCATTAAAATAGAGGAGGCAAGCGATGAGGCAGTATGTGCTCAGGTCTGTCTTACAGGAGGTGCCAGCGCTGGGCCCTGATGATGATGATGATGCATCTTCTGAGAATAAAACAACAAAGTTATACTTGTGAAGATCATATAAGATTGAAACGGCAGTGGAGCGGAGAACCAGTGTGCAGACTATATTCATTTTAGACTGTTGATATATTTTGATATATTGCACTGCTTTTTGTAATCTCTTTTGTAATCTCAACGAGGCAAATACAAGGTTAAGGAAGTACTGTGTGTTCCGTTCCCTGGGGAGGGGGAATTACTTTTACTATTTCATCCAGCTGATGGCTACTCAGATGGCTCTGATGATGAGTGCATGGTGGAAACCATTAGAGGTCAAGTGTCTTGCTCGGGGGAACTTGAACATCTGGACTGGGCAAACCGAGGGTTGAACTGCATGGCGAACCTCCCCATTCCTAGACTGCCTCTTACTGCTACAGGCCACCACCCCGTAAACGGGGCTAATTGCTGGACGTGACGTGTGCCACAAAACCATTACCACGTATTGGAAATACCGATGATGTGCATGAAGCTGCCACGACATTTATTTTGTAATGAAAGCCTATTGATTGGGTCCCCGCACTACCAGTTAGCCCGCAGGGACCCTGCATGCCGTGGGACTGGAAAACCAGACGGGGCATTGGAGGGGGAAAAGGTCAAAATGAAGAGATGAATGAGTGGTAATGTACAATCAATCTGCTGTTTGGCTGTCGGACCGCAGTAAACTGGGAGAGACAGGAGGACGGAAAAGCATCAGGTTGCGTAACAGGCGGCTGCAGGGGCTCACACAAGACAGCAGTGCAGTGCAGTTTAGGTTTCATGGTTGTGGGCGTAGGGGAGTCAACATGTCAGACACTTTGGGAACCACTGGTCTAGACTATAGACACTAGAGAGAAATACCAGTGGATCTAGTATAGAGCCCTGGGGGACCCCGAGTAAATAGGGTTTAAGTGGTTTAATATAGTGTTTAATGTCCAGTGGTGGAAAGTAACTAAGTAGGCCTACATTAACTTATGTGCTGTAATTAAGTACAATTTTAAGGTATTTGTACTTTAGTTGAGTATTGCCATTGTCCAATACTTTTACTTTTACTTATACTCCACTACATCTCAAATCGAAATAATGTAGCCTATATACTTTTACTCCACTACATTTATTTGAAAACCTATACTAGTATATTTTGGATTATTATTACAAAACATTAACCACTTCAGCCCTATTTGGCCATTTTGAAAATGGTAAATAGTACTTTGTATTTTTGGTACTTAAATTGGTACATTTTAATACCAATACTTTTGTAACATTGCAGTATTGATACTTTTACTTAAGTAAAACAAGCGAGTACTTTTTCCACCACATTCATTTGGGATCACGTGGCACACACTGCTGATAACCTTTGTGTGCTTCCATACTCCTTCCATACACATCCAGGACAGATGTTGTAACTTGGCATATAAATGACGAGATTACAATGCACAACCAATCAAATAGTCGCAAGATGACAGGATTATGTAAGCTTGGTAACATTCGCAGCTTGGCAAATGACATCTACTCTATGTGACATCATCAACCTATTTGAAAGGACCATGTCGGTGTGACTGACTCCTGGTATTACTTAGCATTACTGCAGACTCTGTCAGACAAGTCTTTAGAGTGTAGACAGAGGATCAAAGCTCTTCGCCTACTGATGACTGGTGACATCTAAATGTATGTGAATGGGCTAAAACTGTGTGGAAAAGATTATAATAATAAAAAATAAAAAAAATCACATAACAGCATCACAGAACTAAATGCAGACTTTAGCAGTGGCCACATGCCGGTTTCAAGCTCACAATTCTATGCATTGTGAGCTTGCAGATTGGCTATTTTCAGCGAAGACAGGTGTAGAGGGGGAAATAGGAGTGGATCAAATTATTATAGAGCCCTGTCAACCAAGAACAGTAAATAGGGTTTAAATGACTGAAGTCGAGAAAAAAATAAGCTGCACATTTAGATTAATAAACAAAATACGATTGTTTCGCGAGCAAAACTTGTAAAAACTCTTAACTCGGACTGAATTAGCTCGAAGAATGTATTTTCAGTGTGTGGCATGAATCTCTCTGTATACTGGTAGGTCGTCAAGGCCCAATACATGATTGCAGTGACTGTAGAATCACTGCTATTCTTATTGTTATGTCGCTGCCGATTTTCTCTTCGCAGATGAGTAAGGCATGAGACCGAGGCTCGATGTCACCACATTTGGAGTGACGCCGCTCTGCACTTTTATTTAGCTGAAATAAAAGGCTCACTCCCACTCGTATGCCAGCCTCGCCCAGGCTTTCTTTCTCCTTTGAAAACAAAACGCCTGCGGTCTCCGAGGCTATAAGGTTACTGTCTGTTACCTCACAAGACGTGATTTTTTGGCCATAACTGAAGAATTCATGTGCTAATAATGATATGATATATTTTCACCCAAAATGTCTAATCGGATAAAAATGAAATGAATGTTATGTTATGTATGTCAAAGGTCAAGGTCACGGTGAGCTCACATCCACATCCCATTCTCGTGAACGTGTTCATCAGGAATGAACGCCTGGAGAGAGTTTCCCTTTAGCCTACATCTGTGATTCTCTTGTACCACCACGCTCCTCTGACCACGCTGGAGCGTTGTCCCAATAAACTGTTCAACCAATCAAAGAGAGGAGGCGGGTCACACTCAGAAATACTTTGGTTTTGTTTATTCCATTATGCCTCAGACGTTTCTGATATGCAGCCGTCATCAATGTGTCACAGTTTCAGTGGTGGAAAAAGTACTAAACATTTTTACTTGAGTAAAAACATCAATACTGCAATATAGAAGTAAAGTAAAAGTCTGGAATTCTAAATGAGTAAAAGTACAAAAGTATTGCCATCAAGATGTACTTAAAGTACCAAAAGTAAAAGTATAGGCTCATTATGCGGAATGTCTCATTTCAAGTTTTCAAATGTATACAAATCTTTTGAAAATAGCCGATCTACAAGCTCACAATGCGGCGCATCGTGATGCATTATGAGCTTGTAGATCGGCTATTTTCAAATGGACGAAATGTAGCCTATAGGGCTGAAGTGGTTAATGTATGTTTTGTAATAATAATCAAAAAGTAACCAGTAACTAAAGTTTTCAAATAAATGTAGTGGAGTTAAAAGTACAACATTTGGATCTGAGATGTAGTGGTGTAGAAGTAAAAGTATTGGAGAATCACTGCTAGAGCCGTAAAGATCTTCTCTTATGGGGGTCCCTGAAATATCTTTTGAAATGGGGGTCCGTGGGCTAATTAGTGTCGATTTGGGGGTCCATGACATGAAAAAGTTTGGGAACCACTGTTATTTTAAAACAAATGGCAGAAACTCCATTCCCTGCAGCTGACATGAAGCATTACTCCCTGTGGGAGAGCTGTGGTAATTAATGGTTAAAGGTAGTCATTAGTGTCTCCATAGGAACCTCTCTCCCCTTTCTTCAGAGATTCTTCTCTGTGTTGTTGACTGACTGAGTGGTCAGAGGTTTGTTATGTGATATACTAGAGGTTTGTTATGTGATATACTAGGGCTGCATGGGCACTTAAGACAAAATATATATCAATGCCCATATTTAGAACCAATAAACAACTTCATCTCACACTTGTAGGTTTGATTAAGCAGGGGTCTCTTTCTTTCTTTTTCTTACCCGTTTAAAAAATTAAGTGTATTAGTCTGATTAACCACTAAGCCTTTATTATATTTGGCTATTTTCACTACCGGTATATACCGGTAGACATAGACACACACGTGTGTGTGTGTGTGTGTGTGTGTGTGTGTGTGTGTGTGTGTGTGTGTGTGTGTGTGTGTGTGTGTGTGTGTGTGTGTGTGCGTGTGCGTGTGTGTGTGCGTGTGCGTGTGTGTGCATGACAGTACAGACTGTACTGTAAACATAGACTGTACAGCACACACATGCAAATGCATGCAGCTACAAGGATGCACACACACACACGGACGCACACATACACACACTCCAGTTGTGTCGAATACAGCACAATTACGGTAGCCACTCTTGTTTTGCTATTCTTTATTTGGCACAACCTATTTGTTTGTTACTCCACACTCTTTCCAACGTAAGAGGAGTGCAGATAACTAATCGGGTTAGAGAACGTCACTGTCAGTTTGACGTATACGTTATATTCAACAGCATCAGAGGAGCCAAATCAATGTACTGTACACCACAGTATAATCCCATTGAATGGGAATTGTTATGAATCTGTGTTTGTGTCTGCCGAGGATTGTAGAGGCCTATGTCAAAACATGAGATTACAATTTCCTTAATCTCACAATACAAACAACAACATGAAAGCTACACAGTAAAATCATCAGTGTAGTTCAACTCTGAGTGCAACCAAATAGACCAGAAAGGGTTCATTTGTACACCCTCAGTTACAGTTGGATTGGATAAATTAACACTGAGGATTTTACTTTGGATGGCCGTCAATGTGCGATCCCACGGTTTAAGATTATAATATTATAAGACCTTATTTAATCTGTGATCTGATCTGATGATCGTGAAGATGAGAGACAGGAGCAAAAGAATGGAGGGGGTAAATATAGGCAGGCTTGAAAGACGGATGGAGTTACAAGTGGAAGGAAGGAAAGAAATGACAGAAACAAAAGATAAATCAGAGCGAGTCAGCATACCACTACTGCAACCACTTCCCGAGGAGAGGTTGATTCACACTGTTTGTACTGTTCCATAAGTGGCTGGAGTTTGTATTGTAAACAGAATTCCTTTTTTGTTACTTAAACCCTACGTAAACCCCACACTCTATTACACTGTACCTCACCCCCTAGTATACTCCTCCTCTGTCCTTGTATCCCTGACTTCTAGATGCTTGCTTACATTGCAGATACCGTATATCGTGGTCACATGTTCTCATGTTTTTGTTACATAATACTTGTTTTTATTGACCACAAATGTTAAAATTGTTACGTAGATGTTTACCTGGTGTCCTAGTTTATTTGAGGCACTTTTCATTGTTCTCTCTGCACTCCACTTATGTGACTACCTTATTGTTTACTGACTAGTGTTGAATTACTCTGCTTATTCCTAATATTTTTAGGAACATTTGTTCAACTAAAAGACCAAAATGCTTATAAAAAATATCCATTATACACAGATATAATATCAGACATGTGGTCTGATATTTACAGACCACATGTCCACATGGGTCGTTTTACAGTGCCCAAGCCAAGAAGTGATGCAATGAAGAATACAGTCATGTACAGTGCAATGTCTTTCTGGAACTCTCCACCAGTATGCATCACAGATATTTAAGGTAAAAGGCATTTTAAGAAAAGACTGAAGCACTTTCTTATAAATATAGAGAAATAATTCTAATTCTGTTTATTTAACTATACCATGTCACTATAAGGTGAATGCACTAACCGTGCTTTTATGCTGTACAAGTATATTATTCTGTTTTATTTTGTGATGTCTGTAAACTTGTTTTTGATTTTTGTATGTAAATTATTCCGTGAGGACGCCAGGAAGAACTAAGAAGCTAATGGGGATCCTCAATAAACTTAAACTAAACTAAACTAAAACGGAACTGAACTGAACTGAACTGAACTGAACTGAACTGAACTGAACTGAACTGAACTGAACTGAACTGAACTGAACTGAACTGAACTGAACTGAACTGAATTCTGATCTTGCACTTGTAAGTCTCTTTGGATACAATTGTGTCTGCTATACTGTCAACAATCTACATTGTCAATTGTACTACAGAACAAGCCGGGGTCCCCCGGGAGACTTCTTGGTCACCTCCTTTTTTTAAAAGATCTGCTATTTTCTGCAAATGTTTTCCTATTTCTTTGTCGAATGTGAGCATATTATGATGTGTCCACTAATAGGGATGCTAGGTAAGGGTAAGGGTTCGTGTGGCATTGTGTTCTTTTGGCAGTTCTTGTGCAGATCGAATGGGACAATAGGCCATCATATGTGGATGAATCAGCCCACGTATAGGCTATAATGTTCATGCATTATTTCTGCTTCCTTCATGATATCTACAAGAAGAGACTAAATTAAAGTTAAAATTTTGTGCAGGAACAGGCAACCTGTACACTTGCCAAAAATAACTGGTTTGCGAATCAGGCTTAAGGTGATGAAATGGGTGATTAGTCTATATGGGCAGTCATGGTACACAGCTGGAAGATGATTGAGTACTGCAAAACATCTGCACATCTTACTAAACCTCCCTGCAGACTGCGTTGCCAGTATAAGAAAATATATTTTCAAAACATTTCAACGTGGAATTTGGAGTTGATTTTCTGAAATGGTAAAACACATGGTTGGCCTCAAAATAGACCTCAAAATGTATTTGACCATGCATGAAAATGAATGAACATTCTGCTTTATTCTAATTATATTCTACTACCGAGCCACCTCACTCACTGGGCTGGAGTTACCTGGAGTCTCTGACATATCAGCCTAAAAGGATATATCCTATTTGCTTGCCATTATTTCGGTCTCTTAATTATTTTCCACCCTCACAGTATTTACAGCCGAGTTCCTTGGGGTTGTTATTCTATACCACCCACAGACATGGAGCATGGTGACATAATGGTGTCAACAACTAAAGGTGGTGCGTTTGCCGAGAAGAGATACTGTATAGCTGTATCACTGGCATGGATGGAAACAAACCAATCATGTTGAGAAAATACATTAATCAAGATCTTTATCATAGAGGTGTTGGGTAAAAATGAACACTGAAATAACTTTAAAAAGAAACAGTGATGGAATAAGTACTTATAGATTGCTTACTTAAATACCACTAAATAGAAAGTAGTGTAATAAGTAAACCTGTATTCATAATTGCACACAAGTGAAATGCAAATTTCACAATCATATTGTTGGATTTTAATTATAGCCTAAGCCTAGTAATGCCTTAATGTGTTCATCACTTTATTGTTGCAGCTGGTTAAAGTGGGGCTGATTTAACTGCATGTGCTGCTGGGTAGTTTCACCTATAATCAGTTAAAGGACCACTTCACCACTTTTCAACCTACCTTCATATAATTGGTCCTCACTAAAGTTCATTATAAAATGCCATAATCTTTTCTACCCACGGCTGTGGGCAGTTCAGAAACTGTTTTTCGTCTGTAGTACTCAATTATATAAAGATAAGTTGACAAGTGGTGAAGTGGTCCTTTAAAGTAGGATTTTTTTTTTTGTATATTGACTAAATTGTGCCTTTTCTATCTCATGTTGACCGCCTTACACTTGTGCCCCCGATTGAACCTGAATAACTGTCGCCTGACTGGCCAACCTGTCTTGTCTGGATGATGTTTGTGACCATGATCTGCTATGTATATTTACTATATTGGAGTTTTATTTTTATTTTTAATATATATATTTTATATATTTTTATTGTTTTGTTGTGTTTTGAATGTTCTTTGGTTGTCTTGATTTGGAGTTTGTGTTTTGTTATTGTGTGTGTTTTAGTTTTTTTTGTATTTGTCACTCTGTTTTTATTTCTCAATTTACTTCTATATTTGTAAAAAATAAATTAATAAATTAATAAACAGAACATAAAAAAAAAAAAAAAAAAAAGTAGGAACATTTTGCCTCTGAGATGTTGACTATAGAAGTAAAAAGTAACCTATCAAAAATGGAACTATACTCAAGTAAAGTGAAAGTATAGCCTATACCTTGAGTACAGCACTTCAGTAGCTTAAATAGCACAACATAACCAAAGTATATTGGCTAAAGATTTAACTCACTTACCTTTTGTTTAGAGGCTATACTTGAAAAATAAAGCTGACATCATCCTAAAAAAATACATCTGAATCCTTGTTTGTGAGCTTTCCTGGTAATCTGTTTACAAGGCAATTTTTTTTGTTGATAAAACTGCACCGCAGTTGCACTTTCACAAATAGTGATAGCTGTCCGTTCTTCATGTCTTTTTGCACCATAATATAGTCCTTAATCGTGGATCACACTTCTCCATTCAGCTACATAAACAACTTCACTCCTCGTCCTCAGACACCATTGCACCGTGTGCGCATCTCTCCGTGTCCCTGACAGTGTGTGGGTGAGAGAGAGAGAGAGAGAGAGAGAGAGGGCGGGAGGGAGGGAGGAAGGGAACGGATGAGGCCGCTTGTCACTCTGGTTATGATTCTATTTATATGCTATTGTGTCCCCAAGAGAGTGTAGGTGTGCAGCATATAATTTGGAATATGTTCTCCATTGCCATTCCTGATGTGAGGCCAGTTATGTTGTTTATTTGCTAGTCATGATGTCACGCCTACATAATGGTCCATCAGTCCATCACGCCTCGTGACATCACACCTCGTGACATCACGTCTCCATATATGGCCTTCTCCATAAGATCACGACACTGACCTCATCGCCTCGTGACATCACGTCTCCATATAAGGCCATGAAGATCACAACACTGACCTCATCAACCGTGGAAAAGAATGGATCATCACCTATATCTGCATATATGGAGCCGGCCAGCAATTCTATACTGTTTTGACATTCCATATGTTGATCCTTCCCCATCCGTCCTTTCTCGTCGATGTCTCCCTTTTGACTCACACCTGTCCATTCAACAGGCCTGAAAATTAAGGCCCGGCCATACCTAGGCCCTCATCAAACCCTGTACACTTAAGACACTGCCCCCACTGCCACCCTTATATCTCCATATATGGAGTTGACCTGTTCTGACATTCCATATGTCGATCTGACCTCATCAAACCCTGTACACTCAAGACACGCTCCATATGGCCAGACCTCATCAAACCATGTAGACTCAAGACACTGCCTCCGCTGCCACCCTCAGATCTCCATATACAGTATGGAGCTGACCTGTTCTGACATTCCATATGTTGATCTGACCTCATAAAACCCTGTACACTCAAGACACACTCCATGTATGGTCAGTACAGAATTCATTCCATATGTTGATCTGACCCCCCATGCCAAAGCGCCAGCCCAGCAGTCTGCCGTCATCAAGGTGGATGCATGCATGCAACCTCGCTTCTCGCCCATAGGGCGTCTTACTGGTTATTATTATTACTAGCCCTTACCCGTTGTGAGATATTTGCCCCCCTCTTGTGGCCGTGGGGGGGTACTGCGCCCGGTGCGTTTTTAATTCACTATTAAATGTTGCATCCTTTGGTATTCTTCTCCTGATAAACTACACGGTTTGCACACATCTCACCATGCACAACGGCGACAGGTAGCCTGTCCACACATGGATCGCTACTTTGCATTCATATTCATGTCATATTGACAGTACAATACCCATTTTAGCATTTTTTAATCCACTAATAAATTCATTATAAATCATTAATGTGTCAAATCGAAAAAAGGGTGGACATGGACCTCCATATAATTATGGTCCATGCCTGTGTGAAAAGTGGGAGTGATTGGTGCAGCCAATGTTGAGATAAAGCGCTGTCAGTGACATTCATTCATTCAGACATTCAGACATTCGCTGAATTATTATAAGGATTATTACGGTATTATAATTATTATTTTTTATGTTTGTGGAGCAATATATATCTTACATCAGTGGATCTCAAAGTGGGGTCCGGGGACCGCCAGGGGTCCTTGAGGGGATTCCAGGGGGTCCCCAACAAATTAAAGATGCACATTAACCACTTTAACCCTATTTTATACTTTGGCAAAAAAAAATAGCAGATCTAAGAGCTCACAATGCATTGCGATGTGCCGCATTGTGAGATTGTAGATCTGCTATTTTGGAAAACATCTAATTTAGGGATTTTCTTAACAAGACAAATCAGAGGTCCCTGCTGCATCATCCTTTCAGCCAAACATTGAGATGAAAATGTTTGACAACCAATGTCTTACATAACTGGATTAAGAATGAGGAAAGTGTACTAAAGTGTACTAGCAGTAGCTAGCACGCAGGAGGGAACGAAAAGCTTGTTATAACCACGATGAACCGCTCTGACATATTCAGATAGGTGGAAGAGAGTGGGACAATTACCATGACCTCTGTAGCTTCCAATAACTCTCCGCTTGTTCCTTTTCCCTGCTAGACTGTCACTGGTGCTTAGACTCCAGCACAGCCACCCTGCTCACAACAACCACACTGTAAAATGTTGGAACAAAGAAAAGGGGTTTGAATCATCAAAGTAAAAAAATTGTTTGGTTTTGTTGTTATTTTGTGGACAATGGAAATGGTAAATGGTGCATTTTTATAGCGCTTTTATCCAAAGCGATTTACATAGATTGTGAATTACATTCAACTATAGAGGGTATGCGTGTGACATCATCATCATACCAGGAAGTTATGCGGAAATGCCTACTGAGTGGTTACTTTCTGGCCTTAACAGCCCATACATCCAAACAGAAAAGTCATATTTGATTGATTGATTATATGACTTTAATCAACTCACTTTGACAAAATTGACACTCACTTTGACACTCGATTTGCCACTCGATCTGCCATTCACTTTATGCATGCGCATACCCTCTATTCACACACAGATGGCGGAGGAAACCATTCAAGGCACCAACCTGCACATCGGGAGCAATAGAGCGCCGAAGTCCTGACGTCACTCGCTCGTCCCCTCGATTCCCCTGGTTCACGGAAGTAATTTCTCTATGGAGAATAACATGGGCTCATCTTAAAATCGTTTCATATAAAGCAATGTGGTCCAAAAATAAACAAGCTGTCTCTGCATTATTGTCAGGGAGGTGTCTCTGTATCGTTTACGACAGTCAGTCACTCATATTATGATACAGTCTGTTTCTAGCAAAGGTTTTCTCTCAGTCAGTTGATTCTTCATATGAGTGAAACGGCTGGGATGACATCCCAAACACAGTTCTTATATGAGGCAATCTAAAATCCCCCTATGGGGATTACAATGCAAATAAAAAGTACATGAACCTGTGGATTTGCGCCCTCTACCGATATTGACGTCAGACTTCGGTGCTCTATTAGGGGTTCAGCATCTTGCTCAAGGACACTTCGAAACTAACTCTGGGGGAGCCCAGGATCGAACTGGGAACCTTGTGGTTCCCATCCGGCCGCTCTACCGGATACGCTACCCCTGAGCCACTGCCGCCCGTAGCCTATATGTATATCCTATAATTATGTCAGATGTGTTATTGGATTTGATGAAAGGCTCAAGTAAAGTGGCTTATATAGCATCATTCATTTCTCTTATATAATCTTGTCTATATAGTATTATATAGATAGACATTGTCCTCAATCGTCCCCTAGCCTTCCCATGCATGCTGTGGCGACAGATGAAGTCAGATTTATTTTATGTGAGACTTGTATTTCGTCTATAACAGAACACAGATTATGTAACACAGTGATCTGTCATCACTTCATCAGAAGTGTTTTAAAGTGAGTAAAGTGAGTAAGCACTGTAAAATGGAGTCTCAATTTGAGGTATGAGAACATTAATGCCTCATTTATCCTCTGCCGTACGATGATGTCATGTCACAAATGTAGATCAGCTATTTTCGGTACAGCATAGATGTCTTAACAGTGGCAGTGGTATGTATCAGTCTGAGATGATCTGTACGGACATCCAGTACAGCTCTCATGGTCTAGTTCAGGGATAGGCCTAACGAGCATGTCACATTCATATGAAATTGTATATGTAAAATAAATTATGTCGCGAAACACTTTTTTCGTTCCAAATACCACCATTTCTGTGTTAGCCGACACTGATAACAAATACCGATACCAGTTGTGTTTATAGCTATCTAGTTATATATGTCGTGTTGTGTTTATAGCAGACCCGTCACTCAAATGTGCACTTGCGGTTTGGGCAATTCGAAAGCAAACTCCAAATGCCCCAACATTTTATTTACCTGCCATAGTGTCAACCCCTTACCCCTGTGTCGGATCGGTGGTTAGACTGGCATATATGCCGATACCGATATGACCCGATATGACCAAATAAGGACCGATACCAATACTTTTCCAATGCCAGTACAGTATCGGGACATCTCTAAACATAAACCTCATCTTTTCACCATGATCATGTAAGATGACAACTTAATTCATGTGACTGGTTAGACGATTTGCTCGTCTAGTCTACATATGATTTCATTGTCAATGGTATTTAATGTTTGCGTTGCCACAAATTTACGTCATATTTCAGGCACTGTGTGACATAAATTCTCCTTTAATTGTCAATGGCAAATGTGAGACGTGACGAGATGAAAAGCTGTAGCCCTCAAAAAGAAAAATCACACTCAATGATGACATCTGATGATTCAAACAGCATGACGTCACAGACATTCCGTGCTCAAACAGACTGACATATATACACACAAAGCTGTGCATTGGAGTGGCTGCACAAACTTATCCCATACTATCACAATGGGCAGTTGATGCAATTATCACTTGACCATTCTCACATATCCCAGGAATGGGTGGACCAAAGGAGAAGTTCCCACCTCCATTATTGTTTTTGAGGGGCGCTGGCCAGGCCTTCCTATGTTCAGCTAGTGTAGATCTTTGTCCTAACACAAACATCATATTCCATTGACAATAAATAGAGAATTTATGTGGGTCTAGTTGGTGTCTAATCTAGTTAGCATACCCTCGAATCACAGATTCCCTCAGCAATTCTTAGCAGGGTTATTAGCTCCTGTCTGCATGTGTGTCTGTCAGTGAGCAAAGAATCACGTGAGAAACGGACGGGCAGATCTTGGGTGAAATCAGTAGGATGCCCCGAAGAGGTGAGTAACGTTTTGGATCAAAAGGGTCAAAGGTCGAGGTCAAGCTGACATAATCGGTCATATACCGAAACCACTCACGAGTCACGCTTGGCATGATGGATCCATCAAAGTCTGTCACTCATGTGTCACGCAATGTGTGAACGGCAGTGGCGGAGTGTGACTAAGTGCATTAACATGAGCACTGTACTTACTACTTATATGACATTTCACTCCACTATTTAAAATATAGAGAATATGGCCGTTGTGCACGCGAGGCGTTCTGAGCTCCTATAGCACTTGCCGTAGCACTACTTCACTTGCCCTAGCCACGACGACCTTGCAGGCTTATGCAAAGGCTAAAATATGCAATTATCAAATATGTAAAAATAATTTGTATCATTTTTTTCTATTGAGATATACAGTATAGCGGCACCGGCGGCCATTTTAGACACCATCTTGAAAATGAAGCCTTTCCGGGGGGTGTATTTTCCTAAATCTTGTTCATAAGCATGTCTACAGGTACAAGAATCAAGTGAAAAATATTTTGTATATATATTTTCTTCAATTGAGATATACAGTATAACCGTTTATAAGCTTGTCCAGTTGCCATTTTTAACGCTATCTTGGAAATGACTCCTTTCCTGAACATATATTTTCCTAAATTTGTAGTATGTTCTTAAGCATGTCCAGAGGTACTAGAATAAGTTGAAAAATACTTACCATACCATTTGAGATATGGCCATTTTAAACTCCGTCTGGGACGCAATCTTGAAAATGACGGCTTTCTGGGGAGTAGATTTTGGTAGACTTTTAGTATGTTATTTAGCATGCCCAATACTACCAGAATCCATCAAATCTGATGTTGGTACCATTAGGAGAGATGACTTGAGAGCGTAAAATGAAACCAAATGGACCGGCAAGGGTCCATTTGGTTTCCTTTTACCCTCTCAAGAGTTAAAGATAAGGACCCATTTGGTTAGCAACTCTGCATCATTTAGCTGGGGACCACCTGGAACCCCCTCAAGGCCCACTGGTGGTCCCCGGACCACTGGTTGAAAACCACTGTTCTGTAGCATTCTTAGTTTCAATGTACGGATATTCTACTCTTAGACGGATGATGTTCTTCTTAGTTTAATTATGATTCTAGAGATGACTATTTCTATCATGCATTTCATGTATTACCTTGTGTTGTTCTTGCTTACTGTAAATCGCTCTGGATTAAGAGTGTCTGCTAAATGAAAATTGTAAATCGTGTTATTGTAGATCTGTTATTTCCACTATTATTGAATTTTGAATTTGAATGTCTGGAAAACCTCCATTTCGATACAGCAATGCATCGATAATAAATAAAAAATACTTGTTTCAGAACTTTAACTTTAACTTTAACTTTAACAACCAGGAGGTTGACTTTGACTCAAGTACTTCCAGTACTTCCACCACCACTGGCTATGTGTGAACCATATACAGTAGACTGTAAAAATGTGTGAACCAATAATGTCAGCTCAGCGTAAGCAAGCATCACTCCATGGTTATGATGGTTTCTCATTTCTTTGAGAGGTTATTGGCAATTAGACACAACTATAGTTTCTATGGAAACCATTACCATTATGTTTTCTATTTCTGTTCCTCTATCCTCTCTCTCTCTTACACACACACACACCTTGTACCCATGTGAGTTGATCACACCGGTGCAGCACACTGTACCAACCTAACGACTGGGTTTGTCATGTCTTATTACAGCACAGACCGTACCAGTGCCAGAGGGGAATGCTTAGTTCCAGGACTATGTTCACCCCTCTCTCTCTCTCTCTTTCTCTTTCACTCTCTCTCTCTCTCTCTCTCTCTCTCTCTCTCTCTCTCTCTCTCTCTCTCTCTCTCTCTCTTACTCTCTCTCTTCTCTCTCTTTCTCTTTCACTCTCTCTCTTCTCTCTCTTTCACTCTCTCTCTTCTCTCTCTTTCTCTTTCACTCTCTCCAGTGTGGCGGCAGGCAAACAAACCAAACAACAAAAACATTATACAAAAGAAATGGCTCAAATAATAAAATCAAATGCTAAAATAAATCTAACCAAAACAGCAGTGGTGACATCTATTTGAGTCTGTGTTCATTCTGTGTTCATTCACATCGGCCCCTCTGGCACATGCAGCTCATCACTTCCAGGCACATGAACTCACCCTGGGTAGGGTAGTATAACAAATAATTAAAATACTTATTTAGAAAACACTTATTTAGTACAATCTAAATCTATCCATCATGTTACTCACCAAGGCATGGGACAGATAAAACACAATTAAAACATGATCTCAGGACCCACAGCCAACACCAAGAAACCTGTGTTTGTTAGACTGCAGGGCCTTTAAATAGTCAACACTGATTGACAAGGAAGTGGCAGGGCAGCCAGTACGGTGGCCCTTGAGGCTCAACTTTGCCTGGCTACATCTACCCCCGTTTTATTTTTATTGGCGTCCCGACAATGCACCAACCTACAACCAAGGCCTAAAAATAGCTGACATGGAGTTGTTCACACTAGTCACCTGGGAATTCATAGTCCTACCTCCCATAGTCACTGGTAGGTGGTGAGGGTTGGAATGTCTGCCAGCTGTCTCACAGGCAGACTTCCGAACAACCACTTCACAGGGAGGGGCTGGTGGATGCACCTGGACAAGAGGAGGGCTCACCATCACTGACGGGCCAGGGGAGGGGGTGTCACTGGCTGGGATATCATCTGGACATGGCCAAGTAAAGTCTACAGGGCCTACTATGATGTACAGCTCGCCTTCCTCTTCATCCCTCAGGCTGTTGGACACTGGGCTCCCCATAGGTGGAGAAACAGAACGGCCGCATGACACAGGCTTGTGCATCAGCGAGCTGTGTGGCTGGTGGACCTGAAATGAGTCCTGTTGTGGTGCTACCGTTTGACCTCCACCACCTGGTTTAGGGTACTTGGTGACGTGATGGATGCTGGGGGCCAATGTGTCCCTTGAGAGGTTGCATTGTTTACACTGCTGGCACCATCTCTTGATGGTCCGCCTCATACCTGGCCAGTAATACTTCTGCCTGATCAGTTCAGTGGTTCGCTCTGTACTCTGATGACCATGTTGTCGTGTAGCTGGCGGAATACCTCCTCCATCATACGCTCCGGAAGCAACAGCTGATGGACCTTCCCCCCTCCATCTGGCCTTCTGTACACCCTGTAAAGCAGGCCGTCCTCCAGGGCGAGACGATCACTGTGTCAGGAGGCCCCAGGTTTCGGAAGGGAGGCCTTGCTTCTCAATACGCCCTGGCATCCGTTGTTCCTGCCAGAATGGAAGAAGAGCACCTAGAGGCATCAGCAGCTTGTAGGGCACCCAGGTCAACATTTGCCCATTCTGGGAGGACATAATTGGCTGTCTGAGTGGCTTTTAGCTGTCTCACACTTGCAGCTTGCTGCACAGTCACGGGTAGTGGGGTTCTCGTACAGCCCTGCGTTAACATGCTTATAGGTCGGTAACCTTGTCGCTTTTGGCTTGCTGGAACAACCAGAGCGTTATCACATTGTCTTGCAAAGTGGCCCGGTCTCTGGCAACGCCAGCATATCACTGGACCTGAAAATGTAGGCTGAAAATGTCTAGAGGCTGGCTGAGAAGGGTTAGAGGCTGACTGTAGCGCTAGGAGGAGTTGTGCAAGTTTATTTAGTTGCTCTTGCTGCTGTTTTAACATGCTTTTAATCTCTGCCACCTCCTGTTCAGCCAGTAGCTGCTCCTTTTCGGCCTGCAGTTGCCACACCAACTCTCTCAGCTCCTGGAGTGCCTTAGCCATTGCCTACAGCCAGACACTGGAAGGTGGAAGCAGTCAGCTGCATGGTCCCACGGTGCACCAACTGCTGTTTTGTATAACTTAGACTGAGGTATTTAAACACAAAATTGAGCCATTTCCTGACAAATAAATAATAAAACTTCATGTGGCCTCATTGTGTCCTGCCGACTACGCCAGAATGTAACCTGGTGGGCAAGGAATTTACTGTTAGTGATTAAAAATGCATGACTACACCACCTTGATATGATGTTGGTATCAAGGAAATACAATGAATGACCTCTGTAAATCGGGTTCCCCAATATGCACAAGTTCGCCAATGAGAGTTGAAGACATGAGTTTCCCCCAAGCATATGGAAGTTTATTTAAGTTAGCTCAGAACAATGTTGCCATAGCACATTTATTTATTATTAATATATTAATGTAGATGGAATTAATTTCTAAAACAAACCAAACAATAAAAACATGTCTCAAGAAATGTCTCAAATAATAAAATAAAATGCTAAAATAAACAGCAGTGGTGACATCTATTTGAGTCTGTGTTCATTCTGTGTTCATTCACATCGGCCCCTCTGGCACATGCAGCTCATCACTTCCAGGCACATGAACTCACCCTGGGGACCTCGTGTTCTGCAGAGCCTGCTCCCCCTCCACACTCTCTGTTACCCCCTTAATTAGGTCTGACCACCACTTCATAACCTTCTCCCTCTCTCTCTCTACTCTCCCACCTAAACCTACTCTCCCTCCGACCGTCACCACCCGACTCAATCTCAAGTCCCTAAACCCCCCCTCCCTCTCTCCCTCTCCTATATCTCATCTGCATTTGACCAACACTGCCCTCTCTCGACCAGACCAGCTCGCTCATCCCCACCGCTAATCCCTGGTTATCTGAAACCCTCAGATCTGAACGAACACCTCTCAGGGCAGCTGAAAGGAAGTGGCACAAGACAAAGTTACCAGATGATCTCTCCCACTTTCATTCACTCCTCTCTGCCTTCTCCCTCTCACTAACCACTGCTAAAACCTCCTTCTACCACACCAAAATCTCTTCTCCACTTTCTCCTCCCTCCTTAAACCCCCCCCCCAATCAACCCTCATCCCTCACCGCGGAGGCCTTTGCCACCTACTTTGAAAAGAAGGTTGATATCAGTAGCTTCTTTACCCCCCTCCCCCATAAAGAAGCACTTGACTCAACCAATGCTAACCATAACATACCATGCATGTCCTCCTTCTCTCCTCTATCCCAAGACGAGGTCCTGAAACTAGTCACATCCACTAGACCTACCACCTGTCCTCTCGACCTCGTCCCGTCTCCAATCTTCCAGACCATCGCACCTGACTTGCTCCCCTTCATCACCTTCATCATCAACACCTCAGTAAACGCAGGCTGCGTCCCATCTGCCATCAAGTCAGCTAGGGTATCACCACTCCTCAAAAAACCAACTCTTGACCCTTCAGATGTCAAGAACTACAGACCGGTATCACTCCTTTCATTTCTTTCCAAAACCCTTGAACGTGTTGTCTCTAACCAGCTTTCTCTCCATCTCTCACAGAACAACCTGCTGGATCCCAACCAGTCAGGATTCAAGAAGGCACACTCCACTGAAACTGCACTCCTCGCAGTCACAGAAGCACTACATGCTGCCCAGGCTGCTTCCCACTCTGCAGTCCTGATTCTCCTAAACCTATCGGCGGAATTTGACACAGTGAACCACCAGCTGCTCCTAGACACCCTAGCTGATCTAGGCATCGGCGGGACGGCGCTGAAGTCGTTCTCCTCCTACCTCTCTGACCGGACCTACCAGGTTTCTTGGAAAGGTTTGCAATCATCCCCCTGCACCCTCCAAACTGGGGTCCCACAGGGATCTGTACTTGGTCCCCTCCTCTTCTCACTGTACACTAAATCCCTTGGCACTATCATCTCTGCTCACAATATATATCCTATCACTGCTATGCCGATGACACACAACTGTTTCTATCCTTCCCCCCTCTGCCACCCAGGTGGAAGACCGCATCACTGCATGCCTGGCTGTGGATGTCTTCCAACCACCTCAAGCTGAACCCAGACAAGACTGAGCTTCTGTTCTTCCCAGCTAAGTCCTGCCCTATGCGGGAGCTAACTATCTCCGTAGACAACGCACTGGTACAGAATACAAAACTCTGATGCATAGTTTGCATACCCATAGCACTTGCCCTAACCTAGCCCCTTAGATAGCACTTCATGTAGACTTAGATAGTATTTTAGACAGACTTATAGCTTGTTACGTAGACAGCACTAGAATTGCATTTTATGTAGTCATAGCACTTTATAGTACACATGTATATTGTATAATATATAATATAGTATAGTATGTATAGTTGACATAGATACTCCACTGTTACGTTCTTAGTTTATACATGATTCATGATAACTACTTTTTATATATGTGATGTATGCCATGCTTTGTTTTTGCTTAATGTAAGTCGCTCTGGATCAAGAGCGTCTGCTAAATGCCTAAATTGTAAATTGTAGTAGTAACAAATAATTAAAATACTTATAGAAAACATATTATTCAGTACAATCTAAATAACATCATGTTACAGATAAAAACACAATTAAAACATGATCTCAGGACCCACTAACCTGACGCTGCCAGATCCAAAAAGCTTGCTACACAAATTTGTTTCACAGCTTATTTGGATCTGGGATCTCTGAGGGGGTTGAGCTAACACAGATCCGACCCGTACCGAACCAATCAGCGTGAGCTAAGGGCGGGATATGTGCGAAACCGGATGTGAAGCTATATAGACACGTCAATATGATTGGTTGTGTTTGCACGCCCACACGGTGATAGACAGACGCTCCCATCCAATCATCTACCATGTATCTTGAAAAAAAGGAACAGCCCCGTCATCGAATTTGCTTCCGCGATCCCAGATCCCAATAAGCTGTTAAACAAATTTGTGTAGCAAGCTTTTTGGATCTGGCAGCGTCAGGTTAAGGACCCACAGCCAACACCAAGAAACCTGCAGGGCCTTTAAATAGTCAACACTGATTGACAAGGAAGTGGCAGGGCAGCCAGTCTACGGTGGCCAGATAGATGGATGGATGGATGGATGGATGGATGGATGGATGGATGGATGGATGGATGGATGGATGGATGGATGGATGGATGGATGGATGGATGGATGGATGGATGGATGGATAGATAGATAGATAGATAGATAGATAGATAGATAGATAGATAGATAGATAGATAGATAGATAGATAGATAGATAGATAGATAGATAGATAGATAGATAGATTAACTTTATTGTCACTTAGTTGCACGGTCAGGTACATACATGTGAAAATCTTACACTCGGAATCTCCAATATAATAAAACATGACATAAAACACTGAACAATAAAAACACAGGGCAATCTGTCAAAAAGTGCATAGTGCAGTACGTGTACTCAGAGTGCATAGTGCAGAGTACGGAAGGTTACTGCACCTTCATAGTCACTTTGCAGGCCTGACAGCCTGTGGGAAGAAACTGTTCCTCAGCCTGCTTGTGCGTGCTGGGAGGATCTTGTACCCCTTCACCCTTTTTGACTTGTTGGGTGAACATAGTCTTTTGTGGGGGTGGTTTGGCTCAGCTGACTGATTGATAGGCTAACTGCAGGGAAGCATGAAACTAGCATTGGATTTCAGCAGGTTTCATTTAGGATTACATACAGCTGAGATTATAGCCGGACCCTCTAATGATAATCATCAAAAGTGTAACACTAGGTAAAGTGAAGGGAAGACCGCCCTCACTTCAAAATGACCATCACTGTGACAATGCATGAGTCAGACACAGTGTGAATTAATGCCTGTTTAGAAACAGCATAATCTTTCTGAAAGCACTATTTTATTTCTGTCCGAGTAGTAACCATCAGGTATAATTACCACTCCCTACACAAATGCACGCACGCACGCACACACACACACACACACACACACACACACACACACACACACACACACACACACACACACGCACACACACACACACACACACACACACACACACACACAATTTACAATTTACAATTTACAATTTAGGCATTTAGCAGACGCTCTTAATCCAGAGCGACTTACATTAAGCACACACACACACACACACACACACACACACACACACACACACACACACACACACACACACACACACACACACACACACTTTTTCTAACATTGTTTTATTGATTTCTTCCCCGCCTCCACACAGAAGACAACATTCCTGACACAAGCATAGCTGCCGGTCAAGTTAGGAATGTCAGGCAACTGATGTCAGTTAATTGAGGACTGACTGGGTTATTTACATGGAGCGTCACAGCTGTGCGCAGTATAAATGAGCTGGTGTCCTTGGTTGATGACTCCCCCCTTTATGCCTTTAGAGCCAATTTGGTTAGAAGCAGGCAGCCGGCTCATTTCTCACTTTCAAAGCAGATCCAGGCCAACATGTTTTTAGAAATGCAGGCCGGGGGGGGGGGGGGGGGGTTGGAGGCAGTGACAGGCCAATCACTCCCCGTGGATGAATTTACTCTAAATAAGTAATGAATTTAGTGTATTTTTAACACCAGAAGTGCCAAAGTGTAATTCTTGCCTGCTATGTTTTTCCACTTTTCATTTTCATTTCAACCTTTATTTAGTTCTCGGTGAACACACTGAGGGCTGGAGTCTGGACCCTCTTTTTCAGCAGAGTGATATTAGTCTGGTTTATTAGCCAGGCTAGGGGGGGGGGGGGGGGGGGGGGGATTAACTCACTCCGTGCCATGTGACGCCTCCTGATGCTTTTCTTTAATGTACAGTTGTTGCCTACTGAGTTTGTCAGATTTCAATGCAATCATTTCATGCAGCTTGTTTTCATCTCACTCACTTCACACACTCCCCTCACTTCATGCACTTAGGACATGCAGTTCTTTACAGCACTCAAAGAAGTGCCACAGGGTGGCACTTCTTTGAGTGAGCAAACTGGGGCATAGACAGATGCCCCAGTGGGCACATGTGGGCTATTCATGTTGGTTACCAGTGGTTTTCAACCTTTTTATATCAAGGCCCATTATTTATTTGACATTTGAGCCATGGGCAGGTGAGGATGAACTACGTGCGTGCACACACACACACACACACACACACACACACACACACACACACACACACACACACACACACACACACACACACACACACACACACACACACACACACACACACACACTAGTGGGCAGTTTGGGGAGGAGAGTTTAGTTCAACAGTCATATGGCCAAATTAATTTTGTTTTCATAGAACTGCCCTTTGGCTTTGTAGGGCCCCAGCAGGGATGGCTCCAGGGGGGGCTTTAGCCCCCTCTGGTGGAGGCTTAACCCCCCTAAGCCCCCCCCCCCCCCCTCAAAACAAGCCCAATTGACTGGCTTCTATGTAAGCCAAGATTCATTAGCCCCCCCTCTAAATAGCCAGCCCCCCATAGCACCCCCAGTCACAATTTTCTGGAGCCGCCGCTGGGCCCCAGTAACAGGGGCCACAGGTAACAGGGGGAACAGGTCATTTGTTCTGGGAACAGGTCATGGGAACAGGTAATTTGGTCTGGGAACAGGTCATGGGAACAGGTAATTTGGTCTGGGAACAGGTCATGGGAACAGGTCATTTGGTCTGGGAACAGGTCTGGGAAAAGGTCAATTGGTCGGTCTGGGAACAGGTCATTTGGTCTGGGAACAGGTCTGGGAACAGGTCAGAAATCACTATGAGCATTATTCCCCTCAGCTGATAGGCAACCGACCTTAACCCCCCTGGCTCACGAAATTATTAGGCAAATGTTTTGCTCTAAAGTCACAAGACCAATTTGACTTAAGCAAAAAAAATGGCTTAAGTCACAGAAACAGGCCATTTTACTAAAAGGGGTGGGAACAGCATGATCCTTTTCAATTATGACTTTTTTACCAGACGTTTTACCAGTGGTGGCCAGTGTCATGAAGTGCTGACTTAGGCAAACATAACACTTTCCTCAAAAAATGACTTACAGTAGACCACTATATTAAGAAGATGACAAAATGTTAAATACTTAATTACTCAGCATAGTCACCACCATCAATGAGATGATGTTGCAGTTGCACATTCTTAGAAATCATGATGACTGAGGTTATGGATACAGCAACAATTATTATTGATTTTGTGTTCTAGGTATGACATGATAATCTGCATGAAACAGAATAAATATTATGAATATAGAATATATTAGGGGGTGGTTTACCTGAGAATGTAAAAGAGTGTTTAGGGTTATACTGTAGACTGTAGAGGCATCCATTACGTATCCCAGAGTGGGAGTGCTGGTAAGGATCAATAGTTGCCTTGGGTTATGGGTTATGATTAGGTTAGGAGTGTCAGATGGGATTGATCTCAAATTTATATGGGACGTTTTTCATAAAGATTATTTTTAAAACCATGTTCTCCACTTGATAGTGTAGACTAGTGTAGAAAAAATAGGGGACCAGAAATATGGGAGTGACCGAGAGAGAGGGAGTGCCCGAGAGAGAGGATGTCATGTAGGCCACAGGTTTTCAACGTGTGTGTGTGTGTGTGTGTGTGTGTGTGTGTGTGTGTGTGTGTGTGTGTGTGTGTGTGTGTGTGTGTGTGTGTGTGTGTGTGTGTGTGTGCGTGTGCGTGCGTGTGTGTGTGGAGGGGGCTGCTTTTTAATTAAATGTAAAAAAAGAAAAACATTTCTAATCTCTCTTTTGGGTCTCGACCTGAAAAGTGACAAAAACCGGAAAAGGCCAACACCGACAATTGGCAAAGGAAGCTCGTATTTTCAGTACTCAAGAGAAAACTACATGGCCAGGCCTATATTGAATCAGTGTTGATTTCGTCAACTAAAACTAAGGCAAATTTTTTTTCGTCGACTACCTTTTTCCACTGACGCTGCGTCGCAGTGCGATGTGAGCTTGCAGATCGGCTATTTTCAGCAAGTGTGAAATCAGTCATTACGACGGCATCAAGATCAACCAAAATACATTTTAGTCTGTAGATTTAGTCGACTAAAATCTTATGATATTTAGTCGACTAAAACTAGACACTAAAACATTCCAGGTGACTAAAATGTGACTGAAACTAAATGAAAACTATTCAAGAGAAAAAACAAAAATCTAAATTTGCTGCCAAAAACAACACTGCGTTTCCATATTAGGCTGGCTTGATATTATTAACATTATTCTTTATACCGGTAGTTATATAGTTAAGTCACATAGTGTAAAAACAGGCATTGTTTTAATAGCCGCAGTGATTCCTTGAATAGTTTTTGCATTCTTATACGAGTATGAAGTTGTGTGCCAAACATTTCCAATATCATTTCCATGGATACTGATCTCCTCTCTCATTAGTGCCACTGACTGTTGCCGGAGCAACTGAGCTATGCAACTGTGACAGTGTACAAGTATTAGGCAAAAATAAATCTACCAAATCAGTGTCTTTCTTGTTGAGTGTGTTATGTTATGTAATTAGTTCTGTAAAGGCATCTATGCCAGGAATATACACTTTCTTTCCCTGCAATTAATCATCACAGACTTTCCACATGCCTGAATTTAACACCTAGCCTATTTTTGATGGACAACAGTCAGATACATGTGTGTGCGTGTGTGTGTGTGTGTGTGTGTGTGTGTGTGTGTGTGTGTGTGTGTGTGTGTGTGTGTGTGTGTGTGTGTGTGTGTGTGTGTGTGTGTGTGTGTGTGTGTGTGTGTGTGTGTGTGTGTGTGTGTGTGCATGAATGTGTGCGTGCGTGTGTTATTGGCACCCTCTGGTGGCTTCTTTGAACACTAATATTCCCACTGGTGACTGGACATAGTAGGCTATCTATGGTGGACTAAGCATTTTGTCATCAGATGCGAAATGAAGCAAAAAGAAAATGCAGCTCGGACAGTTAGCCCAACCGTCTGGGCACCTGCTGAGCCAGCCTGACGGCGTGCCGCAGGTTCGACTCCCGATGCCGCGTGTCTTCCCCCCTCTCTCTCCCCATTTCCTGTCAGTCTACTTTCAACCTATCAAAAAAGGCAGAAAAAGCCAAAATATATACAGTATATGGGCAGACCAACTCTATGGGCAGACCAACTCTATGGGCAGACCAACTCTATGGGCAGACCAACTCTATGGGCAGACCAACTCTATGGGCAGACCAACTCTATGGAGCAGACCAACTCTATGGGGCAGACCAACTCTATGGGCAGACCAACTCTATGGGCAGACCAACTCTATGGAGCAGACCAACTCTATGGGCAGACCAACTCTATGGGCAGACCAACTCTATGGAGCAGACCAACTCTATGGAGCAGACCAACTCTATGGAGCAGACCAACTCTATGGAGCAGACCAACTCTATGGAGCAGACCAACTCTATGGGGCAGACCAACTCTATGGAGCAGACCAACTCTATGGGGCAGACCAACTCTATGGAGCAGACTAACTATATGGAGCAGACCAACTCTATGGAGCAGACCAACTCTATGGGGCAGACCAACTCTATGGGGCAGACCAACTCTATGGAGCAGACCAACTCTATGGGCAGACCAACTCTATGGAGCAGACCAACTCTATGGGGCAGACCAACTCTGTGGAGCAGACCAACTCTATGGAGCAGACCAACTCTATGGAGCAGACCAACTCTATGGGGCAGACCAACTCTATGGGCAGACCAACTCTATGGAGCAGACCAACTCTATGGGGCAGACCAACTCTATGGGGCAGACCAACTCTATGGGCAGACCAACTCTATGGGGCAGCACAACTCTATGGAGCAGACCAACTCTATGGAGCAGACCAACTCTATGGGGCAGACCAACTCTATGGGCAGACCAACTCTATGGAGCAGACCCAGAACACCCTCTGCCTTGGTCCACAATTTTCACATTATACCTATATACCAACAACCCACGGTAAGGCCTTCAGGAGGGCCATTCAAGCCGCAAGCGGAGCCTGCAGCACCACTGCTTCCCTGCCGGTGGAGCCTGCAGCACCACTGCTTCCCTGCCGGTGGAGCCTGTGGAACCATTGCGGCTCAATAACCACTCCTGAATGAAGAGTCTGGTGCAACGCACAGGTCCTGCACTGCACCTGATGAGAGCAGGAGTGGACCTGGTGAGACGTCCTTCCACGTGCCAGACCTCCCAGTCCCGGCAGAGTAGTTCGGGAGCGGTGGACTGTGTGACCCTGTCTTTCCCTAATGGGACTGATCGTGGGTAGCTACTGGGACGTAAGTCGGGACTTGATCACCCCGGCTGGGTCACCTGAGTGAGGATACGTCCCAGGTGCATCCTGTTTTTTTTTAGTTCTTATGCTACTTCAGACACAATATGAATTTATTATTCTGATGACACAGTTATATAATTTCTGTTTTGAGAGTAGCACCATATAGTTTTAGGTTTGTTCATGGCAGCATACAATCGAACACAATGGCCATTGTAAAATGTTGTAAAGTAGCCATCTAAATTTTGTTGGCCATGATTTTAGCTTTTTTATAATGTTGGGATAGTGGTAAATCTACATTTTTGGGGGTTCCAAGAAAGTCTGATTATTTTTTTCTGTTGGGTTTGGTTCGAGTATTCGCATACTCGCAAGGGGAGAGATCCAATTGCCAGTCCGGCTGTATCAGTGTCAGTCAGTAGAACTGGGAAAATGTTGCTTCTAATTAATTGATTGATTTATGAATCTAGGTACATGTTTGTGAGGTACAAATATCTATCTAATCCATGGTGCAGTCATGCAACATTTCCACATTAGCATAATTGACATACTTTCCCACTTGATTTTCCACTCACTTTATGCATGCGATGCAATTTGAGCATACCCTATAAGGTTAAAAAAAGAATACTCAACTTAGAGAGATCATCTTACATGTCTTTAGAAATTAAAATGATTATCTTGACATAACTATAAACCATGATGCAACCTTTTGTAGTTGTTATGGCACTACTAAGGCCCTACTAGGCTACCCATATCAGCTACGCTGCATTGTGTTCATGGTGATCTCTCTGGGGTTGCATTGGGCAGCCATCTGTATAACTAGCCCACCATAGGACATCTGTCGATGGAAGAAAGTCATACGGTTCACTCTGTAACGATGATGATATATGATAGGCCACATGCAGTCCCCACATTGAGTTCAAGTGAGAACCAATGAATGTTTTCTTCATGAAAAAAGACCCCCGGTCGGATGTTCCTCTTGATCATTCATAGCAGGTCTGCAGCAGCAGGAGCAGCTGAGCTTTTATTTTAAAAAAGGGTCTTTCTTTCTTTCCTTCCCCGGAAACAATATCTGTACCTTTGTGCTCTAATGAAGAATTTGGAAAAAGGTTGTAAGGTAGATGATCTTCTTTCTCCCTATAGTCCCTTTGGACTCTTATATTTTGCAGGTTCTTTTTGACATAGATAGATTATGCTTTGGACTGCCTGAGTATTCAGTGTCACAATTTTCTTGTCAGAGCTGTAAAGGTATCCCATGAATAGTGGTGTGTGTTTCACTTTAAAAAGCTATCTAAGTAAGTATGCTTAGCCTCAAAGAATGCTTAAAAACTACTCGGATGATGTCGCTGTGTCACTGCATGCATTTCGCTGAGTTATATTCATAAAAACGGAGTGATACTGTTTGATGTTACTCTCCGATTTATTGTTCACCTAAAATAAATAATGACCATGAATACCTGTACTTACGCTTGTCCTACTGTTATCCTTTTGTTTACCCTATGATAGTCCTGAAATGTACATGCATGGCTACCAAGGGGCTTGGTGGCAAAGATCATATTAGTTCCAGTAAAAATCAATCACTAAGACAAAAGTGCTAATTAAGGTTTTCTGAGTTTACCGGTGTCTGTGTACTTTAAGGCATGACAAAAACAGGAGACATCCAAGGAGGAACAGCATGGATGTACCATGTGGGGATCATTACTGTAACCAATTCCAGCCCAACACCTTTGACCCATCTCGTTGTGGCGCCTGCCTGCGGCCAGGCCTCATGCACCTGAACGCTAGCACTGCTGCAGCAGGTGCACAACAGGTGAGTTGACGAGTTAGTGAATGTGAATGTGAATATATGATGGCGGCAATTAAGGTTTCAGTCCATATGCCCGAAGATACAGACAGTAACTTTATCCACATGAACCCTATAACATCCCTATTTTGCACAAGCACTAGATTGGCCTTTTCTGCTATTGACATACGGTACATGAACTATATAAAGCTAAATGCCAAATGAGACCATATTGCAACTTGAGTAATGGTGAAGACAGATTATAGCCAGGTCATCACTACTGTGTAATAAAACATATATGAATTTTAAAAGAAAAGTGTGTAGACCTACTCTAGTATTAAAGTAAGTAAATACCGGTAAATAAAATACACCAGAGTGACTCAGACTCTTGGCCAGGTAAATCATTGCATAGCAGCAGATATCAAATAGTGTGTGGGAATGGAATATATTCACAGTCATATACATAGCGTCATAGTGCTAGTGTAACGGGAGCATACAGTTTATGTCAGTGGTTTTCAACCAGTGGTCCGGGGACCACCAGTAGTCCTTGAAGGGATTCCAGGTGGTCCCCAGCTACATGATGGAGAGTTGTTAATAACCACATGGACCCTTATAGATCTTTAACTCTTGAGAGCGTGAAATGAAACCATTCATTTCACGCTCTCAAGAATTAAATTATTGTTTAAAATTTGCATTAGTTAATTTCCAAGAAATACACAATGAGTGAATGTAGAAGAACTGTTATTTTGAGCAACGTTTGCCTTCTTATCCAATCTTATCCAACGACAACAACATTTTCTACGTTTTGGGTCTGAGAGACCCATGTCATCAAATGGTGGTCCGTGTCTCAAATGCTGAATAAATAATGGGCCTTGATATGAAAATGGTTGAAAACCACTGGTTTATGAACCCTATCATATGGGGTGAACATTCTGTGAAAATGTTAGTCAAAGTGATTGAGGGAGGAAAGGGGAGTTTGAGTAAAGAACCAATGCATTACAGAGCCGTGGGTGGGGGGGCCGGAGACCCTGGTCAACTAACATAGGGTTTAAGTTGACTATAAGGTATTGACGTAAACCTCGAGTTCAGCACATTAACCAGGCCGTATACTCCCCACAGGGAGAGGAAGAAGCACCAGGATCATGGATGGCATTTGATTCTGTATTATTAATTAATGAAAGCACATTACAACCCTAGGGCCTAGGGGAATAGGTTGTAATCTAATATACCCAAACAACATATGCACGTGTAGCCTGCATGGTGCAACCCCAGCTCACTGTAGGAGCACTGTAAGTTAATTTTACTCGAAGGAACATCATGAGCAAATTACTAATATAACAACAACAATTACAGCACTGTAATATAATGAAATAAATGACAGTTTCATATTAAGCGAAAGGGGTAGCACTATCTATTCTAGTACAGTATACTTCATGAATAAACAACCAAACACACACAATTAATACACAATTAAAATGTATAGGGTAAAGGTGAATGAGGAATCAAGATAAGGGCAAGAAGAGGGTGGGCGGTTCTGGTAATGTAAAAGCACTAGAGCAATGAAATAATGATGAGCTTGGCCTGAGACTAGGTTGAGTTACGGCCAGTGCCGTTCTAATGGATTGGCTAAGCTAGACAAGTGTAGAGAAGGAACCAGGACAGCTCCCGAAAGAGTTGGCAGCATATTAGACTGATGAGAGTTACAGGACAATCAAGTAAGTCCCACACTTTGTAATTCTTTGATTTCTCATAATCTATAGGACTATATGTCCGCAAATGCAATGTGTACGTTTCTGCATTGTTCGCTAATGTTTCCCCTTTATAAATGGAAGTGTGATCGAGGACAAGTCAAATAACTGATGAGCTAAATGTTTGTCATTGTAATTTTTGTGTTATAGTTCTTGAATTACTTAACCACCACAGTGCTCTTCTAGGTCTTCATGATTTCACTAATCTGTACCCAAATCTCTTTTCTGAAAATAGCTGATCTGCTATTTTTGTAGCACGTGGTACAGTAAGACATTAAAGCTAAAAGGATAAGACAAAAAAAGATCATCAACTTCATAGGTTAAAAATAGCATGGTAAACCATCCTGGTCGCGGAATTCACATTTAATTTTCATTCAGTAGATGGGAAGACACATGAAAATGTGAATTCACACGACCGGTATGTTAATTGGCACATCGCATGCAGAGGTGTGTTGTGGAATGCAGAGGGATAGATCGTCCAGAAATTGCTTACAGAAATAATGAAAAGATTGTTCCACAGACGTACAGACTGATTTTTTTTTTTTAATTATTTGATTTATTAAGTGTCATCTGTGTTCTTGTGCACATTAAGGATGGCGACGATGCCTCCTCTGATGCCACCAGTGCCACCAGTGATGCCACCAGCGGTGGCTGGACCTTTGAGTGGAGTCTGGTCCACACTTTGAGTCCAGACTGGGAACTAAATATCTGCGACAGTGACACACAATCTAGGTAAATGTACCCTGTGACCTGATTTTTGCTAAGCACATTGTGCCAAGAATAGGCTGAGAGATCACTCTTTGCAAAGGTGTACTGTGCTAGTAGGTATAATCACACATTCACAGGCTTCCACACAGCATATAGGCTATATTGATGATTTGTGCACATGTTTTGTACAACATGTTACCAGTGGTGGAAGATTTAGGCCTGATTCTTTTTAACTTAGGCTTAATGCATATCAAACTCCTTAAAATGAAAATGGTTGAGAATACTTTTTTAGACAGAAATGTGAAAACAGCAACAGAGTAGGCTACAGTCAAACATTTTGGTCTAAAAGGATAGCAGCACATAGTGTCCAGCCATTGAATTTCATTATTGACAGTTTTGTGATTATGATTATGCTACAAGAGTACACGTCCACTTTACCCGTGTCAATATTGTGGACAGTGTTGTTTTTGGCGGCACATTTCTATTTTAGTTTAGTCATAGTCTTTGGAATAAAGAAGCATTCAGTGTAAAATTACTTGTCTTGTCCACTATAGTCCCTTCCTAACCTTTTAGTCTAGTTATTATTTGTTGATGAAATTGTCAGTATATTTAGTCTCATAGTTTTAGTTATCGTAGCTTAGTTTTCATTTAGTTTCCATTTAGTTTTTGTCAGTGGAAAAAGGTGGTCGACGAACATTTTTCGTCTTAGTTTTAGTCGATGAAAACACTGATGCAGAGTACATGTCCAGTTTACCCTTGTTAATACTGTGGAGGACCTTCCGTTACCCTCCTGCAGGTCCCCAGACCGGTGGCACAGCGCAGGGACAAGTGGCTCCCTCAGCCCAGCGAGGCACGGCCTGGCCTGGCCAGATATGACCCGACTGGACCCGTCTCCCCACAGAGCCAGCAACAGCTCCTTGATGGACGAGAGAAGGGGAAGAGACCGGTCACGGCAGCCATCAGGTTAGACATAACACATTATTGACAGAAGATGTACAGTATAGAGACCACTGGTTCCAGAACAGTAGGTCCGGACCCATTTGTGGGTCGCGGACACATTTTTGTGGATCCCTTTATTTTTTTTGTTTCCTAGATTTTGTTTTAAATTATTATTATTATTAATATTATTTCAACATTTTCAAAAAACATTCCCAGAAAGTGAACATTTTCATGAATTTAAAACAAAATTAAATAAATAGTGAAAATATGTGACGCTTGTAGAGTGGGTAGACACTATAGTGGCAAGAGTTTTCTAGAAATATATCATTTATTTATTAACTAAAGTTTCTTTAAAACATAAAAGCTTCTTTACAGGCTGTACAGCCGTACAACCAAGGGCCTTCTTATGGTGTGAGTAGCAGCCGCTGTGTACATTATATATGCATAAGTGATTTCTAGTGATATGATGAATTTGTAAATATTTCAGAATCCAGAGGAGACAGGCAACAAGAGAGTGGCTACTTCTCACCAGACAGAAAAAGTGTTGGTGAACAGCAGACGGAGGACGTCCAAAAACGTCCATATCGTCACTATGAGAGAGGACATGCCCTGCCTTACAACCACGTCCCTGATCCCAAAGCCTGTGTCCCTTACAGGACTGTTAATCTTGGTGTCCCATCCCAGAGGAGGAGTGAGGATACATTCTTGCAGGACTCGTGGAGAAGTGAGTCTCCACAGAGATACTCTTACCACTCCAACTTCAGACGGTCGCAAGAAAATTCTCCAACTCGCCACTACTCCAAGAGCCCAGACCGCAAAGTGACAGAATCTCCGCCAGCATCCCAACGAAGGAGTTCACACTCTAGGAGTCGTCCCATGTCTCAAGCCCCATCCCACGGTCCATCGCATGCTCCATCTCGGCATACATCGGGCAGGTCCAGTCCATCACACCGGAGGGGATCCATTCTGTCTCGGCCTGCCTCACCCTCTCGTGCCAGCCCGTATCACAAGCGTACAGACTCCTTGCACTTAGAGAACGGCACTTTGAATGGACGCAGCCGAGAGTCGAGGCGTCCATCCCAAGCTTCAAACGGTCACAGCTTAGACTCTGAGAAGCTATACAAGAATCTAGAATCAATTTCTCGCCGTGGATCCTCCTCAGCCATTCAACTCAACTCATATCAGGGATCGCAAGCATCTCCTCGAACACGCAATAGCCATCATGTTTCCCCGTCCAGGAGTGGACACGGCACACACAACCACTCTCCACAGAGGGAGCCCCGTTCCAGGGACAGCAGGCCTGACACAACACAAACCTACTCAGATAGAAACAGTGAGAGGGAGCCCCGTTCCAGGGACAGCAGACCTGACACAACACAAACCTACTCAGATAGAAACAGTGAGAGGGAGCCCCGTTCCAGGGACAGCAGGCCTGACACAACACAAACCTACTCAGATAGAAACAGTGAGAGGGAGCCCCGTTCCAGGGACAGCAGACCTGACACAACACAAACCTACTCAGATAGAAACAGTGAGAGGGAGCCCCGTTCCAGGGACAGCAGGCCTGACACAACACAAACCTACTCAGATAGAAACAGTGAGAGGGAGCCCCGTTCCAGGGACAGCAGGCCTGACACAACACAAACCTACTCAGATAGAAACAGTGAGAGGGAGCCCCGTTCCAGGGACAGCAGACCTGACACAACACAAACCTACTCAGATAGAAACAGTGAGAGGGAGCCCCGTTCCAGGGACAGCAGGCCTGACACAACACGAACCTACTCTCGGGAGGAGAGAATCAGCCCAGCTCAAGGTTCTTGGCATGGCTCCTCACATTCCTTACTCAGCCCCACCCACTCTCATCATGGCTCCTCTCCAGAACGTCTCGCCCACTCGCTGCACTCCCATGCAGCACCGGGAGCAACGGATCAGCTTAATAACAGCAATAATAAAGCTAGCAGTGACAGGAGTAGGAGCAACATGGCGCGCGGCTTGGGCGCCTTGCTGACCTCAGAACCTGAGGTAGCAGTTGAAGAGGTATATATATACCTGCTGTTATTTGTTTGCTTTGCATTTTGTTTTGTTCAAAGGCATACAGTATTCTGTATTTTATACAACATACATTATTATTAACATGATATTATAATGGCCATGATAACAACAACAAAATTCTGAATGTAAATCTGACCTAAATCTGAGGTGGGAATGACCATTGATGACTATATCGAGATTGCTGACATTCCAAAAGTCAACATGGATGAGGAGGAGTTACAAGGGATGAGGAGGAGGACCCAGAGTCCTAGCCCACGAAGGGCCCAGGGGCCAAGAACACCTAGGTGGGCAGTACGCTCTTTCACAGTATGAAGTTATTTAATATTAGCTTATAAGCTTTTATTTTTTATTTCGTTTTGACTTTTTGTTTTCAATGTCAGTTTGCTTTCAAATTAGTTTCAAAGCAGGTTTGCTAGTTTAGCTAAAAATGAAATAAATTGCCCTCTGGTCACATAAAAAGAGTATAAAAAGTATAATGAAGTATATCCTTGAGTTATAGAGTTTCTACAGAGGAATGTGAAGGTTCATTTTAGCAGGAAAGATGCATAGAACAATGCTGCTGCCATTTTTGTCTGCATTTTAAGCTTATATGCTCCTACATTCATTCTTTCTCTTTCTTTTAAGATGTCAAGATGAAACATATATTTCCAGTTCAAGAGTTGAGCCAGACGAGCGAGGGAGAGGCAGAGAGAGAGGGAGAGACAGGCGGGAGAAATATCGTGACTCAGATGATGGAATGTCTCGAAGGCAGTCAACAACATCTCTTCACTCACAGGTACTGTAAAAAGAAAGGATATATGAAACATATGGCTACAATTTGGCAAAGTAAAAATAAACACAATCTGCCTCATATTCCATACTAGGGTTCAGATAAAAGTGGAAAGCACAGATCAACAAGAGGAAAGGAGCGGGGTCTACCAGAAGATAGCCAAACGGTGAGAGTTCTCCCCTTCATAAAACAATTAAGAAAGAAATGACTTATTCATATATGAATACTTTATAAGCTCCCTGACATTTAGTTCAGTTCTCTCACCTCAGGCGGGGCCCACCTGTATAGAAGCACCTTGAAGGAAAAGCTATTAGTTAGCACTATAGTTTTCAGGGCAGAATGTTCACGTTGATGCATCATGCTTATTAATAGATTCTAGGAATCTAGGATGTATCACACACACTATAATCAACGCTGCAAGCTCAGCATTTTAATGTCAAGAAGAGAACTTGTGGGATGGTCTAAAAAGTTCACCGGATGATGATGTAATCTAATGATCACATAACAAACATAAACCCACTTTTTAGTAAATAGAAACTTCACATGATGGAACACAGCCACCAGATGCTTGAGACGTATTAGGTTATAGGGTAGGTCACTGTCTCAAATGTAGACCTACTTCTGTGTGAGATAAATAGTAATATTTTTTATGGGCTTGCTACAGCATCAGCAAACGCACTCAAGATATCCTACACTATTTCTATACTATATTCTCCTCAAAGGTTTGGCGTCTAACTACTCCTACATATGTTCAATTAGAAAATCCATTCAAATTGTAAAACAAAATCCAGCTTACTGTGGACACGTATGTTTGTACTTTTCACTTATAGTTTTTTTAATATTTTAACTTTGAAAACTTAAGTGATACAACTTTGGAACCTCCCTATTTTCTTCTGTTATTTACATACAATGTCATACTGGGCAGTGGGCACCACATTTTCCGTTATCTTTTGTTCATATATTCCGACTTGTCTTGCATGCTTTGAGATGCATAAGTCCAACCATATTTACTACAAAATGAGGGGGTGGTGTAGGACAAAAATATGCCTATTTCTATTTCACTTCTCTTCTTCTTTTGAGTGATGTCTCAGTTCCTCTTTATTATGCTTCCTGTTGTGGGGTCAGTGCTAGTTTTAAGAATGAGAATGCGTTTTCATGTTTAATTACGCATTACATTTGTATTGCTTATGGTCAGAAACCTGGTATCTACATAATTCAATTATTTATGTTTTATATGCCCCATACACTTCTACCATCTACAAGCTTACAATGCATCGCAGTGTGACATTGTGAGCTTGTAGATGACATAAACAGTTAACAAATGAAAAGTCTTAAAAAAGACTAAGAGCTTGTAATAAATAATAACTACATTGGATCGATTGGAACATAGACTCTATTTCCTGGTTTCCCATCACTCATTGCGACCGTATAGTCGCAGATTACAATGGAAACCTGCAAAACCTGTCAGTCTCCATCACGCCATCATATATGGTCGTCAGACTGTCACGCCTCGTGATACGTCACACCACCATATATGGTCGTTGGTCTGTCACACCTCGTGACACGTTCCATATATGGCCGTCTCCATATATGAAGATCACGACACTGACTTCATCAAACCCTGGATAGCCATACATGGAGAAGACTGGATCATCACCCAGATCTGCATTAATCTGCATCTGCCCGAAAATTAAGGCCTCTGCCCTACCTGGACCCTCATCAAACCCTATACTCAAGACACTTCCCCTTATACCCTTAGATCTCCTTATAAGGAGCTGACCTGTTCTGACATTCCATATGTTGATCTGACCTCATCAAACCCTGTACAAAGTCCGGAATTCAAAATCTACTTTAGTAAAAGTATTGGCATAACAATGTACATAAAGTTACAAAAGTAAAAGTACTCACTATGCAGAATGTTCCATTTCAAGTTTTCAAATGTATGAAAATCTCTTGAAAATAGCAGATCTACAAGCTCACAGTGAGTCACGATGCAACACAGTGTGAGTTTTTAGATCTGCTATTTTCAAATGGCCGAAATAGTGCTGAAGTGGATATTATAATGTATGTTTTGTAAAAAAATATATACAAAGTAACTAGTAACTAATGTTTTCAAATAATTGTAGTGGAGTACCATAAGTACCATATTTGCCTCTGAGATGTAGTGGAGTAAAAGTAAAAGTAATGAAATTTGGAAATACTCCAGTAAAGTAAAAGTACCTGAAAATTGTTCTTAAGTACAGTACTTGAGTACATGTTACTTTCCACCACTGGTGGTTATTGAGTGCATGTATGATGCCTCTGTCTCAGAAGAAGGACATTCAACATCAGTTAGGACACTTGTAACGGAAACAGTTCGGTTCAGTTTTCTGTACAGTTCACAGCTGTGACTACTGTTTTGTTCTGTCTCGCTTGAATCTGGATCTTTTTCATCTTAAGGGATGGATGTCCAGACTCGATGGAAATGGCAAGGTAAGAAGATGTTTGTGTTTACAACAAGTGAATAACTCTTAACGAATACTATTGAGCTTTAAATGAAAGTGGTCAAAATGGCTCCTCTGTGTGTTTAACAGTGGAGGAAACACTGGTTTGTCTTGGGTGATACTTCATTGAGGTTTTACAGAGACTCTGAGGCAGAGGTAAGATTCTAAAAACAAAGCAAGAAATGTTTGTGTTTGTTGTGTTTGTATGTATAACATTTAAACAATTTTGAGGCTCATTTTAATGTTCGGGTCATGACCTAAACCCCTTGAAATACACCACCCAATAAACTATTGCAGCATTATACACTATGGGAGATTCATGCCAAGTGTTCAATTTATTTGCAGTGCCTTTTCAAGGATGTTCATCTTAGTTGTGTAATCTTTTATTCCTTTCATTGTGTTGCAGTCAGATGACCTGGATGGAGAGATTGATCTAACATTCTGTGTTAATGTGTCCGAATGTGATATCGAGAAGAACTATGGCTTGCAAATACATGTATTTATGCAAATTTACACACACACACACACACACACACACACACACACACACACACACACACACACACACACACACACACACACACACACACACACACACACACAGAGTAGATCACACAGGCTGCAGGTAGACCACAGTGACATGACATGCCCCCTAAACATATATCATTTATATGAATCAAAAACTATTTTTGGCATCTCCCACTTGAATTAAGGTGACTTCACTTGATTGACATAAGAAAGGCCTGCCAGCTTAAAACCAAAATGCAATACTTTGTTTTCAAGAGTGTTTTGCACCATCGTCATTATTACAAAGTTTTATATAAAAGAAAACCCTACCAATTCCATTTCTTCCCTCTATTTTCCATTCCAAGTGCGTTTGTCTAATATGTATTTTCAGCAATGGGATAATATATATATTATTATTTTTAGATCTGGTTGAGCTGGTCATTTTGAAAGTAGCTCTAAAGTCTAAAAAGTGTGCAGGGCACCCCTGCTCTACACACAATACACAGCAGACTGTAACAGACAGTAAGCAGCCAAACACAGCAGTCACATGCTTTGCCTATTCACTTCCTTCCTTAATTATGGTCACATTTCTGCTCTGGCAAATAAGTGTTGTGTCTCGACAAAAATACCCCACATTTGTTCAGTTGAACGCTCTGAAGACAGACACTGATCACAGTAAAAAAACAATATATATATATATCTCTCAATTGACATTTTTCACCGAAGCCCATAAATTCGACTTAATTGTGCACATTCTTTTCTTTCCTCTTATCGTTTCATCTCCTCCAGACAAAGAGAACAGTGTTCAGTCTCTCTGCCACTACCTCTAAACTGCGACGGAACTGGGTGAAGCTACTGAAGCAGGTCATTCAGACGAACACACAGTGAGTCTGAAGACAGTGTGCTGTGCTTGCCGCGTGTACTTTGTTTGCACTACTGTTACAGTACATGCTCATGTGTTTAAACCAGTGATTCTCAAACTTTTGAATTTCAAGGACCCCCGGCTTGATATAGTCTTTTTCTGAGAGGCGCTAGGCTCTCCACCGTATGCCGTTTGAAATTACATCATATGGCAGCCAAAGTCTATGGACTTTTAATGTTAAAGCAGTGAAAGTAATGTGACGCCATGTGCGGCGACATAAATATTGTGATTGGTTTTGTTTTACACACTGCAGCATTCATGTCTTGTAATGTATATTGTTGTGGCAGTAAATCTGCAATGAATGAAAGTGACCCTGCCATATAATATATGTGCAGGCTTCTATAAGTCAGGCGCCCCTCACTTCACACAAGTGTGATTTATTTTTATCTCTGGGACACCAATCTACACTGTAAAATCATCAGCGTTAATTTAACTATCTGATTGAACCAAATGGACCCGTAGCGGTCCACTTGGAGGTGGTCCTCTGAACCGATGTTGAGAACAGTGGTTTAAATGACAGCAATTCAATACAGCAACAAAACTGTGAGTCTGCCTTTACTTCCAAGGAGCACATCCTGCTGGAAAAGGGTGCCGAGTTTCACTCTTCCAAGAAGCACTTTGGAGAAAATGAGATTGTTGAAGTAGAGGTCTTACTAATATAGCCTACAGAGTAAAGTCCTCAGTGTTGTTTTAACTTTGAAAGTGAAAAGGAAAAAATGGCTTTGTAAATGAGCCTATACAAAGCAAATTATATCAAATGCTGTCAGTATTGCCAACACTTACAGAATATATCATGTGTGATGTATATATAATATCATATGCTTGCTATAATTTCATAGACATGTGAGGGAATGTTAGATGTAGCATCAGTAATTGACGCTTTTGTATGTCTTTTTGGATAATGGAATGTACTCAAAATCCACTGGCCAAATGTGGAGAACAGATGTTGCAAAGATCTTTTTCTGAATTCCAGAACATAGTGAAGAAATGCAGACAATATGATCTGTGGTCCACTGTGTACTGGACACAGTCTATTATTACGGCTACGATGGGTAACATTATCCTCTTGTCTCTCCCCTGATTCCAACCCCAGCCAATCAGATACCGGCCGTGAGAAAGAGAACCCCGTGTCGCCATGCCAACCTCCCTCTCGGCTCACCCGCAAAGACTCCAGCTATAAACCTACTCGTTCTGCTAACTCTCGTGATCATGCTGACCACTACCAAGATGGCTCTGTAGACCTCGACCTGGACAGAACACCATCTGGCTTATATCCAGCCAGTCAGAGAGAAGCTGGGGAGGGCTGGGACAGAGAGCAAGTAAAGCGATTGGAACAGAGGAATAAGTGGTTTGAAGAGGGCGTCCCATACAGTGAGATGGGCAGCAGGTGGGACTCGGTTGAGCTGAAGAAGGGAAGTGTCCCTGTGCCTGTAATTGACACCATAGACTCAGAGGTCAACGAGAAGTGGGCAGAACTGGAGAGGATATCTCATGATAGGGACATCCCTGTGCCGTCTCTCATTGGAGCTCAGACGCATCAATCAAGCAATCAAGACGCATTCCAGCCTCCCATTGGCTGCCAATCTGCTATTCAATCAAGAGCAAGCCCAGAGCTGGACATCTCTTGTGTGATTGGTTTCCAAGCTAATGAATCTATCTCCAAAGAGGCTCTTCCATTTGTAAATGGTGCCCAAACCAATAAATCAAGCACAGCCGAAGCCCTTCAAAGGGAGGTAGGAAACGCCGAAATGGAGAACATTTACATCAACAATGTACTCCATCTAAATGTATAAGACCACAAAAATTGTTTGTATATTGTATATATATTAGGGATGCACCGAAATTCTTGGCAGATACCGATGTGTGAAATATGAATTTAGCCGATACGGATACCGATATTTGTTTATTTAGTTTTTGGTGTTATTGTTTCAGGCTTTTGTGCCTGAAATAAGAAATAACTGTTCAGAATCTACAGCTTGGTATGCTGCACATACATAACCAACACACCAACATAGCCAGAGCAAAATGTATGCTTAACAACAGATAAATATCGGCTACTGCCGATTGGAACAGGTGTGTTAATGTTTATGTTAATGTTTTTTTCCGCAGATACCGATATTGACCGATAATGGCAAAAAACTGCCGATACCAATATGTGGCGATACATCAGTGCATATACATACACATCTGGAGCAATAACAAATCTCTAGACAGCCTCCTTTCCCTTTCTTCTTACTCCTCTTCCTCACTCTTCATCTATACTCTTTCTCTTCTTCCCCCATCAGATGCTTTCCCTCCTTATTGTTTTCTGTGTGTCCGGCTGCAGGCCCTGTCCCTGAGACTGCAGGTGGAGAGCATCAAAAAGGACCGGGTTGCCATGGGGATTGAGGTGGACAGTCCATGCGGCCCTGGGGCTCCTTGTAGGGCCAAACTGGAAGCCATGGTGTCGGCTCATCACAAAACACTGGAGGAGCTGCAGGAGAAACACGGCAGGGAGATCCGGGAGCTGGAGAGAGAGAAGGACCGGCTGCTACAGGAGGAGAGCGAGGCTGCTTCCAAAGGTAATATGCCTGGCGCGTGATTTGGAATCCCACCCTCGCTCCAGAAAACCCTGCTGTGATTGGCCAGTAGTTGCTGCAGTTCTCGTTTTTTGCAACTATGCTTAAACCTAACCCTAACCTCAGTAAAACTATGCCTAAACCTAACCCTAAACCTAACCTCAGTAAATCTATGCCTAAACCTAACCTCAGTAAAACTATGCCTGCCCGGGAGCCAATCAGACACACACGGTAAGGCGGGTCCTGGATCCTGGAACGGCGGTGGGATCCTGGAGTGTTGGTGGGATTCCAAATCACGCATACCTGACAGTAATAACAGAGTGCAGTGAGGTTCTGAAAATGCAGCTCCATGGGTCAGAACATGCAGTACCTAGACTAGAAGGCTGTCATGACATACACACTAAAGGCATCATTTAGTGTACTGTGTATGTGTGTTGTGTCTAAAGCTGACCTTTGGACCTGAATTAATTTTAGTGATGTGGTACTAATTTAAATATATATACTGAGTACAGCTAAATTAATGTAGCCACAAATAATTTACATAGAAAAACTGACCTTATACATGTAACTTTGACAAAAGTGGCAATGGTTCTGGTTTAGGTGGTGTAAATGTATACTACACACATACACCTACAGAACCAGAAGATTTTCTACAACAACCCTATTAGCTGGCAATGGCTAGCATGAAGGTCCCTTTACCATTAACATGCTGTACAGCTTCACTTTCTATACAATACCCATATGCCACCTTGTTTTTGTTTTTCTTCATACCATTTTAATTCACTGCACTATAGCTATGGAGGCACTAAAACAGCTTCACAGAGAAGAGATGACCAGTAAGACGGCAGTAGGGGGTTCACACATGGACAAAACATACAGAGGACAACGGTAAGATTATTCAAAGAGTTTGTAACTCTGAATGTAGAAATCTAACAATGAGGGTCCATTTAGGATTGTACTGTGTATTCTCCATCTTGCCGAAGGCTTTAGATGTTCCATGACCTCTTGACTTGTGTGACATCACATGATAAGACAGCCCATAATGTCTGTGTGTCAGGCCCCTGCAGGCTGACTCCTTACACAGTGAGCTGGATGTTCTGTCTGAACACTACTCTCAGAAGTGCCTGGAGCTGAATGTGAGAGACCAGAGTGGCAGACGCAAAGAGATAGAACTGGGTTCCAAGCAGAGGGAGATGGACCAGCTCCACAAAGAGAACCAGGTTGGAGAGAGAGAGAGAGAGAGAGCATCAGCATCAGTAAACTCCAATGTTTCTATATAATATTATATAATTTTCATCTTCTTTTAGGATCTCAGGGCCAAACTCGCTGAGGAAATCAGTCGAATGCGTCTCCTGGTCACAGGACAGAAGTCAGATTTACCTGCCCTCGGAAGCACCGAGCGTAGTGCACCAGACACCGAGGTATTTTAAAAACAAATGAGTGACCTGAAATAGTTGTGTGGTACATTGTCAACTTCATGTCAGGATCTGTGATTCTCATAAATACCAAATTGATGCAGAAGAGCTTTAAAACAATTTGGGAGGAAATTTACAAGATCCGGAATATTCCACTAATATTCAGAATGACAGCTCAATCAGAATACAAATGCCTCGTGTAAACGTGTCATTAAGAGAACATTATGATCCGCTCTAATATTCTCTTACAATTAACTCCAACTCATCGAGGAATACTTTTATTTAGCGTCCAAGTAAACAGTTCTCTAATAATTGCATGGTCGGAGCCTCATGCACCCTAACACAAATAAATTAACCAGGTCATTCATATTGCAGGTCATGCCCACATTACACTCCCTATGGCAATAACGGTTATTTTTTATTTTATCTTTTGGCAATGTCTCCTTCTTCATTCCCAGGGACCACATTTGCGTCATCAACCAACCTCTGATTGGACACATTCTGGGGCAGAACATACTGCCATCTACTGCCGGAAATACATTTACGAATTTAAGCTTTTGTGACAGGATATGATCCCTGTGCAATGTGACTTAATCCTCTTTACCCCGTTGAGTGGCAGGCAGTCACCAGAGCTCTCCATCTCACACTCTTCTGTTCTGGGCCTGGGCTTTTGCTTCCTGCCAGCTCACTCCAATGTTCTTTGGGTCTTGCTTGTGCAATCATGCAATGGTAGCAGAAACCATCAATTTAACTACATGAATGATGAAACCTATTCAGGGGCGAAGTCAGCAAAAATAGCATATCTAAAAGCTCACACGTCACCTTGCTCTGACACGTTGCAAGAGTGTTTATCGGCTATTTGCGGCAAAGAGGTTTGGCATAGAGAGGGGGGAAAAAAGGAGGGCACAGAGTCCTGGGGGACCCCCGTCAACTAAATAAATAGCATTTCATGTACCCTGTTGTACTCCCCATAGACAAAAACCCTCCATCTCTGCAAGTGCATGTGTGAAATAATAGTAAGAAGGTATATTTCTGTTTCAGGTTCAGTTAAGAGCAAAAGAAAAGGAGGTGGAATATCTTCAAAAGGAAATTAGCTGTCTACGGTCTGAGGTTCAATCCCTCATTAAGGTACTTACTGTCTGATGCTTCGGTCTTTTTCTATTTGGGCCATTTGTAAGGACAATAATGTAAAACATACAAACAATGATCACAAATGTGTATAACTACTGTATTATACAACAGTCTAGTTAGCATGTCTCCCGTACTTTTGACGTTTGCCATGTGCTATTAATCTCTACTAGGAGAAGGAAGCAGCGTATGAGCGCTATAAAACAGCATATGTGGAACTAAACGAGGTGAAGGGCCGCAGCCAATTGGAAACAAGCTCCCTCAAAGAACATCTGAGACTGGCCAATGCTGCACTGCAGGAAGGGACAAGAGACACCTGATTGGTGGGGACACCTGCTATGACTGTTAGCCTGTTACAATAACAATAACTTACATGACTTGTCATGGCTCTGGCAGAATATGACTGGCACTACATTTACTCTTGGACATTTGCTTCAGCACACCACTGCAATTGCTGCCTCAATGAAGATTCAACACGAGAACAGGACTACCAAAGAATGAAAATGCTTACGATTTTCTTTAATATTTATAGACTTTATTAACCTTGACAGGCACATGCAAACAAGAGTGAAGGCCTGACTGATAGCCATGATAGCCTCACATAAACATGATATGGAATCTATTTAAAAAAGGTGTGAATGAGGGACGGACGAGCTGGATGGACACAGTGGTCACAGTGATGTTGCATTCAATCATCATTCGATCTCCTTCACTCCTTCCTGGCACTACCATCCATGCCCCAAGTCATGATTGAACAGACCCTACATAGGCAAATAGATTTCAGTTAACATCTGTCGAATTGTCATCATTGCAATTTTCATTTTTATCCATTTCTATAATGAAGTTCACAGTCACACACGCTTTACAAATAGGTTAAAATTACAAATAAAAAAATGTTGTATAAGAGCTTATGTTTGAATGTTAGAATTGTGCATCTGTAATGACATTCACGCTGTCCTTTCTCCTCATTTACTAACGTTAATTCAGTCGTCGTCGTCATCATCCTCTGGAACAAAGATGTCGTGCTCTTCCAGTAGGGCAGCAAAGTTCTTGCTGATAAGTGTTCCAACGTAAAGGAAAGGCACGACCACTGCTGTCATTCGGATGAGGCCAAAGGATATCTGAAAAACAAGGGGGGAAATGGCTATATTAAGATGGAATGGGATATAAACTGGGGGAGACAAGGAGCTGTTTAGTTACAATCTATACAATACATTTTCATAGGAAAATCCACTGATCGATCATTCAGCAAACTAGAATCATTTGTACTTGTACAAAGATTTACATGTGTGTGAACATCGACTTTGCCTCTGAACCAGACAGTGGACTTAGTGTCCGCCTTGAAACTGGGAGGTCGGGGTTTGATCACTGGCCGGGTCATCCCAAACCAAAGACTGTACAAATGGGAAAAATGCCTGCCTGCCTGGCACTCAGCATCAAGGGTTGGATTGGGAGGGTCAGACTCAGATCAACTACAAATTATTTCTGAACGCGGCATGGCTGCGGCTCACCGCTCCAAGAGATGGGTAAATGCGGAGAACAAATTTCACTGTGGTAACATAACATGTGTGACAAATAGTAGGACTGACTTTTGACGTCTTGCGTTTCCCAAATAAAACATTGAATAGCTCTCTTCATATAGAGGGGACAACTCACAACTCCATATAAAACTGTAAATAATTAGCATTATCAGGGGAGTTTTAACTTAACATTGATATAATTAATTGGAAATGCATGAGCTATTCATACATTTGATGTAATGTAACTCAAGTTTTAATAGTCGGTGTTCCTCTTAAGAATTAAGAACCATCGACTGGTATGATACTGTATTACCACCACACGGGCTCACAGAAACGCAGTCAAATCTCGATAGATAGGCCTACAACGTCCTCTTCTCTTGTCATTATAAAATAATTACTTGGCTTTGAGGGGGACATACTGGTGTTGGCTTTAATGAATTGTCTAAGACGTAGATTCTAATTTAAGGACAGGGTTTCACATTACAACATCAGAGCGATTTCAAGTCTCAGTACAGTTTGTTGCCAATCGTTATCTTTGCTAATAGTAAATAGTTTATGGCTATAGTATCTAGATTAGATTGTTTACTAAATTACTGGCATCACGGGCAGACAATGAATGCCGTGTACATTTGATTTAGTACATGAAATTTCAACATTTTTCTCGAACACGTACAGTAGCCTACTACTTCCTTGAGGTTGCCTTTGCGTAAAAACAAACACACGTTGATTGGCTACCGAATCATTTTCTAGAACGTATCATCAACCCCGATTGGTTACTGCTCGTGTCAATCATAAAACAGAAATGAACAGCTTTAAACTGGGTCCGATCGTCAACAGAACGAAAAACACTTACTTTATCCGGTTTCGGTAGGATTGCGCCCGAGGTCGTTGACACCGCAGTCCGACATGGAACTCCACTGCTTAAATTCGACGTTTTGGAGCCACCGCTACGGCTCAATCCCACGTTTTTCGTGGCAAGTCGGCGTGAGAGCCGCAATATCGCTGTCGCCATTTTTCCAGTAGGGGCGGGACACAGAGTGTGTTTGGGTTGGGTTGGGGGCATAGGTTGGGGGTGGCTCTACTTTGTGGATGACTGTCTGACTGTATGGGCGTGCCCTAAACAACAAAACAAAATAATAAAATATATGGCTGAATGGTCGTATTAGCATGACTCATCTATACTACCGATGAAATGTATAATTCATCAAAACAGCAGTTCAGTCAGTCAATACCACCAGCGAAATAAATAACCGGGTTATTACTTTCAAACAAAATAATAATAATTGGGATTGATGATGGCTACACTTCCTCGCCTGCCAATCATGCGAAGAACATGCGGTAATTTTTTGCCCTGAAGCATATAGTCATAGTTATGATGCTACTTCGTCCTGTTTTGCGCACCTTGCTACGTTACACGTTAATGTCAACATAAACGTTCATATTTCTGATATAAAGTACTCACCCCCGGAGCCACGCATGTTAGAATTTTGCTCGGGCAGATATTATGAGCCGTTAAATTCCGTATTGTTCAATAAAAAGCATTTGTGTCCGACCGCCGGCCAATTTCTCAGTTATTTTCGCCATATGCGTCCACTGCGCACCCCTCGCGGTTGGGACGTGTATTGCACTCTGATACGTAGGCCTATGTCTGATTCATTACAACGGTTTTAGAAAATGGCCATCGATAGGATTAAATTTGTTTTATTGAAGAATACGGAATGCACGGGTGCTAATACCAGCCCGTGCAAAATTGGCTCCTGGCCGTCCTGGGTGAGCACTTTATATTTCAGATTTGAACATTTATTATGGAGACATTAACGTTGCAATTGTATCAAGTTGCCCAAAACAGGGACGTTCCGCCATGACGAGCGTACATGTGAACCATATGGCTGGCTAGTAATATGATATGATTAATATGATAATACCTTTTATATATGATATAATCACCAACATGAATTATGTTTGTTATTTACAGCTAGATAGAGTAGTGGGGCGAGATGGAAAAGGGGCGACCGTACCTTTATGGAGGCTTTGTTGTTTATGGACTGGTCTGGTGACATCACAATTTACAGCCACACATTTTTTCAATGTAAAATGTATTATAGATAGTGGGTCAGGGTAGGGCATTCGAGTTAAGTATATCTCGATGAGCAAAGATGTAAGATGTTAACGTGTTAACCTTACACCAGTGGTTTTCAACCAGTGGTCCGGGGACCACCAGTTTGTCCTTGAGAGGATTCCAGGGGGTCCCCAGCTAAATGATGGAGAGTTGGTAACCAAATGGACCCTTATAGATCTTTATTGTTAAACATCTGAATTACTTAATTTGCAAGAAGTCTACACAATTAGAAAATGTAGAATTGTTATTTTTGCTCACGGTTATCTCTTCTAAATTATAACAATATCAAAGCATGGAATTGTGGACAAAAACAAATAATTATTTCGTTTTTGGTCTGCAGAGACTAAACCTCATCAAATGGTCCGTGGCTCAAATGCAGAATAAATAATGGACCCTCAGTGGTATCAAAATGGTTGATGAAAACCATTGCCTTAAACAAATATAAGCAGGCAAAAAAAGGTACCCCGTGCGCGAGAAAAACTGCCGCACTTCCTCCAGGCGCAGAAGCGCGGCTAGCTTTACGACGCGTACCAAAAAGATAGGAAGTCGAGAGAGAAGAAAGAAAGGGAATATTAAAACTTGCCAACTTCTAGGTCAAACCGCCAGAAGTATAGAATATGCTGTGCTCAACATTTTCACCCACAGTACAACCGACTTATTTATTTTAATACAAAAACTATTTTCCAACCAATGTCTGTCTCTGTGTGTCTCAACTCGCAGTCTCGCCACACGAGCAGTTTGTAACTGAGACCGAAGACGAGGTGGATCCACATCATCCAGCCACACTTTTGGAAAACAACGTTAGACCCGTTTAGATACTAAACGTGCCTCTATTCATCACATACATCTACACATAAAACACTTAGAGGGATAATAAACCAAGCAGAACATTTTCTCGAGTGGATACTGGCTGGTGTTTTCGAGGGAACTTAATTGGGGGCTCCTCTCGGTTAAAAGTTGTCCGCGGTGGAGGAGGAGGACCAGAGAGGCCTGCGTGTGTTGCCGAGGAGCATCGTGGATAAACACCGGGGAGAACATGTCGGCCCAGGCCCAGATGAGAGCGATGCTGGACCAGCTCATGGGGACGGGGAGAGACGGTAAGCCCCGGGGCTGGCTGGCTGGCGCTGTTGATGACAACCGCGATTATGATCCTTCTCCAACCGCCGCGTTGGTATTTGAAGGCTAGCCTTATTAGCAGCTAGCGTTAGCTTGCCAGACCGACTAATGATGAGGCATGCTTTGCTAACCTAGCCTCTGTGTGAACCTAGCCCCATGGCTAACTTAGCCACTCGGCTAGCTACCTGTTGTCTGTTATGATGAGCGACGTCAACTAACTAAACTCATTTACCAGACAGTAAACATTGTCTGTCTGCATGGCTGGAATGCCCGAGAAGAACATTAAGATGTTTTGCATATTTTACTCTCATGACTTACCTGCGGCCCCTTGTTTGTTTCCAGCTGCTGTCGTTTTGTGTTGATATGTCAGGACAGGAACATCACTTTGCACTTTTATCTGTTACAGAATGTGTTATTTGTTGGTGGTAACTTTAAGTCTGCATCGAAATCGCGTGCACCTCCTTTTATATTTGGTTTGTCATGGATAGTACATTTTTTCCTGTGTTATTTTTTTATAGGAGACACCATGCGACAGAGAATCAAATTCTCAGATGAGCGGGTCTGCAAGAGTCACCTTTTGGATTCATGTCCTCATGACATTCTGTCAGGCACTGTGAGTATCACTTCGAGACCCACAGCTTGTACCCACTTCTCCCAGCTTATATGACAGCAACTCTGTTTTGAGTTTGACTCACAACTTTTTGAGTAATGGACCACAAACGGTTAAAGTAGGTTCATCATTCTATAGGGTGGCCACCTGCAAGACCTCAGAAAAGAGGACACTTTTGCGGGGCTCGCTCCCCAGCCCTCGCCCCCCCCCCCCAAACAGACAGACACAGTGTTTAGAAAAGCGCTATAAAAATCCCAGATATTATTATTATTATTATTACTACTACTACTATTGCACACACCTGATTTTCACCACCATCTCCAGCATTATGTCCACAGAGAACATATATTTGCTAATTAAATTAACCCTTTTAAATAGGGTACCACAAAGGTCATTCCTTTTATAATCAATTTATTTTATTTCATGTTTAGATATGTTTTATGTTTAATCTCTTTCTTGTGGGTTTTTTATACAGTCTTATGGTCATCAGTGTGGGACATAGAATGAAGCCAGTAGCCTATATGTTCACAGTGCTTTAGCCTCCCTTTCTTTATGATGTCGAGTTCCTTGCTCAATTGGTCATTGAATGTAGTTTTTCATTTCGGCATATTTGGTTTATTTATCTCTACATTAACTATACTAAAGTGATTGTGAGAGCACACATTCCACAACAAACAAACCGACCATCCCACTGGCAGTGTTGCCAGGTTTTGGAAGAGAAACAAGCAACCATGTCTATGAAAACAAGCCCAAAAGAAGCCTGACTAGGCTTAGTAGGCTATTTTATAAAACAAGGCCAAAGTCGCTTATTATTAAGCAGACATAGCAACACTCCGAACGTCTCCTCTCTCTCTTTTTAAGACAGTGGGAGTGTGGCTGACTCGCTGCGGAGCTGAGCAGCGCTGCAGAGATTTTAATACAGAGACGACGTAAATGACAGTTATGACACAAGCACTGTATATCTAAAAAAACTGACAATTATGTGTCTGGCCAGAGGTTGAGGTGGGAGGAGGACAGGTGGGTCTAAAACCGGACTGTCCGGCGTGAAACCGGACGTCTGGCCACCCTATTATCATCAACCGTTATGACCAACACAGGGGTGTTGTTCAAGGTTGTGTCTCAGTCCTTTCCTCTACACACTATACACAAATGACAGTATTAGCCCCTCACCCCACTAACATCACATACTTTAAATACTAAAATAACTATTACGGACTATCCAAACACCATTTCTCATTTTACACAGTGGTGCACTGACAACTATCTAGAGTTGAATGTGGACAAAACAAAATAACTGGTCATTGAAACAACCCGCACTGGACACTCCTCAGTAAAACAGTAGAAAAGGTTGTCACTTTCACACATCTTGGACTCACTTTTAACATAGTTATTAAAGTTAAAATCATTATCTGTTGCCGGGGCCCTCATCTTCTGTTATTATTGTACAAAAGCATTATTCAACCTGTAGCTGTTGTGCTGTTCCACATGTTTCTACACCATACTGTCAGTGTCCATGCCCAAGTTCCCAACAGAAACAAACTTTTCAGTATTGCTTAAGATCATCAGACTCCCTAACGCCACACTTTCTGATATGAACATTAAGGTCATCCCACGGTTAGCATAGCACTTTATATATTAAATTACACTGATCATCCCCTGTATCGCTTTTTTAATGCATTACATTTTGACAAAGATACAGAATCTTTCTATGGAAAAAAGGTCTGTTTTAGTAAGAGTTTTGTCCCCTCAGCCATCACGGCATTAAACAAACTGCCCCACCGATAGGATGGTTCTGTATACAGTGGGGGGGGACCTCATGTTTTTGTATTGTCTTGGTGTTATGTGCTATGTGTTTTGATGTGGGTGTTTGAACATTTGACATGTGAAGATGAATATCCTTTGGGACAATAAAGATTATTATTATTATTACAAACACATAGAAACTGCAATCACTTGACACCTATCTTTAATGGATATTTCAGTTTCACCCCATATTGATGTATTGATCTTTGTTGTTTTGTTTCCTACAGAGAATGGACTTGGGGGAATGTGTGAAAGTACATGACCTGGCCCTTAGAGCTGACTTTGAGATTGCCTCCAAGCAACAAGAGTACTTCTTTGAGCTGGATGTGAGTTATGTTTCTGTCATTCTCACACAGAATCTGTGTATTGGTGCACTGTTTTTTTTTCTTTTTCTTGTTTGACAGGTATGACACTAGGTATGACATAATGTTGACTCTTTCGTAATGGAAACACGAGTGTGTACAATTTCACGTGTACAGTTTGAACATTTCCTGGCTTTGATGTTTTTGCACAGGCTGCAGAGCATCTTCAGTCTTTCATTGCTGACTGTGACCGTAGGACTGAGTTGGCCAAGAAGAGACTTGCTGAAACACAGGATGAGATCAGTGCTGAAGTCGCAGCAAAGGTGAGCTATGGGGTGTTAAAAGGTCTTTATGTATCTTTTTAGTTTTTAGTTTTTCAGTAGTAATAAAGTACATTTTCAAATCAAGTCGACTTGTCACATCACAGGTGTGCATGTGTAAAGAAATGGGTGCCAAAGAGAAACGTGTCGAGGATAGGCAACGGTATCTATATCACAATCAAAGCCTTTTAGATTTCTAGAAAAGTAAATGACCAAGCCAGTGATGCTAAAAAATAACATTAGCAACACATTAGCAACACATTTCCAAACTAATTTAGCCACCTCCATTTTACCAAATCACACAGACCTGAGACCAGATTCTACAAAGGTCTTCTAAATCATAAGTTTTTTTTTAAAAAACTATGTTTTTGTCACTGTCAGTGGTGCTCAAGGACCCCAAAAACTATATGTAATTGGCCACCGACCCCCATCTGAAAATATGTTGTTCAAAGGGGTACAGGCTTTAGTGCCGATACTATTTTTGTTCCGACAGTCATTAGACCGACAACCTACCTCAAACCCTAACCATCACCACAAGCACGGGAGCAGCGCATGTTCGAGCGCTAGTCCGACCGTTGTTCCCCCATGTCAGACTAATGCTCTGTCGAAAGTTAAAAAAAAAAAAAGTTTGCTGTGAAAGAATATATATATATATTCAAAGATTTGCACACGTTTTCACAATCTTTCATAGCAGCAGATCTACAAGCTTGTAGACAACTCTGTGTAGATGTGTTCCAAGTATTAATGGCTTAACTTAATCTTAATCTAAGTAAGACAAATGAGAAAATATCAATCAGACTGATATTTTCTCATTTGTTTTAGACTGACCATATACGCTTACGGTATATAGGAATGTCCTAAAATACAATGGTGACCATGTTCAGGTGACAGGCCTATTTGTTGAACACCTGCCCCATAGTGGAAAACTCGCCTGGAACCGAGGCATTTGCAGCTGTGGCCAGTTACTGCTTGGCAAGAACACTGAGCCTCTTGTATGCGTTTTACTTTTCATCAGGTGAAATGAATTGCTTTTAAGAAAAGGTTATTTCTCTTTGCTTTCTCTTGTTGCGCTGTAATCCTCCAAAGGTGGAATGCTGATTGCCAAAGGGCTAGCAGACTCATGATCAGAATTTCTAACACCAATAAGACCATTTATTGTAAACTGGTAGTCGACACCTGTTCCACACCGGCTGTTCAGCTAGTCGAACCTTTCATGCCCATCCCTAGACAGTAACCAATACAGGAGGATACAGCTACCGGTAAATCAAATTGGCATAATAACACACAGAAAAGCGAACATTTAAAATTACTACCTCTGTTGCTTTATTTTCTTTAACCTTTTTGTCTTTCTTTTCTTTTTTGCTCCATATCACAATCAGGCTGAGCGTGTCCACGAGTTGAACGAGGAGATTGGTAAGCTGTTGGCGCGGGCAGAACAGCTTGGTGGTGAGGGTAATGTGGATGAGGCCCAGCTAGTTCTGGAGCAGGTCGAGAAGACCCGTGCCATGAAGAAAGAGGCAGAGGTGAGAGACCCATGTTCTAAAGAAAAGTCTTAATAAAAATCTGTCAACCAAATCTCTGGAAATGTTTATGTATGTACTGTGGTCTGGTTTGATTTCAGCTAGAGATGTCTCTCTGTCGCTGTCTCCTCTGAGAATAAAGCAAAAAGGTTTTACAAAACAGAAACAAGGAAATTATGTTAAGTTTAGTAATGATGAATTTAATTCACAATAATACATCATTTTCACGTGCCATTGGTAAAAGGTTCGGTACGATGCTCTTACCTTCAGCAGGGAACCAAGGACAGTTCAAAATGCAAATGTGTAAAATAAAATAGAAAACAAATGTTTTCCATTACTATAGGATGTGTACAGGAATTCCATGCCAGCCTCCAGCTTCCAGCAACAGAAGCTGAGGGTGTGTGAGGTATGCTCAGCCTACCTGGGTCTCCACGACAACGACCGCCGTCTGGCCGACCACTTTGGAGGCAAACTGCACCTGGGCTTCATCGAAATCCGTGAAAAGCTTGACAGGCTACGGGTAAACCATATGTTTATACCTACACGTGACTGTCCGTATGCAAAATAACGTGCCTGAGAGGCTAAATGTGTTTCTAAATATTGTCTACTTAACCCATTCTGGGCGGGAACCCCTTTGGTTTTCTAACCCTTCTGGATGGGAACCCCTCTTGTATAGTATTAAAAAAAAAGATTTCAGAAGGCATAATTTAATTTAGCTCAACTAAAGCTACATGTCACAATGTTTAATTAGGTTTGTTATTTTCATTTAACAGAAAGCAGTTGTTGAGAAACAAGAAAGAATGCGAATGAGAAGAAGGGAGGAACGTGACAAGGAAGAAGAGCGAGAAAAGGAATGGGAGTTGGAGCGTGAACGAGAGAGGGAGAGCGAGAGGGAACGAGAGCGTGAAAGAGAGCGAGAGTGGGAGAGGGAGAGAGAAACAAGGGAGAGTCAGAGAGAACGAAGGAGGTGAGTAACTGTTATGACGACAACCATATTCACACCAAAAAGTATCTTGTGTCATCAAAATGCTGTAAATGAAACTTACTCTATCTGTCTGTTTGCTTCTCAGGTCAAGATCAAGAAGTGGAGAGCGATATAGGTATGCCTACTTCCTTTGAATGTTTTGATCTTTACGTAACAGTAATAAAACAAAGAATCTCATGGCTATAGCCTACATATTAAGACTGAACAATATGCAAAGACCCAACATGAAACCTAAAAAAGCAGATCACTTGCCTGTCCCGACTACTTTGTTATTTTTGGCATGTGATAGCCTTTCATGATGATGTAGATATGCTTTAGGAAACTAAACGCAAGAACAGCACAGCATCTTTGGTAAGTGGAAAGAAACACTGTTTACGTTACTGCACAGTAACGAGGTGTAACATGTCTGCTGGATGATTCACTGCACAGGCACTTGATGTTTATTACATTATGGCAGTATAATGTATCATTTGGCCGTAGAAATACAATCTTACTGGTCAGGTTGGCTGGCCCAGAAAATGCCTAGCAGAAACCCTGATTACAATTACCTTGATTCTACGATTTTTTTCAATTATTTTTTATATTACTGCCCATGGCTATACTTGTATCAGTTAATACAAGAAGTCAGATACATATTATGAACTCATTTTTAATTTTTTGAAGTGCTTTAATGTTACATCAAATATTATATAAATTGTATATTATAAATAATCACTCAAATATTAAAGTCTTAACATTTTAATAAATTGTAAACTAACATGAATTAATTATATTGGCCTTGCATTAATATTCTTCAGTTCATTCCAATGTTATAAGTGTTATAAGCCTTTACATAGCAGCTCTAAGACAAACTGTGACTGGCCAGGAAAAACAATGTAACCAAATTAACTGTGAAGACTTGTACAACAGTGTAGATTCGTATTGTACAATGTCGTTAAAATTTGACCATTTAGTGAAACTGAGATGCATCATCGTGCCAAAACAAATCACGGATGACAGTTGACTGGCCCTTAACACAATCAGCGCCGGGATTTCTTTAAAAATAGGAACTCGGTGTGCCGGGCAGATATGCAATGTTTGAGGCATGCAAGTCTGCCTCTGAGCCTCTTGAGTTTGGATGTACGTTCACCTAAATCTATGCACAAAAAAATACATAAATACAAATTATGTGGGAACCAAAGTTTAGTCAATGGGGACCATACTCCTTGTCATCTAATGTGTTCCTGTCATTCCATGTACCTATCCCAGGGATGGAGGCAGCTCGTCTTCCCATCATTCAAGGCGCCACCACTCCTCTCGCTCCAGAGAAGAGGGGGGTGAGCGTGACCGGGACAGGGAGAGGAAGCACCGACACAAAGACAGTCATCGCTCACGCTCTCACTCTCACAGGAATAGTAGTAAGAGGACTAAGAGGTGAGGCTGTCTCACTGGTGGCTGTTGTGTCTGAAAATCCCCTGGCTGTTATGTAGAATTCATCTTGACTTAGATTATGAATTGATCTGAGATCAATTCTTCTCCTTTATGTTGCTGAAGTTCATGCTTTACCAGTCGCCTGTACAGAGATCAGTGCCACATTCTAATTATAGTGCCACATTCTAGTTATATTCGGTATATAAGGTTTGGGTATCTCTATTGTTTTGGAAGGGTGTATTTTCCATTATGCATAATCAGGCAATCAAACCCTAAGATTTCTCAATTGATTATCTGTGGTGTTGGCTAATTTTCTGCGTAATGACTACTGTTAAAAGAATAGTATTGCGAGTGCTTGGGGCTGTCTTTACTAGGAACGCATCATTGTCAATATGCTGGAGTGATTGTCTCCCATGTATATGTGATCTTCTTTTGTGTGTGTGTGTGTGTGTGTGTTCATTCTTTTGCACAGGTCCTCCAGAGACAGATCATCTAACACCCGTGACGGAGAACGCTCCCTTTCCCAGGAGAGATGGAGAGAGAGCGGAGGGAGGGAGAGCGGAGGAGAAGGACGGCGAGAGGAGACAGGGAGAGTGGAGTTTGGAGACAGGGAGAGGTCCACCTCCCCGGACATGGCCAAGGGCAGGGAACGAGAGAGATCCCTCTCACTCGAGAGAGATAGACACTCCAGCTCTGAAGAGAGAGAGTCTGGGGAGATATGAGCGAGAGAAACGATCGAAAGATTGGATTTGGATATATTGTTTAGTTGAAGGAGCAGGATGTGTGTGTGTGTGTGTGTGTGGGCGTGCATGCGTGCGTGTCAGTACTGTATGTGGTCGCGTTCAAAATGGGGCATATACGTATGTATACATATACATTATGGGGATAGGGTAGGATCTGGAACCGGGGACTGATGAGCTCATTGTCGGAAAAAGGTCACATGCAAAGAAAAGATTTATGTATGGCAATGAATATGAACCGAGGTGACTTAAGATCTTGTAATGCTGTTATGACCAGGAAGCAGTTCTTTTATTCTCTAAACCATCTTGTGTACACTTCATTGAATTATGGCAGTGGTTCTCAGACTTTTTCCCCCCCTTTATTTCTCGAGTATAACTCGTACAAATGGAGCCAAATGGGTCCATTTGGTTCAATTAGTACGCGAGTTGTGGCCCTGTAAGGGTCCATTTGGAACCCCCTCAAGGAATCCTGAGTGTCCCTGGACCCCACTTTGAGAACCACTGGGTTATTGGTAAGGATGGGGTGTGAAGAAACACAAGACCTACTTTTAAGTTTGTGTTTTATTTTACTTATGAATTTTCTTTTTTTATCATTAGTGAGACCTTCATTGTTAATACTGTTTTTCCTCTGTGTTCCATTTGGGAATATGATGTCAGTTTCTAATAAAGGGTTGACTAGCTGTGGATAATAATTTACATACATTATTAGACTCATTGATGTGAAAACACCCTGAACAAGGCATTTGTACTTAGAAATCTGCCTTCAGGCCTTACCATTCTCATCTTCTAGGGGAAGTCTGCCCTCCTTATTGAAAATATGGCACCCAGCATTGATTATGTCTATAAATTATGATTAAGAGTGATGCGACATACTTGACCTGGGCTGAAATCCAAGTTTCTCCAATACTCTACTTGTTAAAGTATTTGACGTGCACATGCATTTTATGTACCGGTATTTTTTTAGTTAAAGCCCAATAAACTGACTTGTTTTCCTCTTTTGCTGTGATACATGTTGGATGTTTTGGGGGGATCTGTATTTTGCTGTGCCATCTAATATGAAGTGAATAAAAGCTTCTGCTTCCATTTATATGAATGGGTGTCTTTATTGGGATCTATATAGATCTGGACCCGGATCCATAATGCTTTGCTTTTAGTTGACTTTCTACACAAACCGTTGAAAACATTTTTAGAAATCCAATGTTCTAGTGCAGTGGTTTTCCACCAGCTAAATGACATGGACCCTTATAGATTTTTAACTATTGAGAGAGTAAGATGAAACCAAATGGGTCCATTTGGTTTTATGCATTTTTCACAAGAGTTATTAGAAAAATGCAAATCAAAAGTTTGGTGCTGGCCAAAAGGGTGTCTTTGAAAAGATACCCTTTTATAGTATTATTTAAATTATTGTTAAACATCTGCATTACTTGATTTGGAAGAATTGTTATTTTGATCAAAACATTTGCCCGTTATATCTCCTATGGTACATCAATACAGCATGGAATTGAGGACAAAATCCTATCCAACGATAACAAAATATACATTTTGGTCTCAAAATGTGGGTTGGTGGTGGCTTAAATGCCGAGTCTTTGATATGAAAGAGGTTGAAAACCACTGTCCTAGTGTTCTGCAGTACATCGCTCAGGCCAGCCACTAGATGGCAGTAGCTTACCACTTGTAGATGCTTGCAAAGTGGCAAATGTAGAGAAAAAACTGTCACGTCTTGACCAGTGTTGCCATGTCCGCTCATTATAAGCGACTTTGGGCTCGTTTTTCTGCTTGTTCATGGACTTGCTGGTTGCGTATTTCGCTCACACAATCTGGCAACACTGGTAGTACTGGTCTTGACGTCAGAGGTACGTTTGAAAATGAGCGCAGGAATAGTGTAGCTTCTCATGCTAACGTTTAACTTTTCTTTGGCTGTTTTTAATAAGACAAAAATCATTAGTTTACATTTTATTTTCATCTTATTATCTACGTCTGACAACATGTCAGTTCTGACACCATTCAGGACATTACCCGGACTAAATGAGGCCACCGCTATGGTTTGTATTTTTCTGGTTTGGTTTTGCATTTTGCATTGGCACCTAGCCTAAGATTTAGACACTCGTAGACGTATTTATCGATTCTGACGTAGAGATATGACGTCAGAATCGATAAATACGTCTACCAGGCTCTGACGTCTACGAGAGTCTAAATCTTGGGCTAATATAAACCAGTGGTTTTTCAACCCTTTTCATATCAAGGTCCATTATTCAGCATTTGAGCCACGGACCACCATGAGATTTAGCCTCTCTGTATCTATTAATTTACTAAGCCACCTGGCTGTTAGGAGATACATTGTAACATGTAATTCTGTATACTTCAAATTAAGTAATGCAGATGTTTTAACAATAATTTATTTTTAACTCTTGATCACAAATGATTTTTTTTTACACTCTCAACTAGACTTAAAGATCTTTAAGGGTCCATTTGGTTGCCAACTCTCCATTTAGCTGGGGACCACCTGGAACCCCCTCCAGGGCCAGATTAACCCCCATGAGTGCCCCTGTGCAGATCATTTTTAATGCCCCCCCCCCCCATAGCGCGGGCACGACCAACCCCGAACACAATAAGGTATAGGCAAATAGTACAACTTCACTGGAATACAACTGGCAACCATTGCAATAAATTACATTGGTTTTCTTTTTTTTTACCAGTAAAATGCATTTCAGAAATGCGACTCTCGCGCCAGAGCAAAGCGAGGGCGCAGATTTTTTTTTTTTTAATGGCATTTTCTGGCCATTTCTTCGGCATTTTCCGGGCACCAAAACCATCTGGGCACTAGGGACATGTGGGCACCAGGACAACTGGGCACTAGGGACATATGGGCACTAGGGACCTGTGGGCACCGGGACATGTGGGCACCAGGACAACTGGGCACTAGGGACATGTTGGCACCTGGACAATTGGGCAGTTGTCCATGTGCCCACATGTCCCTAGTGCCCGTTTCCAGTTTGGGAAACACTGACTGTTCTATCTGCAAAAGTTTTTCAGAGGCAGATCTCACCAAGTCGCGCGCCAAAATTTTGGGGGCCCTTGGGGGACATTTTGGGGGCCTTTACAGCAATTTCACATGAGAAATGTACCATCTGATGTTATTTATATTATGAACTTCTTCCCTCCATTAACAGTGTTTATAAACTTTTTATAAAGGGCAGTTTAGTGCGCTGCACTGTGCTGCAGCAACACTGCCTGAATTGAATTGAAATTGACTGTGGCTGGCCTGGCCTGAGCTTAGGAGAGATTGTTTTTGCTGCGCTGGTTGTGGCTGGCTGGCCTGACCTGATAAAAAAATATTTTTTTAAATATGCCCCCCTTGCCACATGCCCCTGTTCAGCTGCACATAGCGGCGGATGGTTAATCCGGCCCTGACCCCCTCAAGGACCACTGGTGGTCCCCAGACTACTGGTTGAAAACCACTGCCAGCCACTGCTGAATGAATGAATGCATGCTAATATTTATTTTATTGATGTGTTTTAGTTTTTATATCTTCATATTAATAATTAATTGGTCCTAACTAATGTTCAAGATAAAATGCCACCATTTTTTCCTATTCTGTGTCTCAGGAGGGTTGTGGGCAGTTCAGAAACCCATCCACCAGTGACATCATCGCTAGAGTTTTTATTGTATTGTGAGAAGATGGCTTCCATTTTCGCATTGCATCTTTTCAGGAATAGAAAGCCTGCAGTTTCTATAGCTTGCATTCCCCATCGATGATGTCACTGGTGGTGGAAGGGTTTCTGAACTGCCCACAGCCCTCCTATGAGACACAGAGTAGAAAAACATTGTGTCATTTTATCATGATCATTAATGACTGACGACCAATTATATGAAGATAGGTTGAAAAGTGGTGAATTACGGTCCTTTAAATGCACTCATAGACAGTATCAGATCTACAAGCTCATTTAGAAAGAAATTCAAAAAGAATGTTCATTTAATATTTTGACATTATTGCTTATAATTTTGATGTATTTTTATTTTACTGGAGCATTTCCATTTTCTGTATTTTTACTCTACTATAACTGTAATTAGTTACTTTGTAGATTTTGATTATTATTACAAAACATTAACCACTTCAAGTTCACCCCTATATACCGTATACAAGCTCACATTGAATGCGTCACATGATCGACGCATTGTGAGCTTGTAGAGCTTCAAAAGATGTTTAGTTTACAGGTATACTTTTTATACATTTGAAAACTTGTGAAATGGGACATTCTGCACAATTAGTACTTTTGTACTATTACTAAGTAAATTGTGAATTCTGGCCTTTTAGCTGGTAGAGTGTGAAGAGGAGTTTCAGCAGGACCTGGCTGTCATCATGGTGGAGAGGGCGCCGCATCTCTGCGTCAACGTGTGGGTATTGGTAATATGTAACTAAGTACATTTACTTAAATACTGTACTTAACCCATTTAGACCTGATTCTACAAATGCCTTCTAAATCCTGACAGTTTTCTCAAACCCCATGTTTCTGTCAGTCGATCTCAAACATTTTCATGTCAAGGACCCCCAAAAATATATTGGTCACGACCACCATTTGAAAATATGCTGTTCCAGGGACCCCCCAGAAGCAAAGATTTGAGTTAAAAACGTTTTCAATATTTTTCAAAAATAGCAGAAGTTCATAGTGCTATGGTTCATACTAGTGCTATGAGCTTGTAGATCTGCTATTTTTCAATAGCTAAAGTGTAACATATTAAATGCTTGAAACACCAAAAAGGGTTCCCGCCCAAAATGGGTTAAGTACAGTTTTTAGGTATTTGTACTTTACTTGAGTATTTCCAATTTCCAATACTTTTACTTCTACTGTCGTCTTCTGTCTACATCTCAGATCCAAATATTGTACTTTTACTCCATTATAATTATTTGAAAACATTTCTACTTTGTAGATTTTGATTATAATTACAAAACATACATTAAGCACTTCAGCACTATATTTCATCCGTTTGAAAAGAGAAGATCTACACGCTCACAATGCAATTTGGACTTTTTCTTGTAATAGAGTACATTGTTTACGTAAGTAAAACATTTGAGCACTTTTTCCACCACTGAGTAATAATAGAGCGATGATGCATCTGTTATTTTCAGGTCAGGATAACAATGTTATCCAATCAGGAGACAGAATGCGCATCAGATAATATTAAACAAGTGAAAGTTGTAGTGGTGACACAGAGAAATGAGCAGACAATTTGGAAGTGGAACATTACGAAATCGAAGCGGATAAATGTCTGATAATCTTTCTCCTGATTGGCTAAAGATTGGCTACCTGCCTGAAAATGTACCTCTGTTTATTAAAGAGCTGGAGAGATGCAGAGATGACTCCTACTGTACTGAAGAAACACTCTATAGCAATGACCACTGTTACAATATAGTGCTTTAACCTTTTGACCAATAACTTTGTTTTAACCCTAAAATATAATATTAATCATGATGACGGTATGTCAATTAACCAGGGTTGACACTACTAAGGTCTCGGAGGCACTTGCCCATAACGTTTCTTGTTTGTTGTGAGTCACAAACCCGATATAAGTTATGACCTGATGAAGATGTTCTAGATAAATTAGAAATGTCTCTTTTCTTTTACTTGCACCATTTAGACCTCAGGTCTAAATGGGATGATTACAGGCTGCTGCTGCTAATAATCCTCATGTCTGTTATGCCAACCAGGAGACTGGTAAAGAAGCTGCCATTAAACATTAAGCACGAATCTGACAGCACACCAAGGATTGACCTGGTGGTCTTCATCATCAACCTGACCTCGGAGCTCAGGTAAGAGCTGTTGTCAGGGTATTGTCCCCATCAAAAAGTTTGATCTGTCCTCCACATGCTATTCATACCTGTGTTGTCTGTTGCCAATCAGCATCTGTCATTTTAGATCTATTAGCGTTGGCTATTCAAAAATGGCAAATATTATAAGGTCACTATGAGCTTGTACATCTGCTATATATATGGCGAGTGACACGCAGCAAAGGCCTTCGGGATTAAGAACCTGCAACACACTGTCAGGCTACGAGCCTACATCTGCTATTTTTGAACATTTCTGAAAAATCTTTGAAAGTGTGAGAAGAACTACCCATTTAGAAGACATTTGTAGAGAATTGGCCTCAGGTCTTAATGGGTTCAGGCAGGTCTAAATGTCTCAATAATATACATAATACATTGAAACAACGTTTTATCAATTAAACTTTGATTGTATGGTAGCCTTTAAAGTTTATTTTGTAATATGTTGATTGAACTTGAGAAGCTCTCCCTCAGTGTGATCCTGAGGTTTAAACAAATTGAGTCCAGTGTGGGTTGACAAAAGTGGTGGTGCATGGGTGCTGGGTGTTTTCAGGCTATTCCACTATGACTCACGTCCGGTTTTGGCTTCCATCTTGAATACTAGTACTAGCGTTAATGCTACCAAGCTAAACTAAGGCCAATCCTCGCTCATCAGAAAAGACCTCGAACATCGCCGTTTTGGTCAACACCACGGACAGCGCATTAGTTCCAGAGAAAAAAGCCTGCAAAGGCGCGGCCTAAAACAAAGGCTAATGGCTATTGAGAAAAAACACCAGTGCGGGCGGGGCCCTGGCAACCGTGCATAGCAACCGGAGCGGTTAAAAAAATGAAACACGGCGAGGCAACGCTATAGTGATATCAAACGCCTTAAGACGAGCCTGCTCGTCATCTGTACCCAGCGTCAGGTACGTCTTGGACAGGTATACTCGTCATACGGATTCAACGTGTTAATAAATCTTATTTCACTCTCTTACGGAAAAGGGACGTGTTTGTCCATGTTCAAATATCTGTCTTTCCTGCACATATTTATACTCAGTAATTTTACAGATCAGGGTACTCTTGGTGTTTGATGCTTATGCCGTACAGTTTTTGTTTTTTTACATAGTTGCCTGTCAGCAGAAGGTTCCCTTAAGTACTTGGATCCTGGATATTTCCTTGGGAAAGTCTGTTTCATGGTTACTAACGGTAAGTAATGTATTTACTTGCTGACTTTCTCTCCTAGTTTTGCTGGTGGGCAGCAAAAGTAGTTGGTGATTGATTGGGATAAAATGGCAAGCAATTGATTTAATCCTTGCCTGATAATGTGCCTTCCACTCACTTTCCACTAGCTCGAAATGGTTCAGTCCCTCCAGAGCGCCTGGAGAAGGTCAGAAACATGGCTGCTTCACACCATTGTCCCCTACTGTATGCAGAGGTACTAGATGTGATCAAAACACAAGCAATGTAGTCAACACTGTCCAAAAGCACGAGTGCAGTCCACACATTATTTTTATATGGACAGTGTTGTTTTATGTTTTATCCACTGAATGACAGAGCAGAGCAGATAACTCAAATTAGTTTTCCTTTCCAGACGACACCAGGCGGTATCAGCAATGCAGCGGATAGGCTGCTCACTATTCTGAAAGTGGCAGCCGGTCTGGTTCCAATGACAACTGCACTCTACCTCTCTCACTTGTCCTGCTGCAAAGTGCCCTCAGACATCGACCCAGAAGAATTGGTTTCACATACATGTATATAGATGTGGTTTCTTGTCAAAGTAGACCATACATTTTTAATATGTGCATCTCGGACCAGTCCAACATTGCCCTTTCCAGTCACCAGTCCAAATAACAACCAGTGGAAAATGCTTTTTGACAGGTCTGAACTTGGGTATTGTTTAATTGGTTTTTGTGTCAATCTTTGACAGCATGGAGGTTTGTTTGCTGCCATCATGATCCCTAATCATGATGGTTATTGTCCACAGGATCATTGAGAAGGTTTTCTTGAGCTTAGTTTTCAGCTGAGTGCACAAATCTGTTAAATATTAAATACAATATGTTTGCCTATATGTCCTCCTCTGTTATACTTGAACAATGCCTACAGTAATATATATGTTATCAGTTAGCATTCACTGCCAGTGCTTTGCTTGAGGGAGAAGGAAAATGAAGCTAGAGGGTTATAAATGCTGTCATGCTCTGCCCAGAGGGTGACTAATCCTAGAACGGCTGGCATCATTTCAGGCACAGCGAGGGACACAGCAACACCCTAATAATAGTTCTGTTATCGTCGGAACAATCACTGGTATCGACCCTTTTCAAGTACCACTTTTTATTTGGATGTTCCAACTTTTGATATGAGCTCAAGGAGCTTGTGTAAGTTGTAACGGGTGGGAATTCCCCAGCAAGGACTGTTCTGGCTAAGGAATATGGAAAATGTATTATCCAAAGGGCCTTATTGACCAAATAGGCTCTTGTTATACTGTTGTCTTATAGTGATTCAATAAGCGAAATAAAGTAATAATCCAACTCTGAGAACACCATGGAGGCTATTTACTGTACACAGTGATTTATCAAGACTTAAATTAACATGCATTTAACTGTGATTTGAATGTGGGAAGGACCAGTGACTGCCCTGCCAAAAGATGCTTAGTGCAGCTGCAGAGGGTCACGTCCACAGTCAAATTTAGAATGGAGGAAAGAAGGGACAGCGCCAGAGAATTGTCCCATATGAAAATGTCATAGCTAGTTATGAGAATACGCCTGGCTTCATCACAGAGTCAGATAACGGACATGGCAAGGAACTTTTTTTTTTAATGAAGACAGGGTTGTAAAAGTGGGTGTATCATATGTACTGTATGTATTTGAGAGTTTGAGAATGCTTGGACTTATAGCTGGAGATGTACTATACTATATAATGATCCAAGCCTACACACATTTTTCTGCAAGATTCCTTTGTTTTGTCTTTTATTAATTTCCAATTATCATCAGTCTGCCCAGCAGCACTGATTTATAACCCTATAAGACCAATTAGAAAAATACCAAAACAGACTTTCTTTGTGTGTTTATGAATGTGCTTGTGTGCATAATATAAACAAAGACGCACAAGCACTGACTCAATGACGCAATCATATTGAGTCAAACATGACTAAATAATATAATTAAATTAAATAATAATTAAATCATGTGGGCAAATTATTATGGATCATATAGTGCTTTTAAGTTATGCAAACTCAACTTGGATAGATCATGATTTAAAATTGAATGAATACTCGGCAGAGCACTGCGACAGATGGAAATGTTAATTGGTTATATAACTTGTACACATTGATTACATCATATGCCCTTTTGATTAGACTGAAGAACAAGGCAAGGTATGGCGTTTATTGTAATAATTACTTTAAATTCAACACTACCAAGACAATGTGTTAGATCTCCCCTTTATAACCTTTACAATTCTCATATAGCAGCACTTGTGGATGATATCTCTTCCAGCTTTTGTCTTTCCTCATCAACCTCTTTGGCTATCAAGGCCAGAGGTTTAGCCGGCAAAGCCCAGCTCTTTGTAGGTAACGTCCATGTCAGCAATGACTATACCCATCACATTTCTGAGGGCCGTCTGCCCAGCTGCATCCAGTCCTGCCTTCTCACCCATCACCTTAGCAATGATCTCAGTGATCAACTGAAAAGAGAAAGCAGGGAATCAGTTTAACTTAAACTGATGTTACACCATGTTGAATAATATACTATATATTTACATACATACTACATACATACATGTATATACTATAATTATGTGTATATGCCTACTGTGTGTGTGTGTGTGTGTGTGTGTGTGTGTGTGTGTATAGGTAATTATATATGGTCTGATTCGTCTCTGTTGGGTGTCCAAAACTGTTACTTTTCAGGATTCAAATTCAAAAGCGGCAAAAGAGCTCAAAACGTGTTGCTTCGTGACGCGTTGGTTAATTATTAATCACTGAGGCAACATCTACTCAGGTTCATTAAGCAAGAAGTAAACTCACCTTGAAGTTATCTAGCGGAATCTTGTGGGTATTGGCATGGGTGGTGGCAAGGGGTTTGAGGATATCAGCATGGCTGCCTTTGGCCTTGAGCAGATCCCCAAGCTTCTTCAGCACAGTGGCACCATGGGCAGAAACAGCTGCATTGCCTGCTAGGTCAGCCTGGGCGATGCCTGCGAACTTGTGGAAATATTTCAGGGTGTCTGGGTGCTCTGCGAACAGACTAAGGAACGGAGAAAACATTAATGAGAGACAAAGATTAGGTCTGTTTAGATTTGGCCAACATCTATCCATGGGTAGACCTCATTCAACAAATGTGTTTCATAGTAAGGTTGGCCCATTTCACTGTGTCTATATTGTTTTCCAGATTTGTTAATTAGTGTCATCATCTCATATTTACTAACCCTGTCAGCACTAGGCCTCCATATGTGTTGTAGTCTGCCTCCACAGCGCCCCAGCACTTCAGAACCGCATCAAAGTCAGCCATATATGAGCTGAGGAGAGGATAAATAGTGATACATATAGATTCACACACACACACACACACACACACAGATTGTGAGAAAAATAAACAACCAGGTCTATGAAAGAAGAAGCCCAAAGCTGTGTATAATAAGCAGACATGGCAACACTGCATTTATAACCCCTAACTGCTCCCTGGGTGCTCCTAATATTTAGGCTGGGTAAATGCAGAGGACAAAATGTCACATTATATGCAAATGTACAGTGACAAAAATAATGAGCACATTGAGCAGGGACTAAACTAATTACCTTTACCATTTGAATGACTGAAATAATAATAATTTTGCTTTTGCGAGGGTGGGATTTAAGTCTAACACTTCCTACAATTGAAAGGAAAAAGAAAATATGCAAAGAGTGTACAGTTATATCAATTATGTCATTACATACTTTTTTTACACATTGTATAAACGCATATCCCATAATGAGCATTGAAAGTGACTGCATGTCACGTCAGGGTGGAGATAATGGCTTGGAGGGGAGTAGAGGGCAGGGCATTTGAGGACAGTAATATAACAGCAGTTTAGGACCAGGTGTCTGGTCAGAAATATTCATTGCTAGAAAGAGGATACGTTAGATTACATTAGCTGTCGTCGTCATTCTTACATCATTCATAATATGAAGACGGATTTCAAGGTATAGCATTGCATAATTAACTACTTAATCTCACAAGCCATTCATAAACTCAGGCTATTGTCACAGAATATGTGTGCCATATTGGTAAATGCTATTAATAGATGAAAGATTTAAAAGCAGTCCAAATAAATGGATATCATATCTGTCTAATGACCTCGACACTGAAAATGCATATGTTTTGCATATTATTGTTTGTCTTTAAATGTCTCAATGAATTGAATGCACAGGACCTCAATGGAAATAAGCACTGGGCTTTTTTGTCTTATTCTTTAATAGCATCCGTTCAATCTGTACAATTTAACCTTTTTTGCAAACTGTTAATAAAGTAATCAATCAAAAACCTTTACCATTGATTCTAACCTTTTCAACTATAGCAATTAAAACACAATCCATGCCAGTACATTACAATAGAAACGCAGACCAGGTGCCAGCGTTTCTATTGTAAAAAATATATATAAATATATATATATATATATATATATACAGTATATATTTATTTATTTTCTTTTTTAGACGCAAAATTACGTCCTGGCACAGGGGGGTTATAGTGCTTAAAACGTAACCTGTCGTTACTTGGATTGGATTGGGTTAATAGAGTATTTTTTGTTTTATGAATAAAATCTAATTATGTCCAATCTGTATATGGTAGAGTATGTTAATACAATATAATACATTTGGGGTTGTTGTTGTTATTGTTATTATTATTGTTTATTAGTATTATTATTATTGCTTGTGTACCCCCTGTCCATTAGGATAGAATGATTATTATTATTATTATAGAATTCCTAAATAGCAAATTATACATGTGTTTCAGTACGCTATTTTCAAGTTCAGTCAGTGATGATTGAAACTATGTGCTGCACAAGACAACATTTCTAAAACTATAACTATATACTGTTAATCGGTACGTACCAGTGGATGGGTAAAATATCCTGTGTGAAAAATATCAAAGTCCAAACTACTCCATTAATGACCTCAACCTCCCCAACCTGCCCTTTTATACCTTTATCTCTCCACTTTCACTCCAACCCGTCAATCACGTTCACGTGACACATTAAATTTTCAATCACACGTACCACACATCTTAACTCGTCCATCCCCTTTGATAAGGGATTGGACTTACATTACGTCACAGTTATATCATTTTATCATGTAATTTTTTCCAACCAAATACATACTAATAAGACACTGTTGTTTTGCTGTACGTCTAAAATGTTTATTGATCATTACTTACCAGGGTGTGTGTGTGTGTGTGTGAGAGAGAGAGAGAGAGATAGTGTGAGAGAGAGAGAGAATGTGTGTGTGTGTGTGTGTGTGTGTGTGTGTGTGTGTGTGTGTGTGTGTGTGTGTGTGTGTGTGTGTGTGTGTGTGTGTGTGCGCGCATGAATGAGAGAACGCACGTCTACAATGGCCAGTCCAGTTCTGACCTCAGCAGCTCTTGATTTTTTGTTTCATTTGAAATTTTATACCAGACTATTAACAATTAACTTTCTTCCTTATCCTACTGACATTACCTTCTAATACAAAACTTATGAATGGAAAGTTCTGAGATTTTAATTTGTGTGCAGGTCTGTGTATGTGACTGTTCTAATCTCACAAACCATTGAACTTATCAGCACCAAATGTCTTGTGCATGCCAGCACATACAATATATGTTTTTTTAAACTTTAGTTTTATAATGGAAGTCAATGCAGGTCAGACTGGGCTGAAACGTTTCCCCAATCTGGTCACGACTGATGTCCTCCAAGTGCACTGCTTTGGATCTCAAAGTGGGGTCTGGGGACCTCCTGGGGTCCTTCAGGGGGTCCCCAGCTAAATAGTTGATAGTTATATGGGAACCTTAACAGATCTGGAACTCTCAGAGTGAAATGGAAGGGTCCATTTGGTGCCATTATGAGTTCCAGAGTTATGGGGGTCCATGGTCTAAATTCTAAACCAATCTACTGTATATCAAATTGGAGGAGGTCCTTGAAATGTAAAGGTTAGTGAAGAACCACTTGCACCAAAAATGCAAAGAGCAACCAACTCCCTATCAGTGTCAAAGAGGTTGCTGAGTTTGCATTGCTCGGGACCATTTAGGCCTGGTGGCAGGTGAAGGGTTATTAACAGGCCTCTCCATGAGAAAGGGGGAAATAGAGAGACATGCTGTAAAGACAGTCTGCAGAGTTGCGCAACATGCAGCTACTTGGAAAAGAGGGAACTGTATGAGTAATGAAAGGTGAATAATTAATTAATAATTAGGGTAGCGGTCATTGAAATAAGGTGTTAATATAAGTCAAAGGGTTGTTCTTATATTGTGCTTATTAATGAGAACGGGTGTGGCCTTATGATTAAAGATCGTCAGCGAGCTGGAGCTAAATATCCTGTACCTAAGCCATAGTCTTGAGTGCATTCCTATGTGCGAATTAGCTTAAATTGAGGCTCAATTCATTGAGAGTAGGAATAAGACCTTTTAAACAGAGAGACTACAGGACGGGCGTATCCCTGTTCTGCCTGGCGACAATCTACTGTATATCAAATTGGAGGAGATCCTTTGATATGTAAAGGTTAGTGAAGAACCACTTGCACTGATAGGTGACTGACATCATAATATGAAGTCCAAAAATTGCCATAATCTCTCTCCACAGAGCAACCAACTCACAATGAATAAACAGGATATAAACAACAACCAGGAGAGGGGCTGAAGAGCCATACGCACCTCCTCCTCCTCATGCTAGTCACATGCCAGACCACATGCACAGTAACCTTGGTAGACCTGCACGTACAGCACGACTGAGTTCTGGTTCCAATCAGGTGCCAATCAAGTCGATATAAACTCAACACACTCTTTACCCTCCCCAACACATCAGCTGCCCTGCACATGCCACGAATGATCATTCATTGGGATATCTTTGTAAAAAGAGACGGAAGGCTTTTCAATGATAAAATATACAATGCCCATTATTATATATGATCAAACAAACACATTTACAAACTTTACTCTACTGCGACAGTTTTGGAGTTCATTTTGCCAGTGTCTCATGGCACAATGAACCCTGTTGAACTCTGTGAGGTCATGCATGTCTGTAATGCGAGGAGGACGTACGTGCACTTGTGCGGTTACTGTATAATCACAAGTGTGTCATTGCAGTGTTGCGTTGGACATTAGCCTACTGAAGTACATTTACTAGAGTACTGTACATTTCTTGAGTATATGTAGCCTACTTTACTTGTGCAATTGTGTTTTCTATATACTTGACTTTCACCACACTACCTTTCAATGTACTTTTATGTTATGTTTATTTTATTTGACATGGGCGTCACAAAATAAGACCCAACACTTTGACTGTGAAACAAAAGCAGCATAATCAAATCCAATAATCCAGTCAGCATCTGAGTCCTCTGTTAAACACATCTACTGTATGTGCAGATTGAGAGTTCCATGCAGAGTTTTGTCCCCTTCACTGAGAAGACAGACCAAATGAGTTATTGGCTTGCACATGGGAATTATATACAATCAAGCTTGTGTAGTTGCTCTAGACCAGTGGTTTCCAAAGTGGGAAGGGAGTTCCAGGGGCTCCCCAGCTAAATGATAGTTTGGAAACAAATGGACGTACCTTATGGGTCTGTAACTCTGAGAGTGTACAAATGAAACCAAATGGACCCTAACAGGTCTATTTGGTTCCATTTGTACACTCTCAGAGTTACATTAACATTGATTTTACAAATCCGGTCCGAGAGATAGAAATGCCATTAAACGGGGGTCCGTAGACTAATGCATGTGATTCATTTGACCATGACTCCAGGAGTAGGCCTACTGCACTGGGGTTGAGCAGCCTACTTTGTCCACCACCACAACCACTAGCTCTGCTCCAGAGCAGTGTGTGTGTGTGTGTGTGTGTGTGTGTGTGTGTGTGTGTGTGTGTGTGTGTGTGTGTGTGTGTGTGTGTGTGTGTGTGTGTGTGTGTGTGTGTGTGTGTGTGTGTGTGTGTGTGTGTGTGTGTGTGTGTGTGTGTGTGTGTGTGTGTGTGTGTGTGTGTGTGTGTGTGTTGGGAGATAGGCAGCAGTGGAATCTTGCAATGTTGCCTGGTAGTCTGACCTCTGTCTGTGTGGACTGAGGAGTGGCTTGGCGACCCCCAGTGTCCAAACTAGTTCCTTGCCTTGAGGCTTCTAAGTTCGACATACCAGTGGAGGAAAGTACCAGTAAGTAAGTACATTTACTCAAGTATACTGTACTTAAGTACAATTTTGAGGTATTTGTACTTCACTTCAGTATTTCCAATTTTCAATACGTTTACTTTTACTCCAGTACATTTATTTGAAAACCTTTGTTACTTGACTTTACTTTGTAGGCCTACTTGTAGATTTTGATTATTATAAAAAGATATAGGCTATACACTAAACACTTCAGCCCTATATAGCTCTACATTTGGGCCATTTAAAAATATCACATTCTACAATAAAGAGTAGGCTACTTTCTACTTCTCGTAATTAGTTTAAAGTAGATTTTTGATACCAATACTTTTGTACTTTTACAAGTAGGCCTACATTTTGAATTCCGGTTGTTACTTTTACTTGTAACAGAGTATTTCTATATTGCAGTACTGTATTGATACTTTTACTCAAGTACAAAAATATGACTATGAGTACTCTTTCCACCACTGCCTTATTAGTGCCTCATTTTTGTTTCTCATTGCATTGATCCGGTCTAGAGCCCGCCTACTGTACCGTATCCGTATCCGTTGTAAACCAATACCGGATCAGGCCAGCAACCGGCAAATGACAGTCCAAAGGTTGAAACACGTGGTTTTGTGACACCCGGAAAACGAAAAGTTGTCAATCTTCATCTCAAAACAAAGGTTAGCCGAGTTCGAACCTCGCTTTTATATGTCAACATATATGTCAACATAGGTCGTCCGGTTTTCATTGTCCTTTGTTCGGATTTGTTTTGATTTGTTCACACAATATCGACATTGATTGTAGGCTATTTGCCTATTTTATGAAATAGTGCAGCTTTTAAGGAGCTGAAATATCTTCCAGAAGAATGATGCACACGTTGAAAGGCGTACGAAACCTCGTAACATCAACTTGTATGAAACAAGCAGGTATTTCCCCCCCAGAGTCCCATCCTCTCTCTTCCTCTCACATTGATTGTTATTACTATGCATTTATTACTACTGTTATGACCATGAAGGCTGCAGAAAAGAAGTGGCCAAGTGGGAATGAAAGGGGACTGCATTTGTTGTGACAGGTGACGGCTATAGATACAACTTCAATATTTGTTTTATTTAATACATCTCGTACCATTATGATATAGTAACAATGCTTTTGGTTTCGGTTTCCTCTATAGAGATTGTTATTGTTATTGTTTTTTCTGCTATATAGCAGTGGTTCCCAAAGTGGGGTCCGGGGAGCCCCAGGGGTCCTTGAGGCAGTTCCAGGGCCCCCCCAGCTAAATGATAGTTTGGAACCAAATGGATCCTTATGGGTCTGTAACTCTGAGAACCAAATGGAACCAAAGTACACTCAGAGTTAAATTAACATTGATTTTACAATATAAATTGGGGGTCCCTGAGATAGGAATGCCATTAAATGGGTGTCCGAAGCCTGTTGCATGTCCTTGAAATTAAACGGGTTGAGAATCACTGCTAGAGCCGTAAGAATCTTCTCTTATGGGGGTCCCTGGCATATCTTTTCAAATGAGGATCTGACTCTGGGCTAATTAGTGTCAATTTGGGGGTCCTTGACATGAAAACGTTTGGGAACCACTGCTATATACAGTCTATATAGCAGCAATAACAATACATAATTATTAATTAACAACAGTTAGGTCTACTATGGTGGTAAGAAATAGCATACTGTACTTTAATCACTGAGGTACCTATCATATGTCAACTTTTTTATTTTTGTAAGTTAACGACCTACTTCATTGCAGTGTCACACAAAATTAGTGAAAATAGCATAACATCTAGCCTACAACCTGCCAACTCGCATCTACAGTACAAGCTCACAATGCCTCGCGATGCAAGGGGTTGTGAGCTTGTAGATCGGCTATTTTAAAATGTTTTTTAAAATAATTGTTATGAATCGTTTTAAACCAGTGGTTCCCAAAGTGGGGCCCAGGGACCCCTAGGGGTCCTTGAGGGAGTTCCAGGGGGTCCCTAGCTAAATTATACGTTTGGAACCAAATAGACCCTTATGCGTCTGTAACTCTGAGAGAGTACAAATGGAACTAAATTGACCTTGGGTCTGTAACTCTGAGAATGTACAAATGGAACCATATGGACCCGTTAGAGTTAAATTAACTGTGATTTTACAATATACATGTGGGGTCTGTATGCTTTTCCGACCAGTCATTGGTCCGGCATGCGGAAAACGACCGGATTAAGGTTGGCAAACATGCGTTAACTCCGTTAAGGTCAAGCCCCCAGTGAGGCTCTCCAGCGTTGAAGCACTCGGTCCTAGTGGTTGGAGCATGAACTGCAGGCGGACCCGTGGATTCGTGACAATGAAATCCCATGCAGCTGGGCTTTAACATTGAGCGCTCGGTTGCACTTCCGCATTTGACCACCAAAATTTGGTGGTCAAATGCGGAAGTAGAGTGTTCTTCTGGGTGCTTCAAAACGCCACTGAGCAACTTCCACTGAAATGAATAGCGGGGGGGCGGGGCTATCGCTCCGGTTCAGTCTCTATCTTTTCTTTACTCTACTCTATGGTTAAGGTTGGCGACCGGATTAAGGATGGCGAACATGCGTTAACTTGCTCGCCAACCTTAATCCTGCGCTGCTCTGTGCTTGCGGTTAATGTGGTTGGGGTCCCTGGCATATATTTTCAAATGGGTCCGTGGGCTAATGAGTGTCATTTTGGGAGTCCTTGACATGAAAAGGTTTGGGAAACACTGTTTTAACCTGTACTTTTAAGGATGCGTGTATCTGTCCAGTTTCAGATTTCATTATGCCAGTGCCTTGGGGAGAGATGAAAGGCAAGGTTTGGGGTCCTGAACACGGTCGTCCTGTGCTGTGCCTGCATGGTTGGGCTGACAACTGTGGCACATTCAACACCCTTATTCCCCTTCTGCCTAAAGGTAATTTAAAACGGGATATTTTATCTATTTAATGAATGTACTAGTAATTCATAATTTCAATTAATAATAGTTGTGATTTATTTAATTTATTTAAGGGATAAAACAAAGTATACTGCATTTTATTTTACGTGTCTAAACCCTGTGCAAGCGGATCATTGCCATGCTGGCTTGTGAAAATTGTGAAAATTCCATTTTTTGTTTTGGTCTGTAACTCTGAGAGTGTACAAATGGAACCAAATGGACCAGTAAGGAGGTCATTGCAAATAAAACATTTGAGAAACAGTATTACTAGTTGGACTCTTAATGTGCCATAGTGTAAGTGTCATACATATTCTGAACTATATGTAATTGACCAAAGAAGAACATTACAATGGTGTGTAAAAAAAAAAGGCCAAGTTTTGCCAGCCACGGACACATTTGATCATTGTTACCATTAGGAGAGATAACAGGCAAATGTTAATCAAAATAACAATTCTTCTACATTCTCCAATTGTGTGTAGACGTCTTGTAAATTAAGTAATGCAGATTAGTAGCGTAAAATGAAAACAAATTGGTCCAGTTAAAGATCTATAAGGGTCCATTTGGCTCCATCAATTATCTGGGGACCACCTGGAAGTTGAACCCCGTCAAGGACCACTGGTGGTCCCCGGACCACTGGTTGAAAACTACTGGTGTACGGAGATATTGATGACCCCCTGACCCTGTGTCTCTCTTTATCTTTCTGTGCGTACAGAGTATAGATATGTAGCAGTGGACCTGCCAGGTCATGGGCAGTCGTCCCATCGCCCTCCAGGGGTCTTCTATTCCTTTCCTGCATATTTAGCTGATGTGCGACGAGTCATTGAAGGTGTGTGATGAATTCAAGAACTACATGATGTTTTTGGCCCTGACGTTCAGTTCAAGGTGGAGCAGTACACTGTACGGTTCCCCCAATACCAACACTGGGTCGGTCTGGACAATAGCCGGTCTACAAGCTACAAAACCGCTACATTGTGAGCTTGTAGATCTACTATTTTCACTAGTTTGGGTCCCGGCTGGGCGATCTCTCTTTTGGGTCAGTGGTTTGGAACCACTGACGTAGAGCATCTCACTCAGACTGTAACGTGAAACAATATGATTTTTTTGTAGCACTGCAGTGGACAAGATTCACCATTATAGGACACAGCATGGGTGAGTGTCATATTTATGTATTTTAACCCATTTAGGCCTGACGTTGAAATTTAGAAAATGTCTCCTAAATCTTGACAGTTTTCTGAAATACCTATGTTTCTATATCACTGGTGCTCAATATTTCATGTAAAAGACCCCAGAAATTATATGTATTTGGCCACTGACCCCCATCTGAAAATATGTTGTTCCAGGGACCTCCCAGAAGCAAAACGCTCACTCTGAAAGAATATTTATTCAAAACATTGCGCCATATTTTCACAATTAAAAAGAAATAGCAGATCTACAAGCTTGTGCTATGAGCTTGTATGGTGCATTTTCGATTGGGCCTTTTGACTCAAAGGCTTTCAGGAAGAAACCAAAAATACACAGGGAAGACATATTTGAATAATCTAACCACACCTTGGGGTCTTATTCTATTAGAGCAAATTAATTAGAGTTATTAGAGCTAATATCTATTAGACACAAAACAGAAAAAATACAAATACAAAAATCACGGCACTCCATCTTTAACCATTTGTATACATCTATTATTTGAATGTATTCTCTGAATGTTCGTCTATTATGACATGCCCGCAGAATTGGGGGATGCTATAGGGTTGATGTGGTTAACTGCAACATCAGAAAGATCAATGACCGTATTAGCATTTTGTTAATTAATTATATCATTTATCTTTATAGGTGGTAACATCGCTGGAATGGTAATTAGCATTGTTACATCAGCCTTGCTTGCTTAATCTAATTATCACACTAAAACAATGTACAAAGCGTATAATTACCTGTGTTTTCTATGACGTTATGGTCCATTTTGTGTTACACAGATCAGTGCATTATATCCTGAGATGGTGGATGCAGTTGTACTTTTGGACTCATATGGATTCTTACCAACAGAAACAGTACTGCAGCATTTAATTTACTTTCACAGTGATATTGTAATACATTGTATATGAAGTCAAATATTAAATTCTGATATGATATATCTAGATTCTGGCATCTTTGCAAAGTCAATGTCATGGTAAATAATTGTCAAGAAGTGGTTTTGAAAGAATGCTTGATGTTCTGTATTTTACTACATGTAAAATACACATTGCTTCAGTGGCACATATAATATTATGTTATTTTTTGAGGTTGTATAGGGGCATCTCTGCCTCTTCGAGCCACAGCACTTTGATTATTTCTCTTTACTTCTAGAAAGAATTGACCAAAGTAATGAAACAAGGAATGGACCAAATGATCACATTTGAAAAACAGCAAGAGAAGAAAGAGAAGGTCTACACTTATGAGAAGGCGGTTGAGAGGTATAGTACCATTTTGTTCATTGACAATTGGTCTGTCTGGCATTAATGAATCATCTTGTGTTTCATAGCATTGGTTAAGTGCAAAATGCATTTGTGTATTGGATTTATTTCAGGTTATTTGCTGCACAACCAGCTCTCTCTGAACAGTCGGTGCACATCCTTCTAGAACGAGGCATCTCTCAAGTTGAAGGAGGTGTGGTGTTTTTACGCCAGTTTATTTGCCTTTAGTGTTTTTTTACTTTTTTATTTTTACAGCCCAGAGAGCATACGCTACTAAGTACAGTGATCTCAGTTTCGTAGTTTTTCCCCTGTTCTGTTGTGTTGTTGGATTTAACATGATTTTCATTTGTAGGAGTTGTATTCACACGAGATTTTCGAATCAATCTAGTAAGTAACTATTAAACCACTACTGGTCTTCCTTGTTAATGTATAATGTTGTTCATGCTATGTTTTCAGTTCATGCTATGCAAGTGACACACACATACATATTACATGTATTCCGTATATTTCATGTTTCTTAATGTTTTCAGAAAAACGTTGTACGTGTTAGCCTGGAACAGAGTCTGGAGATGCAATCACAGCTACAAGCACCATTTTTAGTCATTCTGTAAGACACTCCTCCCCTTTTACTATGACATACTACATCATTTATCATACGCAGAATCATATCATTATACCATGCTAGGTGTATTCACAATCTCTTAATGTGTTTTTAGAGCTGATGACGGCTTTGAGAAACTATTTGCTGAAGGGGAGCAAAAGAAATACCTCTCAACACTGCTCCAGCGTTATAGGGAACGGAATGTGAGTACGATCCTGGAGTCATTATGTCAGAATGAGAACTTGTGAGAATCTGTATGTGTCTTTATTATGTACGTACGCCAACACATTATGCCTCATTCCTCCTCTGAGATATTTCAAATACTGTACACCTTTACTAGTTTTAGTTTAGTTCTGTACTGTATGGTATTTTTGAATCACGGTAAGGTGTTTGGTTTTGCATTGTAGACAGACTATGACATACAGTAGATAAGCAACCTCGACATCACAATGGCAGTACTAAATATTGGGACTTAACCCCACGTCACCAGACTTTCCATGTCGGAGGAAAGCCTGGTCTGTGTTTCTAAATCACTTTTATTGGGACTAATTGGCACTTAGATAGATAGATAGATAGATAGTCCAAATCGGTGGCTCGAAGGAATATACTTAACCTCTCAACGACTATTGAGAGGTTCTATATGTTGCTCTTCTACCCCATTAGTTAATGGAAAAACTTTTGTGTGATTTACTTTTAGTTTTCTCAAGGAAAATGGCAGTTATGGTATTTATCACCTCTCTCTCTCTCTCTCTCTCTCTCTCTCTCTCTCTCTCTCAGGATACTGTGATAACAGTGCAAGGCGATCATCACATCCACCTAAATAGACCTGAATGTGTCGCCCCCTTCGTCTCCGAGTTCCTCTTGTTACAGTCACACAGTTCTGCAAGAGACACCACTTTAGCCAAGTTATAACACACACACACACACACACACACACACACACACACACACACACACACACACAAACAAACAAACAAACACTTCAACATGTATTTTACCAACTACCTCTCTAACACATACATCCATTTGACAGTGTCTCCTTGCCTCCTTTTGTGGAATCTTTGCTTTCATTCAGATAACATGAAGAGCTACTGGGTGGGGACAGAGGAGATACCATATACATCACAGGTCGAGCCAATAGTCGAACCCAGGATGTTGTGGTTGTGTGGTCAGCCAGCACAGCCACCAGGGTGCTGTGCTCCTACAAATCTACTACTTAATTAAAATTACATTTTAAGCACTGATTTTAGCTCATGTGAGATCATTACATTAGTTCTCTGAAGAGAAGGTAATGGTAAAGGTAATTAATTTTAATAACAAAATGTGAAAAATCTTGAACCTTTGTATTTATGCTAGACTTCATACATGCTCAAGTGAGATCTAACTGTAATAAACCAGCTGTTTTTTTGGCATTCGCAAGAAGTGTTGTTATTGTTTGTGAACCTGTTCATTAATGTAACTTAAGTATTTACTGTAACACAATGCCAGGTAAACCAGAGAGATACCTTCAGACTTGGGGAACAATCTCTGGGTGCATTATGTGGGTGCTCTCTGCTCTGTGAAGTGTGAACAGAGATGGATAAGGTCAAGTAAGAGAGAGAGAGAGATTGGAGAAGGGCAATCACAGGAGGAGCTGGGAGTGGGCAGACAAATGATCTGAGGCTGCAATGTGAAATGGAATGAAATAGTGAGACGCACGTTTTTATAAATGAGATGGACTCATTCCCCATAAGCCTTACTCGGCTGAGTGGATCAGTGTGAAATGTGTTTTGATCGGTGGTGTAAAACCTACTCACATTTTTTACTTAAGTAAAAGTATCAATACTGCAATTTAGAAATACTCTGTTAAAAATCATGGAATTCAAAATGTACTTGAGTAAAAGAAAGTACAAAAGTATTGGTAAAATGTACTTAAAGTACCAAAAGTAGAAAGTAGTCATGCAGAATGTCCCATTTCACAAGTTTTCAAATAATCATTTGAAAATAGCAGATCACAATGTGTGTTGCATCTATTCTCGACACATTGTGATAGGGCTGTGTAATAATAATCTACAAAGTAAAGTTTTCAAATGTAGTGGAGTAAAAGTAAAATATTTTGATCTGAGATGTGGTCAGTGGAGTAGAAGTAAAAGTATTGGAAATTGGAAATAATAATTTAAAGTACAAATACCTCAAAATGTATCCTATGGTTACTTTACACCACTTCAAATTGTTTTGGTAAAAAATAGGCTTTATCTTTAACTTGTTCAAAGTAGAGTAAAACATCTGAGCATCTATACAGACGCATAAATGTAGTAGATGTGCCAATCAGGTCGCGGTGGTTTATGGCAAGGAGGAGCAATGGAGGTCACAGTCCACAGGGACTTCCAGTGAGTGACGTATATGAACATTCCTTCTTTAATCTTTACATTATTTTTGCTTCTGCTGGCAGTAGTTCCTTCGGGAATCGGGTCCATCGCATTTCTTTCTTGCACTGACTCAGGATAATGCAAACAACTCTGAAAGCTGCCAGACACATGGCGACATCAACAACTGTGAAACAAGCAGGTATTTATTTCTCCACCGATCCACGACCCGGAGCTTATTGTGAGCGCCCTGTTGAATGAATCCCGCCGTCGTTGAGTTGAGTTCACTTCTGTGTCTGTCAGTGAACAATGTTAATGTGGTCGTCATCACTCATCATTACTATAGTGTCTGTCAAGTCAAGAAGCGATGGCTACCATATGTTCAATTGTTCATGGAATGTATTAGCCATGGTCCAGTGCTTACAGCGAGTCTCTCTCTGAGACTACTACTCCTAAACATTTTGCCAAACATCACGCACACACACACACACACACACACACACACACACACACACTCCTATCCTCCTGCCTCCTGGTGGAGAGACCCGTGCCCAGAAGGGCACTTTTTCTAGTTTATTATAATTCTGGCTGTATTGGCATGCTTAGGATGAGCTCATATACATATATGTCATAATAAACTAATAAGACATTATGGTTATGTGCCAACCAGTTTCCATTTACACCCCCTGTATCCATAATGTAGTGAATCTTCGAAGACATGCAGGAATTTAATTAATGTAGTGTGATGTCATGCACAGTTGAGATCTCCATCTCTAGTCCAGGTGCCTGGCAAACGGCAGATCAACATACAACTTTGATATTTTACCACCACCTACTACTAAGTTCATCCTTGAGTCCAAGTGGACTGGACATTTGTGCCAAATGTCATGGATGTCCCTCAATGCATTCCTGACATATAATGGCATCCATGATGTTGGGGCAGATGAGGTCACACACAGGCCCCTTTTCCACCGTTGGGAACCGGTTCAGTTCTTTTTGGTTCTTAGTCCATGAGCCAGAGCTCCAAAATTGGAACGTTAATTATGAATTGAGTGTGCAAAACCATACCTACTGTATATTAAATTTTTATCTCTTTCAATGATTTTTATTTGGTTTTCATTTGACATAGGTAGATCACATTGACGTACATAAAACAAAAACAGAACAAAACAAAACAAAATCAACAACAACATGCCAGCAAATAGTACAGAAAAGTAGTCAGGTATACTATATCATACAGTTGGTACTTCATATATACACATATACATACACATTCACATAAGTATATATATATACATACATATCTTTGCATACCTATACATACACATACTCATATATACAAACACATACTCATAACTTATTCCCATACTGTTACACCCATGCATATTACTCTTTTCCATTCCTCTTTTAAAAATCTTGCAATGGGTGACCAATCTCTGACGAAGTCAGTAAGATTGCCTCTTAATACATATGATAATCTCTCCATTGGCAATATCGACATGAGTTTTTCATACCATAATTGTATGTCAGGGGGATCCAGCTCATCTAACCATTTTTGTAGAATTGTGAGCCGTGCGTCTAATCCCAGTACCAAGTTCACTGGGTTTAACTGTATCCTGATCTCAAAGATCTTCAATATCTCCCTTTGAACACTTTGCCAAAATGTTTTGATTTTATGGCATGACCACATTAAATGGCTATATGTACCAGCATTATTTTTACATTTAAAGCACTGCCCAGAACATGTTGGATCATATTTACTGCGTATAGCTGGAGTTACATGTAACCTGTGAATGATCTTGTACTGTGTCTCATGAGTTCTGTTAGAACATGTAATTTGTTTTGCATTTAGCAAGATTCTTTTCCACTTTTTAGAATCAATTTGGTACCCAAAATCCTCTGCCCAAAATGTTTTACTACTTATATTTGGGATTTTAATGAACATTTGAGAGTATATATAGCTTATCACCGTCTTCTTTAAGGAAGAGGCTTTCATTAATATTTGTTCCAGGTTGTTTTCCCTCGCCTCTCTTTTGTAAAATGGTACAGATTGGATATAACTCCTAACTTGTACATACCTGAAGAATTGTACTTGAGGCAAATTAAATTCATTCCTAATTTGGACAAAGGATTTTAAGGTTCCACCCAGAAAGAGATCTTGTATTTTTAAAATACCAGCCTCTTTCCAGGCTCTGAACCCAACATCTGAACATGATTGAAGAAAGTCAGGATTACAAAAAACAGGAGCAAGAACAGAGTATGTATTAGCAATACTAAAATGTTTACGTATTTGATTCCAAGATTTCAAGGTATTTCTCACGATAAAGTTTTCTCTTATCCCATGGAGTGAAATAGCTCCGTTTATAAATGGCAACTCAGAAAGAGCGGACAAACATCCAACACCCTCTCCAAGTCAAGAAAAGATTAATTTGTATCATTTTTTACCCACTCTGCTATATATCTAATTTGTGATGCCCAGTGGTAATACATTATGTTTGGGAGCGCTAATCCCCCTTCTATCTCTGGTACCTGTAATTTCTCTAGTTTAAGCCTGGGACGTTTGCCTTTCCATACAAATTTGCGAATCATACTGTGTATTAGTTTAAAATACTTATTTGGAAAATAATTAGGCAACATCATTAAATTGTTATCACCATGAAACTGTGATTACAAAGACAATGATGTATTGTATTACAAATATTAAAAAATAAAATATGCAAATTAGGCATTATATAGGAAAATATGCAAAAGAAAAAAGAAAAGGCTACTACTGTGGAAGGGTTATCATATATATTAATTTACTTATCTTCATCCTATGAACAATTTAATATAGACGGTTTTGCACACTCAATTCATATTAACGTTCCCATTTTGGAGGTCTCATGGACTAAAAACGGGTTCTGAACTGAACCGGTTCCCAACCGGTGGAAAAGGGGTCACGGTGACCATGACCACCTACTTGTAATCAGTTCATCCTTGTGCCCAAGTGGACAAGGTGTCATAAAGTGTCATAAATTTCCCTCAAGGTGTTCCTGAGATAGCGCATTCACAAGGCACAGACAACCTGGGGAAATAATGCCTCTGGCCATCGAGGATTATTAATATTATTATTATTATTGGCCTATTACTACTGTGTTTTGTGTGTCAGTTGTTGATGACCTGTAAACTTATGATAGATTGTATAATTTGGTCAGTTTCAGAGTTCATTACGCCAGTGCCATGGGGAGAGATAAGAGGCAAGGTCTGGGGTCCTGACAGTGGCCGTCCTGTGCTATGCCTGCATGGCTGGGCTGACAACTGTGGCTCATTCAACACTCTCATTCCCCTCCTGCCGGAAGGTAATTTAGCATTTTAGCAAGTCCTCTGAATAATTATGTTTTCTCTGTCCCTTTTGCTGTTATTTTACATTCAAGAAGTGGAATTGAATAAAGAGGTAAAAAAGTAAACTATTGTCTAACTATTATTTGTTTACTTATACTATATAATCTAATGTTTTCTCCTGTGTGTGTATACAGAGCATAGATACGTAGCAGTGGACTTGTCAGGTCATGGTAAATCATCCCATCGTCCTCCTGGAGCTCTGTACTCCCTTCCTGCATATGTGGCTGATGTACGGCGAGTCGTTGATGGTGTGTCAATTATGCATGTTTTTAATAAATGATTATCCTTCATATATCATCTCTCAGCTCTCTGTGAAGTTTTGCCAAGCTGAACCCATAGCCATAGTTCTGTGTGTGTGTGACTGTGTGTGTGTGTGTGTGTGTGTGTGTGTGTGTGTGTGTGTGTGTGTGTGTGTGTGTGTGTGTGTGTGTGTGTGTGTGTGTGTGTGTGTGTGTGTGTGTGTGTGTGTGTGTGTGTGCGGGCGTGCGTGTGCGCGACATTCACAGGTCTCAATTGGACCAGGTTTTCCATGATAGGACATAGTATGGGTGAGTGACAACACTTGGTTTTTGAAGCGTCGATGAATCAAAAATGTTTAATGCTTTTTTCCCCATTTTTTGTGGGCACAAATATTAGCATTTTAATGTATTTATTTAAATGTTTTGTTACAGGTGGTGACATAGCTGGAATGGTAATGTATGCTGTTAATCTACATCAATGCATTGTACAGGGAGAACTTTCTTTGTATTATGTTTTCATTTTGCATTACCATACGGTCCATTTTGTGTCTTCCTCAGTTCAGTGCTCTGTATCCTGACATGGTGGATGAGCTCATACTACTGGACTGCTATGGATTCTTGCCTACAGATCCGGTACGGAACAGTTTCCACTTTCCACACCAGATTATATGGCATTTATTGTACCTTAATAATAAATAAACAATAAACCCTAACCCTAACCCAGATTGTGATATAGCACCTCAACTATCCCAAAGAACCAATGAAGAACCAGATTGTTTTGTGTGTATCTTACCCTTGGAAACAATTAATTTGACCATTCAGGTTTGAATGAGATATGTAATTAAAGTTACAGCTCTGGACAAATTGATCTGAATGCTTGTATTTTATGTATGTTAATGTATGACGGTCAAAGTTGTTTGACTGTTCAATGTTATTCCAGAAGATTTCAAAGTGTGACAATAGGGATGGCCAGGGCTACATATGCCTCATTCTGTACTTTCACAAAATGAGTCATTTGTTGTACATTTTTGCATAGTTGCAAAATCTTAATAGAACATGTTAAGACATGTTTCCCCTAACATGTATAGGAGATTGTCTGGTAATTCCTTATTCCCTCCACTACTATGATATGATACAATTGTTTGTCTTGTAACCTGTAGAAAGAATTTCCCCAAGTGATGAGAAAAGGAATAGAAGAGATGATGCAGCTTGAAAAAAAGAAAGAAGAGATGAAGGGAAGGGTTTACACTTATGAGAAGGCATTAGAGAGGTAAAGTACCATCGTGATTGACTATTTCAAACAGTGTTAAATGATAGCAACTTGTTGAAGAAAGTATTTAATTTCTTTCAGGATAATGGCAGCAACCCCAGCTCTCTCAGAACTGTCTGCACGCATCCTGTTAGAACGAGGCCTCTGTCAAGTTGAAGGAGGTAATTTTTCCCCCTGTTTTTCTTTCTTGTCTGTTGTTGCTGATCTCAGTGCTCCAGCCTTAAAGAACAAACGAACAATATATAAAAAAGTACATACTTAAAGTATACTCATTAAAGGTGGTTTATTTCACAGGTGTCGTATTCTCCCGAGACTTACTTGTCAATTCTGTAAGTCATTGTTGAAAGAATCTCTGTTGTCCTCCAATTACTTACTCCAAAAGTACTTCATATTCTGTCAGCAGGTTATGTAACGGATGCATGTTTTACTTTCTTGTTTTCTTTCTTTTCTTTCAGAAAAATATTGTACGCATCAGTATGGAACAAAGTCTGGAGATGCAGTCAAAGATAAAAGCCAGAATTCTAGTCATTCTGTAAGATATTCCATGCCTTGGATGATCATTTAGATTCTGTACACATTTACAGTAGCCTACTTACAGGGTAGAGCCACGTGGCTAGCATTACTACTAGTCTCTTGTCATAACTGTTTGCAATTTGCAATGCCTTTTATTACAATTTAAAATCTCAAACAATACAGACAAATAAAACATGAATAATGTGGCTAATAAAAATACAAAGTACTCATCAACAATTTAAGACACTGCAGAAAATTTTTCTGCAGTTTTGTTTTTCCTGTTATTAGCACCGCCTCTGCTAACCAATACTGTTTTGTAGCATAATATGCTTATTATGCTACAATATCATCGTTGTACCGATCGTCATATTTAGAGTTGTTCCAATTCTCTTTGACTTTCCAGTGCAGACAAAGGCTTCAACAGAATATTCAGTGAGCCAGATCAAAGGAAATTTTCCTCAGAACTACTCCAGTGCTTTAGGAATCGGAATGTGAGTATGCAATTTGTCTAAACTACATGGCACTCGCAGTGCAAGTAAGATGAAAGTGTATGTGTGTGTGTGCACGTGTGTGTTTGTGCGCGTGCGTTCGTTTGCTTCCTTAAAAAATGTTTGCTTACTTATACATTGTAAACAGATTACTTCATAGATGCTAGCTAAGCTAAATTAGTCCCATAAGGCTCAACAGCACAGGCAGCAAAAATATCTACAGCTCTAAACTGCGTCAGTGACCTACCTACAGTAGGCTATATGGCACTGGTTGAATGCAGCTGTACTGTAGTAAATGCTTCTATTTATACTGTTTCTCACACCAGCTATTTGCTGAAATACATTCAAACTGAAACTCCTATCACAGGTTCAGTCTACCGACCCCCTTCTCTCTTTCTTTCTCCCCCTCTCTCAGGACTCTGTAATGACGGTACATGGCGATCATCACATCCACCTGAACAGGCCTGAATGTGTTGCCCCCTTCATTTCTGAATTCCTTCAGAAAGTCCCTTCACAGGCACCCCTTTGAGAGGACACACAGACAGACTATACCAACACACTTGTTCACATTACAAGCATACAAGGCCCAAATACATTTTCTATTTTGTTCACGTTCTAGATCTGATAATACATATCTGATCTGTGGCCATATGACTGTTGAGAGAACTGCCATGAGGGACACACTCCGGGGGTGCGAGGGACAGCAACAACAATGGAAGTCAATGAACAGTGACAGTAGAGACTGACTCATACAGTAAATACTGTATGAGGTTTTAAATCTCCACAAGGAGATTCATACATTCACGCCCTCTTCGTTTGTCTGTAGTTGATTTCCCCGCTGACACGGAATCTTGTTTGTGTAAAACCAGAAATTGTTAACTCATGTCTTATTCAACATGTCTTGTGAAGTAGGTTTATTCTTATTTGCTTTCTACTGAGAAGAGATAAAATAATTTTCATTTTGAATTTTCGCTCCATTTAAAAATAAATGCCTTATGGGCCAGTTTGATAGGAGAGTTTATGTCAACATCCTGTCAGATTAGAGGCTGATGCTCGATAGACCACTTGTGTGCCAAACTGTCTGTTTTTTTAATTGACAGGTGCTATAAAGGGATGTGGCTGAAACTAGGAAGGAACTTGTGGTGTTCTCACTGACCTAAAAGAAAGGGTTGTTTCACGGGTCTAGTCATTCTGGTCACTGGTGTTGTATATGAGTTAGTATTACAGTATTACAAAAAATACCAATTCACTAAAGTTGATAATGTGTAAGTGGCCTCTTGGAAAATAACAAGGAGAACATCTTGGAATTGTAGTTTTTAATCGGGATGAGATTATCCACAGGGATACGATTGGCTCTTCACTCCTGTGAGCTTGTAGACTGGCTATTTTTAAGTGGTGCAAACCACTTCCTTAAGTGAGTATGTGTGTGGGTGCCTGCCTGCCTGCCTGGCTGGGTAGGTAGGTATGAGCACGAAAACAGCATGGTTGTTTTTCACCACCTGTGCGCAAACACACATATTAACTGTATATATGGTGATTTCAGGTGTGCCAGTACAGTGACAGTACAGTAGAGGGTACAGTAGAGGGACCCCCACACGGTAACTGTCATTTCTCAACCGTTTCGGACGTGGGGCGGCTCGCCGGAATCGGCCGGCACCCTGAGTGCGTTCCTGTGGGTCTGGAACCCCTCCCCCCCCGGGGACCCCCACACGGAGTTGCACCACTTACTTCACACGGGTGTTTTTTGTTATTTCTAGAATATAGGGATGCTAGGGTTGAACGAAGTGGTTTAGTCTTCAGTCTAGTCCGTGGAATGGCCAGTCAAGCACCTCACAGAGTATCGGTGTTCAACTTCAGAAGGTACTGCCCTGAATACACTTTAAAAGCTAAGTGACGAGAACATTGCAGTAATGTGTTCCACTTGAAGTCTGCAAAGTAAATGCGAGCACTCCTCAAAAACCTTTACCGGCTTCACGGCTTCCAGATTGCTGCCCAGAAATATATAATTTTGGAAAGTTGAAGACTGGAGAACAAACCTAGCCTGACACTCAGTCTGAATTATTCAGGGCTGGAGCCAGGCTAGAACAGAACATCATTTGTCTAAACTAAAGATGACATCAAGATTGTGAAGGGACAGCTGAGAGGTAAATCCTAACAGCCAAAGAAGTGTTTTCTTTTGGTAGAAATTCTAGATTCAATTCAGGTGCTTTTTTTGTTTAATGATATACAAAAAATAATGATTTTCTTTCTGGTTTTAACTGCATGCAGCCCTTGTCTTGGAAACTGAGATAAAATACATTATTTTACTGATGGGAGTTACCCCATAAAATGTTGCAGCTGTACGGAAAGTTGATGTGAGAGGCACTTCTCACAAACATGTCCCCCCTCTCTCAATGTCATAAACCGTGTTAAATGGGGTGGAATTGATTTTACGCAGCAAGGCAGCAAGCATCCAGAGGCATCTGAAGGGCTTGCCCTCCCTAGCCCCCCCCCCCCCCCCCCCCCCAAAAAAAAGATAATAGTTATATAAGTTTCCCTCCCTCTCTTCCATCAGCAGGGATGTTTCCATAGCAACCCCCACCCCCTCCTCTGAACGTCAGAAGCGAGCGCTGGATGATGAACCCGCATGCAGCTCGAGTCTCTTACTACTGCCTTCTGAGATAGAGCACCTGTGATTTGACCATCTCTGTGCAACAGTCAGCAGCAGCAGGACAGCGCCACAGCCTGGAATTGGTCTCTAATTATTGATTGAAGCCCCTTCTACTCCTTTTATTAGGTAAGATTAACCACATCTAGGGACCAGCTGAACCACTACCGATACAGGTATACATTACATACAGTATATACTCGCACACATTTGCAGTTTGTAGCATGACTAATCTGCTAATATGCATATTGTGAAATGGTATATTTCAAAGAGTATAGATCCTCCTCACATGGAATCAATTGGCGCAATGGAAAAAATGAAAATATATAAAAACAAATCCTTTGCATTGTTTTGAGTAAAGGTTCAATACAATCAATGCCATATGAATATATATTGTTGAGATAATGTGACATTGTGATACAGCAGTGCCAGTATAAGTCTCATCTCACTTGGTAGTGAGTGTGAAGAAGACTTAAATGGCCTTGAACAATTCTAAGTTTACTCCATTCGGAATCTCAGCCGCCCACCAACATACTCTCATCCTTTATCCCTTTCTTCTTTTTCTCACTTTCCCCTTAATCCATTCTGGACGGGAACCCCTTTTGGTGTTTTCAGCATTATTTGTTATACTTTTGCTATTGAAAAATAGCAGATCTACAAACTCATTGCACGGCACCGAGTGCTGCACTATGAGCTTGTAGATCTGCTATTTTAGAAAAATCGTGATAATGTACGTGGCGCAAATCTTTGAATATCTTTCACAGCAAACGTTTTTAACTCAAATATTTCCTTCTTGGGGGGGGGGGGGAAGGTCCGCAGCCAAATACACATAATTCTGGGGGTCCTTGACATGAAAGAGTTTGAGAACCAATGACATAGAAACATAGGTTTTTCAGAAAACTGTTAGGATTTAGAAGCCTTTTTTTTTTTTAATCAACCAGCTTTTCCAACCTTCTAACTACACTGCTTTCCTCTGTTCTTTTTTTTGTGCTTTTCTTTTTACGACAGCATGTCGTGGTTGTTCTTGGACTGGTTCGTCCCCCTCTATTTGCTGGTGTCCGTTCTGGTGCTGACAGGATTTGGAGCTTGCCTCTACTTCCTTGAGCCTGGGCACCAGGACACCCCGAAATGGAGCAACAAGGCGTTTCGCCACCATCCACTGGTGGCCAGTGTGAACTGCACAGATGATGATAGCAATGCCCTCATCATATGACCACTAGGATGAGGAGTGCATAACAGGCCATCTGGTTGGCTCTGTTGCCAAGACACCTGTGTGGGATAGATGGAAGAAGCCAGCACCTTGAGAGAGAGAGAGAGAGAGAGGGGAGAAAGACTGTTTTGATGTGACTGATTTTGACTGACTGGAGTTCTGTCCTTCTCCTTCCATCATAACTTTCATTTGACTTGCCTCATTGGTGTTTATGATAGAGATTAATGAAGAGACTCGACCAGTGGCACAAATGGACCCTTACGGGTCTGTAACTCTGGGACAGTATACAAATGGAACCTTTTTTTGAGGATGCCAATCTACACTGTAAAATTCGAATTGTTAATTTAACTGTGAGAATGCACAAATGGACTCGTAAGGGTACAGTACATTCTCTGACAGAATTACAGACCTGTGAGTGTCCATTTGGACCCTTGTCCATGAACCAGTATTTTAAAGAATTTGAATGAAACCAACGGCTAGATGGAGGGAAATGTACAGTACGCAAAAGAACAGGCACACACATTTGATTTCATGCCGTCCTGCACATGTGCCAATTTTTACTGATGTTTTGTAACTCGACAATCACTTTACATTCGCTGTGCTGTTTACGTTTATAGTGTGTGTGAGTGAGCACAATGAAATGACAGCTGCAATGCTAGCTCGTTGGAGGGGGCCCTGGGGCAACCGTCATACTGGCAACAGCAACCGAGCATCTGCGATCAAGTATGTGCATTGTTGCATTTTTAGATAGTGTGACTGCTGAGTAGACAAGATTTGTGGCAAGTATTTCTTCAAGACAGGTGAACCTTAAAGTCTATTAAAGATATACTTTATATTTATTTATTTTATCAGTTTTTTGTTCTTGTTACTGTTTTTACTGGATAGTTGTGTGAGAAAATTGCATATATATCATACTCTTAATGACCAATCTGTTTTCATATTCATATACAAATACTGTATATAGAAATGAATAAAAGTTTGCTGTTTTCTTAATTGCTTTCTCTGCACCTTATTCCAGACCAAAACCAAATATTTCACATAGAAGCATTAGAATTTATCTGCATATTTAACAATACTTAAACCCTTTAATTCCTTAGCCGGGGTTCCCCCAGCGGTCTGTCACGACACGTTTTGAGCTTGTATACGTCTGCTATTTCTCACCCAATGTTTGCTTATTATGCCACGACCATAACAGGGACACTAGGGTTCATGTGATGAATGTTTACAGACAGAGATTCCCATGAAGATAAGATAACAAAAGCAGCGAGTGGGTGAGTGAAACAGTGCTGCCATAGTGCACAGGAATGGAGAGAATGTAGCTTCTGTACCCACTAGCTCCAACTGTTCCAGGGTCCTGTGTGCCTTGCTCTTTGTCCTTCTCTCACTCAGTTTGCCAGTTTCCTCCGAGGTGGAAAGTCTGGTGACGTGAGGTTAGTTGGCCAGTGGTCCAGTCTAGAGAAAGAGCAGGGAATCACAGGTCAGTACTCATTTTGTCACATTTTCATATTATTATTATGTTTTACCACTTTTAACCTACCGTTCCTATTTTTGGCATGTGATAAATTCAAAATGTTTTCAAACATCTGTCTAAAATGGAAAAGATGGCAGATCTACAAGCTCACAACGCCTTGTAGATTGACTATTTTCATTATTTTAAAATTATCTAGAAGTTGTGAACATTTTAAAATCAAATCTATAATCCATTAGAATTAACTTCACTTTCACTTTTCAATGTTTTATTTTGGTCATCAGTTCACCACTTAACATACACTCCAAGTATGTTAACTGCCGTAATGTGCCAGGTTTTGGACACGTGAAGAAAATAAAAGGTTATTGGCAACTAACTATTTGATTTCCCTTCATGTTTTCTCTCCCTCAATTTAATCACCAGCCTTCCGGTGACTTTCTTCCTTACTAAAACACAATGAGTGTTTCTGACCATCTTACACCTCTGACTCCTCAAGTATCTGTGTCCGACTCCTCACCACAACCCAAGAAACATTTAACCGTCCCTTTGCCATTTCCCAACTCCCTCTCTTCTCCTGTCATCAAAAAGAAAGTCATTCAAATACCATCCTTTGATTGTCAAGGACTTGTTTTTGAGAAAAACAATTCAAAGCAGTTAGCTGCTGAGAGGTAAGTTCAACAATGTCGTGTGTGTGTGTGTGTGTGTGTGTATGTGTGAGTATATATAATAATTATTATATTATTATATATTGCTCAATTTACTTCATTTCCCTTTTAGCTCCAGATCTTTTGCTCCAATTCGTCCTTCTGGACCTACTGTATGTGTTTCAATCAAGACACCAGGCCAGGCATCTGTAAGTGAGCGTTACCGGCAGCTGATAAACGATGGAGAGAGCGCAGCAACTCTCCCCCGGAGCAAGCCTAAACCATACCCCGTCTCTCCATCTCTCTCCACAAAGACCAACAACTCCTTTATTCCAATTGCCCCAAAGCCAAATTCCTCTCCCACTCTCCCCACTCAGAAACTAAAGCCGGGCAATTATCTAAATCTTCCTGTATCACAGTCAAATGTCTCATTTCCATTGTTGGAGCATAAGACAAGTATATCGCCAGCTCTGAGAGTCCCCACACCAAGATTAAGTCCATCTCCAACAGCCATGTCCCAGATGCTGTCTTTCGACAGCCAGGGAGCAAAACGGAGCTCTCCTGTAGCCCAGGAAAGAAGGGCTAAATCAATTCCTATCTCTGATTCCAAGTCTCAGCCCGAGTCTGGTATCCCGAGGTTCTCCAAGGAATCAAAGTGTGATGTTCTCGATCAAAATATTTTACTGGACTTTACTCGTCATGACATAAGAAGATCGTCCAAGGATATACTGAATAGAGATATGTATCAGACTTCCAGTGTGTTACAAGAGAAGCTTGGTTTAAGGAAAACTGGGAATTCTGCAATACCAATGCCTCCTGTTGGAAAAGGAGACACTGGCACAATGTCTAAAGCCAAATTAAATGTCAAAGAGCGACAAAGTAGTGGAATTCTGTCCGATGGAGTGACAGGTAGACAAAGTAATTGTGTGTCTGGTGGGATTACAGTCACGCATGCTCAGAGAGAAACCAAGTCAGTGAGTGACGAACTGGCAGTTCCGTCGAACCGTAGATTCTCAAAAACGACTACAGACTATCTTCCTAAGTATTACACTCAGCTCCAACCCGCAAGTGTATCCGACTACCAGTCTTGTACTGACATGCAGACAAACAGAAGTACAAATCTATCCACAGACCCTAAGGTATACCCTTCAGGACTTTCGAGCCAGTCAAATCTTCCACCCTCTACAGAAACCAGGAGAAGGAATTATGACTTATACTCTGAGAGAAGTAGGGCATCAACATTCTCAAAGAGCGATCACCATGAGGCATGTCAGGTGGAAGGGTTCGCAAATACCATGCCAACAGAATCCTCTTCCCAACAATTTCAACAGACTGGCACCTCAAGAAACGCTAAGGCCATCGGTGTCCACCAGAAACCTACATTCTGGTCTAGAGCTCAGTGTCACAATTCACAGATCGACCCCCAGATTGCAGTCAGCCATTCAGATTGCAATTCATTGGATTACGGCAGCCGGTCGAAAAACAGCGATCACAAACCTGAAGCTCCTCGGTATGGGTTACCTAGATTGAATAAATGTAAACCGGGCCTTGTGGAGCATCGAATGCAGGAGGCTTCACAGACACGGGCATCTGCTCCTCCTGACACATCAATAAATGGAAAAGTTTCAAAACTTTGCAGTGTACCAAAGAAACACCCGTTTGATTACGAGAAATCTGCGCAAAACACAAACCTCAAAGGTGTGAATCCCGGTGACCTGGAACTGAATCAAATGGCTCTGCCTGCAGCACCACCTGACCACAACAAGGGAACCACAAAGCCACAAAGAGAATATTCCTTAGAAAAATGCACCGTAAGCTGGCCACCATCCACGGTGGGGCACAACAACTCGTTCAACACAACAGGAGCTGGCACCGGTTCAAAGGGGGTCTTTGAATTGCCGTTCCAACCAAAGGTCATAGACTGCCAGAATGTGAACGAGGTGATGACAAGTACAGTTACCTTTCCATCAAAGACACCACATCATCCTTTGCCAGGCAGGGTGTACATCGCAGAGGACCCGGAGGATCCATATTATGTCACCATGTATCACCCTGGATCATCAGTGTATGTGTCGATGGGTGAGTACAAGAATAGTTGCAAAAAAACAATCAAGCTCTATTTTACTTTGTTGTGTGAAAAAATAGCAAAAATAGACACTCCACATTGTAGACTCTACAATGTGGAGTGTCTATTTAGCTTGTGGAGTCTACAAGCTCACAACGGGTTGTGATCATGGGCCACATTGTGACCTTGTTGTAGATCTGCTGCCATGCACTATCTCCCAGTGACCACTAACACTTGAAAACATATATGTTGGGGGTAATTTCCTCTCTCTTTTTTTATTATATTTTAGTTTTTACTCATTTACTCTGCAGGGAAAGTCATATGTGTGAAAGAGAGGTACTCGGAGAGCTAGGGGGGCCTGGTCACAGACTGTAGCTCCTTATCAGAACAGTAACAGACATGCTGAAAAGAGATAAAACAACATGCGTTGGTACAGTATGGGTAAAAGGGACGTGTATGGGACAAAACACGGCGCTCCGCAGAGAAACACAAATACAAAGGAAACATGGACCGAAGAAAGCGAGAGAAGAACACAGGAGAAACTACAATAAGGAGCTAACATGTGAGTGCATGTTCGGTTGCTTCGCTTTTTGAACTAAGCCTATATAAATGATTAAGCGTTGCTTTTATTCACTGAACCTCATGTCTTGTTTCACACGCCTACTGTAGCCTATAGTAAATAATTTCTTAAATCAGCATAATAGTTGTAGAATAAAGTAAACACACAAGTAAACACAAGAAATAGATAAATGTGACCTATAGGCTACATTTTGGACTTGCACTGGACAGATACTTTTGTAAAAAATAATAATATTATTATTGAATTTCCAGGCAAACCATGATTTAAATCGCAAACGTTTCCTAAAATAATCCATAATATAGAAGCTATATTGCCAAGATGCCACCATGTCCCTTTGAGCAAGTCACACTGACTGAGCATGCGCGCTGCATCCCCCCGCCGGCTGGACCCTCTCCTCTTGTCGCCTTGGTAACGGAAAAGGGGGGTTCTCTCCGACTGGATCAGTGGGAGAGAGAGAGTGAAGAAGAGGTACCAGAGACGGCATCATCATCACATGACCCCCGTGTGTCTACACATCTTATTATTACCTCACCGTGCGGACGTCCGTCGCTATCATCCTACATTATTACGACATATCAGCGAGCCCCGAACAACGCGTTTCTGCTCCGAGGCAATTGCTAGTTCAATTCATTGGTAAGTCGGGCGGCTCCGTTAGTGCGTTCAACATCCTCCTCACTCACTGCAGTGTGTACGGGCGGCCGCGTATAGCGCGCTAGCCTGCTAGCTAACGATGGCTAGTTTATAACAGCATGGATGGATGGAGAGAGACAATGGGGTCGTCTTGATAGGTTCGGGGGTTTAATTAGCTGGTGTGTGACGCATATAGATGTTGAACATAGGTTTTCTTTCTGACTCGCATCATGCTGTAGTCAGTATGGCGACCTAGGCATGCAGGAAAAGGCTTATTTTAACTTGACACCCTTTGGGAAACAAGCTTCTCATCATCAGTGCCCCATGGCCACAGCACAGGATGGCCAGCTATTATCTAATCAAGAGCTGAGTGATCTGCCTGCTGGGATTCATTCAGCCCTGCAGATAAATCAGAGAATGGAATAGTTGAGAATTCAGAAATGGCAACATTTTTGTCTATTACAATAGAGGTTTAGTTCTGTAAATCTGGCGATTTATCATGTAGGCTATGCTCCTTGGGTGCAACTAACTGTGTGTGTGTGTGTGTGTGTGTGTGTGTGTGTGTGTGTGTGTGTGTGTGCACATGCTGTTAGAACAGATAGGCTGTATGGCCACTTACTGTCATTGTGAATCAAGGCTAAGCTGATGCATGGACTGCCACAGTGCCCTGTGAGATCTGTGACCTCACTGACCTGTAATGATTTTTTTTTTACCTCAAGCACAATATCAGTATATTCCATGTGGTTCCCAAACCCTAATTAATCTTTTATTTATGTATTTATTGTTCATTTATTCATTCATTCGTGGACTTTTTTAGATTTGTTTATTTGTTTTTGTTTTTAAATAAGATTTACTTTATTTAAAAAAAAAAAAAAACCTTTGAAATATATATATATATATTTTTAAATGTATACAAGATGGATAATAATAATGAATAAATAAAATCCCTAGTCGTGACCCAAAAAAAACTGGCTTGTGACCTACAAATGGGTCCTGAGTCACTGTTTGGACGATTCAGCCTTATGGCTGCTATGTTACCTTCTTCTAAACCTTCTGCTGTATAAGTAAGTAGCCTTGCCGAGCCATGAGGCCCATAGGGCAGGAGCCTATCTCCTGTTTCTGTAGCGTGAGGCAGCTTGATGTACAAGTACACCCCCTGGACATGACGCTATGTCGCAGGGATTTACCCCCAATCCAACCCTTGATGCTGAGTGTCAAGCAGGGAGGCATTGGGTCTCATTATTAGAGTCTTTGGTATGACCCGGCCAGGGATTGAACCCCAACCTCCCAGTCTCAGGGCGGACACTCTAACCACAAGGCTGAGCTGTATACTACCTCTTTAATGTAGAATAGCAGAAAATACAATGCTTCGAGACTGAAAAAGACCCACACATCCCTATTCTGCTTCTAAGGCAAAAGTTCAGCGAAAATAGGCATGCTTGTAGATCTTCTAATTTCAGCAAAGAGAGGGGAAAAGTAAAAAGCCCAGGGGGGACCACGGTCAACACATTCTTAAGTTAATCTTGTTAGATGATGATATAGTTAAGTCTTAAAGGACAACTTTAGTTTTTTTCAACCAAGGTTCATGTTTTAGGTTGTCATTAGAGAAAGTAAAAGATGAGTGTAATTCTAGACAAAATTCATTTGCTGCTTTCTGTCATTTTAGGGATTTTAGCTCTTTTTGACAGGGGGGCGGGGGCATTCGAGCATGGACCTGGGTCATACCAAAGACTGTAAAAATGGGACCCAGTGCCTCCCTGCTGGACACTCAGCATCAAGGGTTGGATTGGGGGTGGGAAGTGAGGACGCTTGCGTCGACTGTTCGCCGCTTCACCTCCCAATGTATGAATGAATGAACCATTGTAAAGCGCTTTGAGTAGGCACGTAGTGCATAGAAAAGCGCCATAAAAATGCAATTCATTATTATTATTATTATGGAGCTAAATGTGTATTTGTTTTACCAAATTTGATGGTGATTAGTTTTTTTATTATTTACTATAGTCCTAATAAACCCCAGGAAATTACATCTGGCTACAGAAGATCACAGGATCTACTGATTGTGAAGGTAGCCTACTGGGGGAAGGCTTATACTGTGTGTATAGGCTCAATATGTCAGTTTGTCACATTCAATAGATCCTGTGATCTTTTGTGGCCAGATGTAATTTCTTGGGGTTTATTAGGACTATAGTAAATAATAATAAAAAAAAATCGCCATAATATTTTGTAAAAAAATACCTATTTAGCCCCATGCTCGAATGCCCCCGCCTGTCAAAAACTGCAAAAATCCCAAAAACAAAAGAAAGCAGCAATTGAAAGAAAATTAACACTCATCTTTTACTTTCTCTAATAACAACCTAAAACATGAACCTTGGTTGAAAAAAACGAAAGTTGTCCTTTAAGCATCCAAGCAACGCAATTTTGTTTGGGAGTTCGGTCAAGTAATGAACGTTTCCTTTCCTCCCCTGCAGACATGTCAGATATTGTACCCCCTGAGGTAAAACCCAAACCGGCTGTCCCTGCCAAGCCCCCCCATGTGGGGGCTCCGTCTCCATCAAGCCCCTTCCCGCCCCAGGGGCCAGGGATTGGGGGTGCGGCCCCAATCCCCAGTGCCATTCCAGTTCTGATCGGGGGTCACGGTGGCCATGCTCCGACTCATGCCCCGGGCCAAAGCGTGGCTCACAATGCAGCTCTCAGCCAGGGGGGCTCTCACAGCACTGGCGGGGGATCCACACTGCTGGGATATATTGGTATCGACACCATCATCGAGCAGATGAGGAAGAAGACCATGAAGTCTGGATTTGACTTCAACATCATGGTAGTGGGTAAGTCCCAAGTCAGTGGTTCCCTAGACGTTTTTATTTCCAGGGAGAAAAATGGTGGTTCCCAAACCTTGTAGCCCGAAACCCAAAAAAGAAATTTGATGTTTGCCCGGGACCCAAACTATAGTAAAAATATCAGATCTTGTTTGTTTTTTTATGTTTTGAAATAATTAATGATTAACAACACAATGTTGGAAACAAAATATAGGCCCAAAGGGACCCATAAAAATGTGTCCATGACGCACAAATGGGTCTCTCTCTCTCTCTTGCTCTTCTCTCCTCTATGTACCATATATAATTCCCTTCTCACACTCCCTCCCTCGCAGGTAACAGTGGACTGGGGAAGTCGACTCTGGTGAACACACTGTTCAAGTCCCAGATCAGCAGGAGGAGTGGTGGCTGGGCTCGCGACGAGAAGATCCCTAAGACTGTGGAGATCAAATCAGTGGCCCACTGTGAGTACACTACACACAGTACCGCCCTGCTCTTGACGGAACGTTCCACCAATTCAAATCCAACTGTCAACTGCTCCTGGTGGAACGCTCTGTCATATAAGCTTTATTATTGATATCAAATGGGATCGCTGTTTTATTTTTTGCTTGGCCTTTCCTTCTTCAGCGATCCTAGGCCGGTTTCGCGCATGCACACTGCCGTTCACTTCTTGTATTATGTAACGTCTGGGATTCTAACTCAGGCCTGAAAGTCAAACATATTAACCACTAGACCAAAGGGATATCCCTATGGACCGGGGGAGATATTAGACTTTTGACGCCATCAGGCAGAGGCTCTGAGCCACTCTGCTACATATACAGGCTGACTGAAAAGCTGAATAACTATATCTACGCAGCTCTCCATGGTTTTGAAAACGTGCAATGTTCGGAGGTCTTTTGTGATTGTCCGGTGATCCCAATTGGAACATTGGCATTTTCTAGAGCAAGGATGGCCTCATTTTAGCTCGCTAGCATTGACATTAAATATTTAGCATCTAAAGTGGACCAGCAAAACGGACATGCATTACACTAAAATCAAGTAGATCCAGTTCGGCAGTCAAGCGCTGGCATTTTCATCCACCAGGTGGCAGTGATAAGATTAACATATGGATCCATTTGATGACACGCACACACACACACACACACACACACACACACACACACACACACACACACACACACACACACACACACACAGGATGTTGTAACGACATTGGAAACTAAGAACAACTGTCTTAGCATATTAACCTTCCCCGGAGTGATAATTATTTTAAAGGCCACCGACTCTAAATCTCCCTATAGGATATCCAGTCTAGAGCACAATGAACCAATACTGACATGAGATCTCATTTGGATCTTTCTGCATATATTTATTTATGGATATATATATTTAATTTGATTCATGCCAGTGTATGTATTAACATGTAGGCTATATTTATACTGTAAACCCCTGTATTGAGTACAGTCTTAGTTTCCAGTGGCTCTGTGCATTTATAATGATGGAAGGAGGTAGGGCACCATTCCTTTGGTAAATAATTACTTTATTTTAACAAACGACAACGATCTTGATAGATCTTCGTCAGGTCATTATGCATTCATGCATTCATTTCCAATGATGACACAGCGAACTTCAGTTGAGAGCACTGATTGTTTGGGGCGGCCGTAGCTGAGTGGGCAGAGGCCATCTGTCTGAGAATTGGAGGTCGCAAGTTCCACCCTCTGTCAGCCCAGTCTGTGTTGAAGTCTTCTTGAGCGAGGCGGGTACTGTATGACTGTATTAATAGCAGCCACTGCTCCTATGGGTAAATGCAGAGGACACATTCCAGGTATGTCCAAAGGCACTTGGCAAATAGAGAGTATGTGCGTGACATCATCGTACCCGGACGTTATGTGGGAAGTTTCTGGGAACGCCTACTGAGTGGCAAAAAACTACTTTGTGGCTTTGAACACCCCATACATCTAAACAGAAAAGTCCTATCTTGTATATACTGTATTAATATTGTATAAATGATGTTAAACTCACCACATTGCAGCTGTACGGAAAGCTTGAATGATCCTATCTGTTTTTTCTATCGGTCTATCGTTTTTTTTGCAGATAGAAGGCAGTTTCATTTCATGCACACAGTGTCAATGTTACTTTAATGTATGGTTATTCAACCATATATTGCACACAACTCCCCAACTATACTCCCCACTGGCACTGCCCAATGGCTGCCCACTGCTCCACATAATTTGGATGGTTAAAGGACAAATTGTACTGTATGTACTGTACTGTAATGACCCCTGGGTATTTATTGTGCCTTTTGGATGTGGAGATGTGGGTTGTACAATGTTCTGGTCATTAAACTATGTGTAATGTCAATGAGAGGACAATGTGGAGTCTGTCTGTCTGTCTGTCTGTCTGTCACATGTCTGTCTGTCACATGTCTGTCTGTCTGTCTGTCTGTCTGTCTGTCTGTCTGTCTGTCTCTTTGATTTTGCCGCAAAGCGGGTGCCTATGTTCCAAAATTTGCTCCGGGGCTGGAACTATCCCATTGAGATAGAATGAGCACTTCCACATTCCATTGTTACAATGGGAGTCACCGCTAGTGTCGGCACTCTCTTATGGCCCCTACACAGTGTAGGAGTTTTAAAGTTGTCGGCGAGTCATCAGATCGTTGTGCATTTCACACTGCAGGAGTCTTTTTTTTCAATCGGCTGTCATTATATCTTTGTGGCTTTCACACTAAACGATTGATCGCCGACCAGGGATCACACACTGTAAGAGTTCACCAAGATGCGATCCAGACCCGATACATATAGGCAGCAGCTACATAATTTCTTTTTTTATTCCAATTAATTTAGACATGAATGTGCAGGATGCCGTGATACAAGTGTGAGACCCACACAGGGCGCATCTCTCTCTCTCTCTCTCTCTCTCTCTCTCTCTCTCTCTCTCTGCGTGCACGGTGCCACACTCACAGGAATAGCTGCCAGGCTACACAGGGCGACATGTTTGTGATAGCGCTATAGCGAGACAGGACGTTATACACACACACACACACACACACACACACACACACACACACAAACACACACAGCGCACGAGGACCAAAAGTTGATTCCAATGCGGTTATATCAACATTATTCAAGTCAAATGCGTAACGGCAATATTGGGCTAATATAGGCTACTAATATGTAGGTCTATGACACAGGGATTTACCGACGGAATGAAGGTTATATATAGGTATATATATCTGATCATCTATACAGTCGACAGACAGACAGATAGACAGCAGTGCTGTGAGCAGTGTGCTCTCATTGGCTGTAGGCTAATACAGGCCTTATCGGGGCAGTCGCAACCCAGTTCATACTGTATGATATCCAGTCGGCGACAGAGTCAAATATCAAATGTGCTAGATGTTCAGAAATGGTCAGGGAGGCGTCGGCGAGCGCTTTTATCAGCGCTGGATCTTCTCGCAGCTCCTTTCACATTCAGCGAGCAAAACCTCGCCGATCAAAGCCCGATTTTACGTCAGATCGGGGGTTTTTGTCGGTGAGTTTTTCTTTGATTTTTTGTAAAAACAATACAAACCTACAGGGAAATCAAACTTTTATTTATTTATTTTCAGGCTGTATCGTAATGATGGCATAATACCCTTAGCTTAGTGCCCAGTGGTTCAATCTCTGTTTGTTTATGCTCAACTTGCTATATATATGAATTGATGTTAGATGTGAGAAAGCAAAGCAAACAAAATGGTAGGAGCGCACACCAAGAGTAGGGAGGTGCTGACCACGGGAGATTAACTTTAACTTTAAAACAGAAAGGAGAGGTCGCACAACTGTGAGATGTGAGAAAGCACACAAGGACCCATGCAGGGAAAACCCTTTACTTGTACAATTTGTGGTAAAAGCTGAAAGTTTGTATATATAATATCTCAGAGTAGTACTCTGAGATATTTACAAACTTTCAGCTTTTACCACAAATTGTACAAGTAAATGGTTTCTTCTGTGTGGGTCTGAGACTCAGACCCACACAGAAGAAACCCTTTACTTGTACAATTTGTGGTAAAATACTTTACCACTGGTTGCATGTACTGGATGTACTTCAGTGTATGCAACTTCAAATTATAACGCTTAGTTCTGTTTTGTAGCAAAGGCTTTAATGTCTGATGTGAGGGGAAGCCCTTTACTTGTACGTTTTGTGGTAAAAGTTTTCTGCCTTGATCTCCTTGACATCCCCCCACCCCCTTCTTTCCTTTCTTCTTGGAAAAACAACACTATGGGAACTACGCACAAAAACAAATAATATGTCAATAAAGCTGATTCTGAAAAGCAACATTTTGGGTTGTGATTTGATCAATTCCTCTGGCTTTGTTTCAGTCATTGAAGAGGGTGGTGTGAAGATGAAGCTGACAGTAATTGATACTCCAGGCTTTGGCGACCTGATCAACAATGACAACTGGTGGGCTATGTGTGATACATTACATGCAGTGTTGTTTTTGGCAGCAAATTTAGTTTTAGTCATAGTCTCTTCAATAGTTTTAATTTAGTTTCAGTCACATTTTAGTCACCTGGAATGTTTTAGTGTTCAATCAATCATGTTTTAGTCTAGTTTTAGTCGACTAAATATCATAAGATTTTAGTTGACTAAATCTACAGTTGATTTAGTCGACAAATCAGAATGCCTGTTGCCTGTGATTGGTTAGCTCTTACCTAATTTGCTCGTTTACATATGATGTAACAATGTCAATGCCATTTAATGTGTTGATGTTTCATTTACGTCATATTTAGTGGAATTCTGACGTCATTTCTCTGTTCATTGTCAATGGCAAATATTGAGACGTGATTTGTCACCTTATGTTATTAACTTTTAACCATTGTCAATGGCATTTAATGTTTGTGTTGGCACAAAAAGCCAATTTGCTCAAACATGTAAATTCTCCTTTCATTGTCAATGGCAAATGTGCCACAAGTTAAGATAAGTACAGTAATGTAGCTGTATATAGGAGGGGCTAGCTCCCCTCAAAAATAGGGACACCAGGGTTAATGTATTCACACTTGTTGACTGTTAAATTGTGATATTATCAAACATGATTATGAAAGATTATCATTATCAAACTTCAGACCGTCTACGTCTATGTAAAATGGATAACCAGAAGGTGAATATCAAAAGCAGAGGCATTTCCCCCATCTCCTGTAGCAAATCAAACCCTGCTCTAGTCTGATTCTTATTGATTTTGTAATTTTCAATCCTTTTTCTTTTTTAAATACTCTCACAGCTGGGAGCCCATCTCCAAATACATCAACGAGCAGTACGAGAAGTTTCTCAAGGAGGAGGTGAACATAACCAGAAAGAGGCGCATCCCTGACACCAGAGTGCACTGCTGTCTCTACTTCATCTCACCCACTGGACACTCGTGAGTTAAACCTTCTTATCGTATATAGGACAGTGGTTCCCAAACCTTTTCATGTCAAGGACCCCAAAATTGACACTAATTAGCCCACAGACCCCCATTTGAAGAGATATGCCAGAGACCCCCATAAGAGAAGATTTTTTTTATGCCTGATTCTCAACCTGTTTAATTTCAAGGACCCCCAGTTTTGACATGCATATTATACAGACCACCTTTTAATGGCATTTCTATCTCTGGGACCCCAAATTTATATTGTAAAATCAATGTTAATTTAACTCTGAGAGTGTACAAATGGAACCAAATGGACCCGTTTGGTTCCATTTGTACACCCCCGATCCCCACTTTGGGAACCACTGGGGAGATTAGTAAAGTAATCACACAGAGGATTCTCAAGTGCCCGATCAGAGGAGCTCTTGTTTTTAGCAATTCGATGCACACATGTATGCACGCACAGCCTCATCAATTTACATCCAGGACACTGGGAGGAAGGACACTGATTGGAATTTGGAACAGATTGTCATCATTGCTGAGCCGTGTGCCACTGTGTATTCCAACACAGAATAAAGACTGCTTTGAACAGCTCCATTCTGGTTCGAGACAAGTGTGAAATTGCATTTGAACAGATTAATGGATAAAGACTTTACAGCTTAGGGTACCCAATATATTTTTGGAAGGACCACTCAGCACTGTATTCAGCAGAATATTTTTCCTAGCTGGCATGTCACCATCCCCAAAGACTTAACAGAAATTAAACCGCATTATCTTGATTGTACTTTCACTGTTTTACGCGCTTTCTTTTTTCTCTGCCTCTCTGTCTCACGCTTATGCTCTTCCAGTCTTCGGCAGCTAGACCTTGAGTTCATGAAACGCTTGAGTCACTCGGTCAACATCATCCCTGTCATCGCCAAGGCTGACACAATGACCATTGATGAGAGGCAGGATTTCAAACAGAGGGTTAGAGAGTTTCCATTTAAATTAATCAAAGTTACTAGGGCTGTCCATGCATGGCTAAAGGAATTATTAGTTGATTAATAGTCTTAAAGGGATATTTCACTATCGAAAAGTCTTATGTGAACACCCCGGGCAGTTTTTTAAGTTGCTTGATTCAGTATTTAGTTATTTGATATTCATTTTAGCTGAATTATTAAAAATAAATTAAAACAGTAAATGACAAACCACGGCCCTCTCACGTATTAGAAGGACATTATTAGTCAACAGAAAAAAGGTTTCGGTGTTTTTGATGAATCTATCATGGTTAAAATGGAGTTTTAAGTTATAATGGGTTTGTATAGGGAGGGGGCAGAGCAGCTAAAATGAATATCAAATATCTAATTACTGAATCAAGCAACTTAAAAACTGCCTGGGGTGTTCACATAAGATGATGAAATTACTTTTTTTTAAAGTGAAATATCCCTTTAAGAATTTGTCGATTAATCCATTTGTTGATTTAGCAAATCTGTGAGATTATGTTTGCTGCATACAATCGTGCAGAAACCACATTTCTTTCGGGTTAGTGAGGTTGAGAAATGAACATTCTAATGTTGACTGGTAGAATTAAATGGTTATATCTAGAGTTTACAGTTGATGTGAATGAAAAAAACAACTAATCAAACAAAGTCTTGGTTAACTTATGCCAAACAGACCAACCAACAGGGGCACAGTGGCACAGTTGGTAGTGCTGTCGCCTCACAGCTAGAAGGTCCTGGGTTCGATTCCCGCTGGGGACGCTGTGGGCACTGGCGGCGTGTTCCCTCCTCCGCGTCATCAGTGCCCATACCCGAGGCAGGGGTTGGCGATAGGGCCTTTCTGTGTGGAGTTTGCATGTTCTCCCCGTGTCCCCTAGGGTAGATACCCTCACAAAAACATGCCGTAATCCTGGTCTCTAAAACTACCTCCCCCTGGCCAGCCGGGGCGCCTGATGGAGGGTAAAGGAACCTGTCGGAATAACGTGTCCCTTCCACGCGCTACGTCCGGCCGGGGAAATTCCCCTCTGTCAGGTGAAAAGAAGCAGCTTGGACTCCTCATGCATAGAAGGTTGGCAGAGGAAGTGTAGCGCCCAGGATTACTTAGATAATTGGCACTGGGTGAAAAGAAAAAAACTGGGTTACAAAATCGTGGGATAAAAATTTAGAGAAAAAAACAGACCAATGAATCGACTATGAGGGGAAAGCCTTGAAAGTAACTGCAAACAAATGTAGATTATTATTTCTCACAACTCACTTTCTTTGTGCTGTCTAGGTAAGAAAGGAATTGGAAATGGGTGGTATTGAATATTATCCACAGAAAGAGTTCGACGACGACATGGAAGATAAGAGTGAAAATGACAAGATCAGGGTAAGGGATTGTATTTCCTCCACATACAGCCTTAAATGATTCATTATGATATTCATAATGCTATTCACCTAGCATGAGCACAATTATTGCTCATATATTAACCCGTTTCAGTCAGACGTCTATATTTTTGAGGGGCGCTAGCCCATCCTATACGTTTTATGTTTGTTTTTAGTTCAATGTTTGTTTTAAAAACGTAATGAAGGGGACATTTACATCATATTGTCTCTTTATTGTTAATGGCATTTAATGTTTGTGTTGGCACCGTTTGTTTTACATCACCATTACATCACCTAATCAACATGAGTTAGACTTTAACCCATTTTTGGCAGGAACCCCTTTTGGTTTTAGCATTATGCTATGCTTTAGCTATTGAAAAATAATAGCTACGAGCTATTTTTGAAAAATCTAAGAACGACGGACATAGAAACATAGCTTTTTCAGAATCTGATCTCAGGTCAGAATGGGTTAATATATTAGTGCCCCTCACTTCACACGGGTGTGAAGTTTGGCATTTCAACAGGCAAACAATTATAAACAATTATATTGCAATTATATTGCATTATATTGCGCTCTTATCATCATACATCACATTCCGTCCTCAGTCAATCAGCTGAGCACATTCTGTGCTCATAACACACAAAGCTGTGCAGTCATTTTAAATGTCCTCTACATTTTTTCCCCATTTGCGAATAAAATTGACTCTGTGTGCAAGGGGCATCATGGTTATTTACTGTAATGCAATATGTGTGTGCTTTGCAGTGCAATATGTGATCCCCATGTAGTTGTTGCACCCCGTAGTAGACATTGTACTATTTTCCACGGTATATCAAACCTTGTTTAAATGTTGGTAGGAGGCGGTGCCCTTTGCTGTGGTGGGCAGTGACAAAGAGTATCAAGTGAACAACAAACGAGTTCTGGGCAGGAAGACACCATGGGGAGTTGTAGAAGGTAGGTTCCTGGCTTCCGTTAGCGGTGACAGTCACTCTTCCTTTATCACAGACATTTATTGTTTAAATAATCTGTAAAAGGGTGTAATATATCTAGGCCTTCAGTGTCTTGGCCAGTTTCTCGCCCTGATTTCTTTGTTCATGTTTTATCTTTGCAGTTGAGAACCCCAACCATTGTGAATTTTCTCAACTGAGAGATTTCCTGATCAGGTAAAATGGTAGTTTAAAAGTGGTAGTGGTATAAGTGATATTTTTCCTCAACAGCATTTTCAGGTTGGGTTACACATTTCATCCAATCAGGAGAGATAACTCCAATTATCCGACTATTAGATACAGGATTGACAAGTGAAATTAATTCATGTCCTAGCACCTTGAATAAAGTCCTTAAGTATATGCACAAGTACACAGAAGATGCTATGCTCACACACCATGTATCTTATCTCAGGTACTATGTGTAATTTTTGTTTTGTGGAAAAGCTATGAGACCCTTTGGTTGTATAATTTGTGGCAAAAACTTAAATAAAGCGTAAATATCTAAGAACCCACACAGAAGAAAACCCTTTACCTGTACTTTTTGTGGTAAAAGGGCTCAAACTTTAATTATTTTCTTGCCTTGATCTCCTTACCCCGCCCCCCGAAGCCGGAAAAAACCCCAGTTACTGAACAAATAAAATATCACTTATACCCCCTTTAATTTTATCCCACAATATATGGTAACAATGAAGCTGTATTACCACAATAACCGATTGATATTCTCTCCATCCGTCTCTCAGGTCTCACCTCCAGGACCTAAAGGAGGTCACCCACAACATTCATTATGAAACATATCGTGCCAAGAGACTCAACGCCAATGGAGGTCTGCACCCCATATCCTCCAATGATACCATAGAAAGCAACCTGTAGTAGAAAAGAAAGAGAGAGATCAAGAACCAAAACAGTGCAATGAGGCTAATAGATGATTCTGTATTTTGATGACATGGCACCACTGCATGCTTGGATGATATTTGTAGCTGTGTATATCATTACAATGTTTTTAACTCATTTAATTAAGTCCTACCCGGCCGTTGCCATCTCATTTCCCAACTGTCCTCCTCAAGTCCATCTCCACGTTTGCATCTCAAACCCTATACTCGATACTCGATTTTGCACTCTGGACAAGAGTGCCTGCTGAATGCCTAAATTGTCAATTGGCATTCCGGCATTTTTAAAGTTCTGCACAAGGGTATTGAGATGAGAGGGCAATCCCATCCAGAGCATGCCTGCGTCATGGTTAAAGTCCTCTACACACCAAGGCCACCGTGGAGCGACTGTGGCCAATAATCAGTTGTAGTTTACTGTTAATTTTAGTCAGGCATTAGCAGGGCCCGATCACCCAACCGAGTACATGTTGAATCTGTGGCAGGGATTGTCAGGAAGGGAGAGGGGAGGGAGAACTACTAAGTGCCATCAGTGGATTGCCAGCTGCAGTCTGCGTGGTGTGTTTGGAGCAACTTTAACCACACCAACCGTAGCGTCCCTATTCTGGAGCAAACAATTGGCAAAAATCGCAGATTGACTACATGTTTCTGGCGAAGACATTAGATATTAGAGGGAAAAAAAGAAGCGGACCAAGTATAGAACCCTGAGGGACTCGGTCAACGTAAGTTTAGGGTTTAAGTGGTTACTGTAAATACTCAACATCACCGGATATAGTAGAAGAGTTAGTCTGTACAAGACAGCTTGCTTTGTAGAGGCCTTAAGAAATTTGTGTGCCACCATTAGTGTTTATTTTTTCTTCATGAAAAATATTTCATAAGGTACATAGTATTTGTACCACACCTGGTGTCTCAACTCAGAAAAATGGGGATTCATTGGAACAACTGAAAGCTTCAGTTGCTTGCAGTGTCCCTGGGACCCACTTTGAGAACCACTGGTGTAGGTTACTGCAGTTCTTGTGCCCGCAAATAAGCAAAAATCACACTTGTGTGAAGTGAGGGGCACCTCACTCCTTTAAACAAACATCGTACTCTAAACAAACATTAAAGTCCATAGACTTGGCTGCCACATGACCCCTGGTTTAGTGCTCTAAACAAACATTAGAAGGTCCATAGACTTGGCTGTTTACTCTATTTTTAGAGTGCTCTAAACAAACATAGACTTGTCTGCCATATGATGTAATTCTCAAAAGCCATATGATGTAATTCCCAAAAGCCAACTTCTAATACAGTGATTCCCAACCTTTGGAATCATGGCCCACTCAGTTGCCACCCATTTGACGGCACAAAATACCATGTCATATCTTTCACATACATTTCATTTTTATATTATGAAACTCTTAGCGTTCAATTATTTGAGAACCCACTTGCAATACACTCACAGCCCACCAGTGGGCCCCAGACCACAGGTTGGGAATCACTGATCGAATAAAGATTTCTTGCCATTCAATGCACCTGCCAGTCATCGAAAGGATGTTTTCTGACCTAAAAACCCACATGAATCGATTCATGAGTGGTTGTGGTTTAGTCAGAATGCTCACCACTATTACTTAGAATGAAACATGTCTGAGTTTAACTGAAAACACATATCCGTTTTTTGTCCTGTGCCATCCAGATCATCTGTGAACACTTTGAAAGGTGTGACTCAAATGTTTAGGGACCAGTATTTTGTGCCAATGTAAATTTGAGACCAACTTTCGTCTCACCACCACTTAGGGGCAGCACTGTGCCATATCAATATATAAGAAGGTTTACATTAAGTCTAAGGACTTCACGCAGATCAAAATAGCAGAGTATAGTCATTCCAAATGAACCCATTTTCACTTGCTCATGTTTACCAAGGTTTCTTGAAGAAATCATGCACAATGATTTAAAATATTTTCCTTCCCTCAATATTCATCAGCTGTTATAAATCTTTCATGGGTGTCTGACTGTGACCCCCCCAAAACATGTTTTAGCATTAACATTTTGGAGGGAAATTTAAGTGTAGTTGTAGTGTGGTTTTAGTGCAGTCATTTTTTTTTCAATGAGCAATTAAAACAAGATTACAGAAACTTGTTTCTAACCGATGTTTTTTCGTGTGCATGCTACTAGCCACATGATACCTACCTGTTCCAGACATGCAATCAATTCAGGTATAAATACGCTGTTTAATCAACTCATCCAACCATTTGAATGTGTGATACGTGAACAGCAGTTGAATAAATAGCTAAAATATGTTAATTAACTCCTGCTACCAAACTCATAAACCCATTGTTCACATAGGTATATATTGCTCATCTCAGACACTATCAATAGTACTTCACAATGTGAAAATTTGTTTTTTATTTAATACCCAGCTTTCTCAAGTTGTTGTGGTATATTGGGATGTGAATTCAGTGTTATATTGTTTATACGTGTATTATTTATTGTAATTTATTCTTTATTTAATAAAGGAAAGTTTTCCATGCTTTTCTTGAAGAGTAGGCTACTTTTGGTCTCGTGTTGCATGTTGTCACCAAATCGCTTTAGACTCTGGGCCCTATCTTGCGCCACCCATTACCCCTTATCCCTTAAACCTATTTGCCATGTTTTACTATTTTGAAAAACCATTTAAAATAGTTTAACTAGCCAATCTACATCGACAGGTTGTGAGCTTGTAGATCTGCTATTTTAACTTTTTTTAAAGGTTTTACAAAATAGTAAAAAATGGCAAATAAGTTTAGCGATAAGGGGTGGCGCAAGATATAGCTCAGACCCTTATTGATTGATTGATTGAAGTATTTATTAATACTTGCCTTGTTTTAAGGGCCTTTGAGGTGCTGTGGTACCAAGAGGTGCATGCATAGTCGAAGAAGCCTTGTACGAGGGCTCCTGTTATCCCCTCTTGTGACTATAACGGTTTCCTATACTGCTCTATATTTTAATGCATTTCAAGAAAACAGACAGGGTTCCTACACAAGTTGTGGCAAACCAGGGGAAACTCAGCTGTCAGTCAAGCTCAAGCCGGGGGAGCCTCCCCCGGCCTGAGCTTGACTGACAGTTTCCCCCCCGGGGAGGTGATCAGAATCAACCTTATTGTCACATCACAGTTCTAAGTTACCTAACCCTAACCCTTCGTTTTTGTGCATAGTTCCAATCGTGTAATTCTCCCCAAGAAATACAAGAAAGGGAAGAAGAAAGACAGGGTGGGAGGGGGTTTCTTTTTCCACAAAATAAATGAAGCTGAACCTTGTTATAACCAATTCCAAACACCATGCGAGGTCAGTTGATGCCAGACAGCAAGGAGGCAAGACCTCTCTCACTTCCAGGAAGGGGCTGGTAAGAAGGACCTTACAAGTGAGTTTGATGTTATTCTTAAACAGTGCTTGTAGATCTGCTATTTTGGATGAACCTTGGTCGACCATACGTTGTGACTCATCTGGTTTCTCTCTCTCCCTCCCTCCATCGATCAACTCCAACCCACTGGGCAAAGCTGGATTCCCCACCAAATTTAGGCTCACTGCCAGGGGTGCCGCCGACCATTTGGTTGCCCCACCCATGATATGTTCGTGCTGCCCTCCATTTTCATCAAAACATTAAAGACATACAGATATACACTTATATGCAAACAAGAGAATGACTCTCGTTATAACTGCCAAAGATTGAGAGAGTATGTTTGCCCTCAGATTTTGAGCAGTTTGAAAAATGCTTAAAGGGACACTTCACCCTTTTTGCAAAAAAATATATGTTAATGATGTTTAGAAGCTTTAGATCACTTTCCTGGGGGTATTTATGTGTGTAATATGTGGTTTTAGATATTTTAGATTGTAGCAGTGAGCCTGTTGTCTCTGATGTCATGGACACTGGTCTCACTACCTTCCTGGACTACAATTCCCATAATTCTTTGGTGCACTGCTCCTCCTTGTGGATAGGGGGGAGAGCTGTCTTACTGAGACAACATGTAGTCCAGGAAGGAAGTGAGCCCAGTGTCCATGACATCAGAGACAACAGGCTCACTGCTACAATCTAAAATATCTAAAACCACATATTACACACATAAATACCCCCAGGAAAGTGTTCTAAAGCTCCTAAACGTCATTAACATATATTCTTTTGCAAAAAGGGTGAAGTGTCCCTTTAAACCTGATTTTCTGCCGGGATTTTTGAGCAATTTGCGTGACATGTTCTACACACAATCTATGGACCAATATCTGAAATCCAAGTTGAAGAGAAGTTTGTACGTGAAAATCTGTACAAAACATATAGCTGCAAGCAGCGATAACAGACACTTTGAACAGGCATAACGCATGCCTCATCTTGTCTGTCTGTCTGTATGTATGTTTGGGGTACGAAAAGCTGCAATACCACTGGGTGACCTAAAGTGGCACTGTTGCACAGCCTAAAAGGGCTTACTTGGTCCCATCGTATCACTGCTTGCAGCTATATTTATAATTTTTCCCCCCTTATTTTGTTTTGTTTTTGTGTCTCTGTCTTGTCCTCCCATAGGTGCGCTTTGAGAGCGGTTTGACATGGTGCATAACATTGAAGCGAAGAGAGGAAGAAGGGCACGGAGGCATTAGCAACGTGCATCCCCAAGAGGGAGCCCTCCACAGCCTCTCTGATCCTTTGCTCCAACAGCAGGCTCCGAATGAGTTCAGAGTCCGCTCCACAGGCCTGAACTCCAGGTGCGACCAGAAGCCCTACAGGGGGCCCTATAGGCGGATAGGCCCTGCCACCATTAACAACCTATATAAGGCAACATTTTCTACATTTCATTATGCTTTAAGTAGCATGTGACAATTAAACTATAGGGGGTTTTCGTGATACTGAATCCAAGCAGTAGTTTTGCACGAAAAACACTCCTTGGTCTAAAAACGGCCATAGCCGTCATCACAAATGTGATGAGGTCAGCATTGTGGGAATGTGTTAACTTGGCTTAACATGTCCAATGACCTTGTCAATGGCCATTTGTTCTTGTCCAAAGAATTATATAATATTTCATTTCACTGTTGCTGTTGACCCATAGCTTTATCTCAAACGTCAACCTCATGAACTACCTTGGCTTGACAACATAGTAGTGTTGGATGGTTCCTACTGCTGAATGAAAGTCTGTCCTATTTGGCCCCCCTGACCCCATCAGTTGATAAAAGAAATCACACCCGTGTGAAGTGAGGGGCGCTCTTATCATTGTACATCATCCATTCATTGTCAATTAATTGTGTAGGAAAATACCCGATTTGCTCGTCTACATAATATGACTTAAATTCTCCATTCAATGTCAATGGGAATTTGTTTGTGTAAGACGAAAATCTACACTATAGCTGATTATAACGCCCCTCAAACATCACACCCGAAGTGAGGGGCTCTCTTATCATCACATCTCATTCTAGCCCATCACAATTTGCGTCCTTCACTTTTCTGCCCTCACTTTTGTGTATGTGTATTATGTGTATTTGCTCAGCCAATCAAAGCTATGGGGTGATTAGCCAATCACAAGCCAGAACCCGGAAAGCTGGCGCCCCTCAAAAAGTTGTAGCAACCTGTCCACCCTTGTCAAACCCCATATCAAATACCCCAGTGTGTTATTACTTGCGCGAGCAGAGCGCAAGTACTGTTTTCGGCTGCGTATGTCGCTGACTACCTCGGCCAATCAGGGATTGTGTATTTTTGGTGGTCCCCTCGACCAATCAGGGATTGTGTATTTTTGGTGGCGTCGCTGATCGGCCAATCCAATCAGGGATTGGGCATTTTTGGTGGTGTCGCTCGGCCAATCAAAGCGCAAGTTGGCAGCCGTTTGTTGGTGGCGTTGCTAGGCCAATCAGGGATTGGCTGATGACGTAACAATTATTTTATTTTAGAATGTTGGTATATGGATTTTGTCTTCATTTGTTATATTTTAAAGACGGAGGGATGGTAAATTGACAGGAGTCAGGGGTAAGTTGCACGCTCTGCTTGCGCACAAGTTTTGCTCGACAGAGTGCATTTTTAGTCTAATTCTGCCTTTAAAAGTGGTGTATATGTGATATTTATTTTTGGTTAAACTAAGTTAGCTCTATATTCCCATAGTAAGCATTATTATTGTTCATAATAGAGGTATACTGTATGCCAGTGGTCCTCAACAGGCGGACCGCAGCACACCTCTCTGAATGTGGACCAACTGATTGTGTGCGTGTGTGTGTGCGTGCCTGTATATGTATTATGGGCCGGCATGTCATGATGACAATGTTGCGCTGACTTGCACACTAGCTGTTAGCTGGGGTCGCAGTGACACAGTCACACATTTCAGCCCAATAGAGGGTATGCGCATGCATGAAGTGAGTGGAAAAGTGAGTTTAACGTTGCTTAACGTCATCTAATGCAATCAGATGTGATCAGGTCAGATCAGGTGTATGCAATTCCATTAATAGAGACACATTTTGGAGTGTTTCAGATCATTCACTCACCCCTCCTCATTTGATACAGGACACCACATTTATCTTTTCATTACAGACAATTATTTATTGTCTCCACCAGGCCGAAGGCATGGGGAGAGACTATGTTTTGCACTCCGTCCGTCTGTCCGTCCGTGTGTGTGTGTGTGTGTGCGTGTCCGTCCGTGTGTCCGTCTCCGTCCGTCTGTCTGTGGACAGCTAATCTCCGGCACCGTTGGCTTGATCGCAGTCATGCTCTGCACACACACTCCCTGAATGCCACAGCTGAACCTCTGCCCCAAGGTTTTCACATTGGCCTCTTATAGCGCCACCAGGAGGCTGCTTTGTGCAAAAAAAGTTTTTGGACAGTACACCAGATTTTGTTCAAACATCACACAAATTGCTACACAGTCTAGCCATTCAACGAAACAGGTCTTTCAGATTTTTCAGTCTCCATCCTGATTGGCTATGATTGGCTTCCAAAGTTCGTGCTCAGTTTCAAACAAAATGCCGCAAATCATGAACACATCGTGTGATTTCCATGAAATTGTGCACGCACATTCCCACTAGGCCGAGGAAGAAATGCCACTTGAACATTTTCAACTCGGCCTCATGTGGCGCTATAACTGGCCGATTAGTGTTTTTACCTCTAACTGCACAGCAGATCTGTGTAAAACTGTGTATGCACACTCCCTACTCCTAAGGAAAAACCTTTGCCTGGAATTTTTCACATCTGCTCTTCATAGCGCCACCAGGAGGCCCACATATATTAAACACATTTTCTAATACTCCTTCAGATTTTATCCAAATTTCACGCAAAAAAGGCGGGTTTGTTTGATTTCTCATAATCCCTCCTGATTGGCTACGATTGGCTTCTAAACTTTTCAGGAGTAGGCCTACACCCGTTTTGCACAACTCCTCAATGCAGCGTCCGATTGTGGTGAAACTGTGTACGCATATTCCCACTAGGCTGAGGAAGAAATGCGACTTGACAGTTTTCAAATCAGCCTCATGGCTTGTTACAACAGGCCAAGTCGTGTCACACACACACACACACACACACACACACACACACACACAAGTTTATATTACTCCGAGTCCTAAACATTTTGCCAAACATCACACACACTCCTATCCTCCGGCTGCTGGTGGAGACCTGTGCCCAGAAGGGCATTTTTTCCAGTTGTGCCTAGGGTTAAAGGACAACTTCGCCCATTTTCAACCTTTCTTCAATAATTGGTCCTCACTAATGCTTCTCATGGCACCTTTTGTCTACTCAATTTGGGCTGTGTGGATAGTTCAGAAACCTGCCTACCAGTGACATCATCGGTTGGGAATCCAAGCTAATAGAAACCACAGGCTTTCTCCCCTGGAAAGCATGCTTATAAATAGAACCCATTCATGTTAATAAAATCACACCTGTGTGAAATGAGGGGCGCTCTTGTCATAGTACTTATCAATTTATGTTAGCGGACATTTGACATTGCTACATAAGGTACATAAGGTGGTCCCTTATTGGCCAAGCGCTTGCACCAACATGCAGCCGATTTGTTCGTTTACATATATGACGTAAGTTTTCCCTTCAATGTCAATGGCGTTTAATGTTTTAATGATTAATTTACGTCATATTTAGCATTTCTCCATTCATTGTCAATAGCAAATATTGAGACGTGGGGACAAGATTTAGCGGACATTTGACTTGAATTCCCCATTCATTGTCAATGGCAAAGCTTGACACGTGTGGGGACAAAAGCTGTTTATGGAAGGGACTAGCGCCCCTTACAAATCACTCCCATGTGAAGTGAGGGGAGCTCATATCATCGTATCATCATGACGTAACATGTCATTCATTTGTATAGGACTAAAATGCTGATTTACTCGTCTACATATGACATGAATTCTCCATTCATTGTCAATGGGAATTTTTTATTTGTGTAGGACAAAAATTACGATTTGCTCAGACACATATGACATAATTTCTCCATTCATTGTCAATGGCAAATTAACAAAAAATACTTATTTGCTTGTCTACATATGATGTAAATTCTCCATTCATTGTCAATGGCATTTTAATGTTTTAATTTAATTTAATGAAAGAAATCACACCTGTTTTGTCTGTATAAGCAAAAAGTTACTCACCTATTTCTTTAGCTACAGTTTTTGCTTTCCATGCAATTTTTTCTGAGGACTATAAGTAGCCTACTGTATGGCTCCATCGAGGACACAGTATTGTAGCACATTTGTGGTCTATTTTATTTTTAAATTATAGTCCCTGTTGCTGTCAACAACTTGAAGTTTGTTTGTTTTAGTAGCCCAAGAAACATCCTTGTCTACCAAAACAAACCAGTTCATGTAGTTTATGTAAACAGCAACATGTCATAGGGTTTGACTTTGTATCGTGACGTATCGTTTTACCTGTACCTGCACTATCCACAGTTTTAATTTCTTTGCTAAATAGTTACTGTATCGATTTTAAATCATTGAATCGTATCATATCACCATGAATGAAGTTTTGAACGAATATAGTCCTTATATCATATCGTCAACCTGTGTTGTATCGTGATCATAGATTGTAAAAAATATGGACAAAGCGTTCCGCGGGTCTAACATGAACGTAAAATGAAGCCTGTCAGTCCTTGAATTGTACATCGCCATCTTTCTAGATCCGTTTGGGCCCAGCTGGCCATTGGCTGGCCCAGACAACGAGGCGGGACTTCCCCCCTTCTTCTCTGTTGGTTTTTATTTTGACTCGAGTGGGAGGGGAATCCAGATCATAGACTGTAACGGTAGCCACGCCCCTCAGAACATACGCGACTTTATTGTAATTTATTTTATAAATGGAACCATAATTTTCAAAAAAGAATATTATGACATTAGAAATTAGACTTTAAACTAGTGACTGGAAGCAGAAAGTATTCATGACCATGTTTATTAAGGTAATACAGTCTACGTGAAGTTGGCAGCGCCACAACAGGCCATTATATGAACTTATATTTCCTTAGTAGCTTCACAAAATATCTGTCTGACTGCCCCCCCTGATCGTGATGCGTATCCGCGTATCGCTGTTAAAATGTATCGTTTAAATACACCCCTAAATACTGTATGTTGCAACCCATAAAAATGGGCCAACCCGTGGTTTGTGAAATTGAGGTCTCCTCTATACATGACGTTTTCAGTTGCTTCTTTGCACCTTTTTCCTTTCTTTTGAAAACAAAACGCCTGCGGTCTCCGAGGTTACTCTGCACCTGGCAGGAGTTTCCTTGGGAGGCCGTAGGCATGCAGAGGAACATATACAGTATATAACACGATATACGACATATTCATTACTTTTATACTTAAAAAAAGGTCAAACAATAATAATAGCGGAAATAGCTGATCTTATATGTGACACGAAGTGACACGTTGTATTTCAGCTTTTTTTAATGTATGACATTTTTTCAACATGGAAACAATTATGACAACATAATTGTGATTATCTCAAATTATTGCGATTAGCCAATTATGTAATATAAAAGGTTTAGAGCCAGCTCTGCCCCTGGGCGTGTTGGGGGTCTGGATGTTCCGGACCCCCCCATGGTTGCACCACTCACTTCACACAGGTGTGATTTTTAGATCTTTTCAGGGGTTTTTTCTGCCTTTATTGATAGATACAGTACAGTCTGAAATGAGTGACACACAGCAAAAGTCGTCAGGAATCGATCGGATCGGGAGTCGAACCTGCGACACGTTGCCAGGCGGCATTTACAGCCTAACTACCAATAACTACCTCTACCACCATCAACTATACTGAGAAATACAGTTGTAATTTATATTTTTTTATTTGTCTTGTAACTAGAATCTCTGAGGGAACAAAATAAATAGCTGTCTTCCTTATAATAATTTAAGACTGTTCTTTAAACTCCTTCCACTGGATTCCCCTCCCCCAGTCTCTTTGTCCCCAACTGCCCTCCCCTCGCCCTCAAAACACACCTGCTACTGCACTCCGTTCTTCCTTTCCCTCCCTTTTGACACGCTATACCTCAGTGTGGTCAGGTGTTTGTTTCAGTGACTGACAACATAAACAAACAAAATACTATAGTGACAGTAAAATACGTCACTGCAGTCAACACTGTTGAGGAACTTCAGAGCTGCTCACATTAGATAAGAAATGTGGTCACATTAAAAGACCACAATTGTTCATTGTTTATTCACAGATCAGACAAATCGTATAAACATTAAAGGGCCATTTCACTGCTGGAAAAACTGCAATCATTCAATGTTAATAGTATTTGAAGTGGATAAGAGTATAGCACAATTTGAATGGCTACTCTACGGCCAGGAAAGAAATTAAGTTTGTATATGTTCGACTAGGGTTTGACTGGATTGAGACGATAGATATAAAAGAAATATGCCTCATTGGCCGCTGCATTTCGTTGGAGCCAGAAGTGCGGAAGGTCAAGGCACGCTACGCCACGCTGCCACTCAAGTGACTACTGGCCAATCACAGCATATATTTTCCAGGACTTGTCAGACCCGAACATCTGCTCTGACAAGTCTGTTGGATGCTGGGGTGGGGTTTGTTATGTTGGGGCTAAATTAGCATATTTCCCAGGATGCATTTTGGGTTGCACGGAAGGTGGAGTTGTTTACCTAATTAATATGGGTATGTGTTTGGGCATGTAGGGATTCACAACATTTTGTGAGAACTGAACCTCTTCTGTCTCAAATGTTAAACTGAAGTCCCTCCTATGAAATAATTTGGCAATATGTTTTTTTATTTTAGTTAAAAAGGGTAGTGTAGTGAACAATTTCAACTCTGTCTCACTTTAGACTCAATCTAATAATTTGTATCACACTATTTAATTTGAAGTGGGTGGGGCAAACAGTTCTTGAGTTATGTGGATTACAGACGTACACACGTACATATGGAGTTCTGTGTCATGGTATGCCTAAATATGGAGTGTTGTGATGTCAGAACAGGCCAGCTCCATATGGAGCCTGGGCAGGGCAGAGGCCTTTTGTGGCAGTTCTAGACAACCGTGGGCCCGACAGACTCGACGTTGGGGCGAACGGTTTTTACGTGCATTACAGCCATGCATACACACAGACAGAGACATGGTGCATTTAACCGACTTTCCTGACAATTGTGTTGAGAACCAGTACCAGCAAATATCCCTAGGGGTTTGCAAACCCTTGGCTGAGAACCCTGATTATGTTATGTCATGTGTAGTGTTGTCGTGACTTGTGTGTTGTTGTTGTTTTTTTTGTAAGACCTTGACTGTAATGGCTGTTTTGAGTGTTTTCACTACTCCTTCTGACTTTTGTCCTCCACGTGTATGGCTGTGTGTGTGCTATATGCCTCATCAAATGGTCATCATACAACGTCTTCGTATGAGCTTGTAGATTGGCTTTGTTCTGTTTTGCGTGCGACAACGTAGTACAACAGAATAGGCTATTAAAAAAAGAATGTGAGGAGGATTTGTTGTCAGTATCAGTCTGTATAAGCAAAGATGGCTGCCGCGGCTGCCACTCACTTTATGCATGCGCATACCCTCTAGAGGAGCTGGCAGGGAGTCACAGTCTGTGACGAAGGTAGCAAAGGGGGTATTTACTATTTATAGAAGTGTTGTACGGTAAGTGAGGGTGCTCGAGTGGGGAGAGAGAGCAATGGAGGTTGGAATGTTATTCGTGCACACAAACTACCAAAACAAACAAAATATAGGCTATATTTGCAGTTTGAGTTGATGTAACGACATAACTAATGACAACATTATCGCAGATATTTTTATATGCTACTAAATGCATACATTTGTTTTTATCCTGGATTCCCAGTGCGACTTTTTCCTCCCAGTGCGAACTTTTCCTCCAACTTGGTCCCATTATAACTAACCCTGTAACCCTAAACCTCACGTTTGTCAGACTATTGGGACGTCTGAATAATGGGAGGTCTGAATTGCGAGTGAACCCCTGGCATTCCTTTGCACTGCCATTCCGACTATACGTGGCTTTGCGTGCGGATAAATGTTACTGACAGGGTTAGTAATGTGGCGTGTCGGAATGGCGATGCGTCAGAATAGCCAGTGACATTTAACCGCAAGCAAAGCCACGTAGTCGAAATGGCGGTGCAAAAGAATGCACTCTATCCCCGAGCAGTTGGCAGCTGGATGTTGGGTTATAGTCTATAGGTCTGTCATTTGACTCCTGCATTTGATGCTTTAGCAATGATCTGGATGCATGGGATCAGGTTGCACTCGCAGCGTGTGCTAAGCTACAGTATTTTTACAGCTTAAACCCTTTTCCCACCAAATCTCTTCACCACAATTAGCTGAACTACAAGCTCACATCGTTGTGAGCTTATAGATCGTTAACAGACTGTAGCCTGATCAAAGCAAAGAGGTGATCCCACAACACTGACATGTCTGCTGGCTTCGGAATGCCGGTGTGTAACCGAATGATATGTCTTTCATGGTGCGTAAAATCTAGCCAATCTAAGAGCTCAGAACTCTGTGTATGATTGACAGATTTCCATTTCCATGTTGCATGTATGACGTTCAAAAACCAGCAGCAATGTTGGGCACAAGCAGTGGTGTAATGGTGTTTATTTCTTTTTGTGGTACAGCAATTTAATGATGTCACGTGTACGCAGCTGATTTATTTTTCCATTTTTTATTTTTTTTATTGATAGGATTTAGTGGAGAAAGACAGGAAACGGGGAGAGAGACTGGGAATGACACGCAGCAAAGGTCGTCGGGATTGAGACTCGAACCCGCGACGCGCTGTCAGGCAAGGGCCTTGTATGTGGCATGCGCCTGGGCCGGGCGCCCCAATTAATTCACATTTTTGCTGTGTCTACTGTTTCAGTGTCACACTACAGCAAGCGAGAGCACACACACACACACACACACACACACACACACACACAAGTAGCGGCCTTCAGCCTCGAGAGACCATGGCACAAGCGCACTTGGATTGGATCAGGTGGTGCTGAGGGAACAGTGCTTTGTGTGTCTGAGCAGCCCAACGCGTGAGAGGCAGTCTCTTTGGCAGTGATGGCATTTGAATGCGCTGCCGTCGCCTGCTGACGCCGATTGAGGTGCCTTTCGCCTATAGCTCTCCTTTCTGCTTTTTTTGGTACCCCGTGCATTCGTGCAACGAGCATGACACCACTGGGCACGAGGGTTTATCAAATACAGACGCTACTAATCACACTTGGTCCCCCTGTGGGTGACTTGAGTAACTACAGGTTTCCCTCTGTAATATGAGCCTCTCAAATGGCTGTCGTTATGTAATATGCATTAACCTCATAAGGTTGAGCGGAGTCCCTCAGGGCTGTATACTTGTGTGTTTTCTGTTTTCAGTTATTGCGGGGAAAGCTTTAGTTGAAAATAGCCGATCAACACTGTGTTGCGTTGTCAGCATTATGATCTGCTATTTTCTGCAAAAGCTTTCCCCCGCAATACGGATGCTGGCAGTTAAGTGGTTAATATGATTGTTGAAAGTGCCTCACTGCAAACTGTTTTTATGCACACTCTATAGATATGGTGCTGTGTATTGTGTTTTGCTCAATTCTCATGCACATACACGCGCATGCCGCACACACACACACACACACACACACGCACAGACACACACAGTTGTTTTTTCTCATTGCAATGTTTCTGTTAATTTAATAACGTTTCAAAATCCAAGAAGACACTTGGTTTTTATCAGGCAGATGTGCGAACAAACATGGGTTAATAATATTTATTTGTAGAGGATTAGAACATTGCACCCTCTGCTGGTGACATGGGCATAGTACTACTTTCCTTCAACCAGATGAAGCAACAAAATGGCTGTGCAGATCATAGACATAGAAACCTCATTCGCCAATCGACCTGGAAGTGCACGGTGCGCCCATAGAGTTAAGGCACAATCATATTCCAGTTTTAGGTGATATCTTATCACCGCGGCATAGGTTTTTTTTCTTCTTTTTTTAAATTTAAAAGATTTTTTGACGGTTGAGCTAACCGTCTACAGTGTAGGGTTGGAAAACTACAACATTGCGTGGTGATAAGCTATCACCTCACGCGGTGATAACCTATCACTTCACCCTGGAGTATGTATGAGGCTATATGGACATGAGTGTCATGGCGGCCTCCAGTCACGTGACTCACGCCCCTTCCTTTCATTATGTTCCTTGGCACCAACGTGGAAGGTTGCCCTCACTTGAGAGCATACGCCCCAGAGCTGGAAGAGGCGTCTACCTTTCTGTCTATGGTGCAGACAATATGCTTTATTATAATGGCTGGAAATAAATTACACTGTTGACAAAAGAAAGAAAAGAAAAAAGAATAACACAGATTTAAATCAGACGGTTTTCACTCCAAATTATTCAATCAATTAATCAAGTTCATTGCCAAATTATTCGATCAGGTAAAAATAATCTTCCGATCACTTAAAGCTTGACGACCTCCGGAACCGTCGATATCGGTATTGTTCCAAAAGCTGGAACAAAGTACTCCATTACAGCAGGAAGAGACTCTTCCTGTAGGCATAAGGGTTATCTTTAACATTGACATTTCTGTCAGCAATGCATTGGACACACGTTATATGGATCGCACCTCAGTTCTATAGGGAAGCCCCGCTGTGATTGACCGTTCTCGTTTTTGCAACTATGCCTAACCCTAACCCGCCTAACCTCAGTAAAACTATGCCTGCCTAAGAGCCAATCAGACGCATGGTAAGGTGGGTCTACCCTAGAACATTGGTGTGATTCATAATCACGCCCACACAGTCACACACTCGTCTTCCCTTTGAACATTAATGGCTATGATGAAAAGCGGGCAGCTGGCAGACATAGATGTTTTATCTAATGAGTATGCCCCCCTCCCCCACCACACACCAGGTGCAGTTATGACATAAGGTCTGCTTTTTCCATGAACATATGAACACCAGGCACTCAGTTGTGTTAACTAAACAATTATTAGCCTGGAATGTGTCTGAATGGAATTGCTTTATTTTCTTTTGCTAATAATAACAACAACAACAACAACAATCTTGAGGGGGAAAACCAGGGATCGGTATTGGACCCCGATATTTGAATCGGAACACCCCTACTCATTTTACAATGCACAATAACAGGCTAGAAATGTGCTTTTGAATTAAATACTGTATATTGCACATTACATTCACCCATTCACACACATTCATACACCAATGGCGGAGCAATTGTTCACTGCTGCTGCGGTAAGATTTCATGATCTCTCTGACAAAATTTGATGACTGTGTCGTGGCACAAAAAACGGTAGGAGAAGACATGCTCTACTCAGGGGGAGTCTTGGAGTAGTCTCTGTAGCTGGGTGATAATGTCCTTGCCAGTACACAGCGGCTGCTGTGCTCAAGCACCTTATATAAATACATTATCTCATGTACTATGTGTACATTTATTTGTGGAAAAGAGACCCTTTCGTTGTACGGCTGTACAGCCTGTAAATAAGATAAGAGAAACCCAACAGCTGCGCTGTTTGTGAAACAAGCTTCTGAATTATGTGAAACCCTTTACTTGTACTTTCTGTGGTACTTTCTTTCCCTCCTTGATCCCCCCCCCCCCTCTTCTTCCCTTTCTTGTATTTTCATGGAAGAAATGACATGGTGGGAAGTGAACTATGCACAAAAAATATTTTTTTACCTGTAAAGCTGTGAAGTTGATTCTTAAGGTGGTTGCACACTGGGCGCGTTTTTCGGAAAACCGATGGAGAAACGCCACTAAAAATCCTAAAAACGCGCTCGGTGTGTGGGGACCTTTATTCTTTAAACTCTTCCTTCCCTCCCTGTCAGTATTTATTTTTTGCTCTCTCCTGCATCCACAAATACATGTACCCTCTGTTTCACCAATAATAAGTCTCTTTATATAGACTAGTGTTCTCAAAGAAAATGAGACATAAACAAGTGGCAGTAGGTCATTGCAGGCTTGATGAGCTATGCACATTAGAAGAAATATATATATTAAAAAAGAAAAAACATTGTGACAATACAATTTAGGCGTTTAGCAGACTCTCTTAATCCAGAGCGACTTACATTAAGCAAGAACAAATAGCATGGCAATACATCACATACATAAAAAAGTAGTTCAATGTAGATTCATCATGAATCATACGTAAGCCCTAAATCCCTTTGCTGACGATCTACAAGATCACAACATTTTGGTGCAACACGTTGTGAGCTTGATGATCTGATTCTTTCACTTTCGTCTATTTTCGCAGAATGCTCACATTTTAGGACATGCCCACAATAGGGATGCTATAGGCTTCATATGGTGTAAGTGGTCATCCGTATTCACACACTACCATTAATGAAGCTGAGCTTTTACTGGACTCAAACACAGAATAATAAAAGCTAAATCCTCACATGTTGTTGTAATACTTCCCAATTAAGAGTGAAAATTCCACAAAACCTGTAAGTTAGAGCACCCCAAAAATAAAAAAAGAATTAAAAACAGAGAAAGAAATAAGAAATAAATGCATTTGTAGGTAGGCTATGGTAAAACACACTTCTAGTTCAGGCTAGAATTTAGCTTTTGAATTAGAATGTGTTCATTTATTTCTCAAACATAATTTGACCTAAAGTGACACTGTAATTTAAATATTAGTTTTTCCACACCCGTTTTTTAGAACAAACTGTTCCTTGTGTTCTTTAAACTCCTCCCCCTGACTGATTCCCCTCCCCCAACTGCACCCTTCCCCCACAACTGCCACAAGTACATACTGCCCTCTAGTCTAGTTCCTCCTTTTTTCCTGTGTGAATGTTCAGTCTGTGAGGCTAGTTTCAGCTACCGCCTCTATATAGACAAGTGTTCTCAAACAACATTAGACAAATAAGAGCCAGTATAGGTCCCTGCAGTCTACTCTGTGTCTTCAGAGCTGCCAAAATTACAAGAAAATAGAACAATCGGAAATGTAATCGAATCATGATCTAAAAAAAGCTAATATAATTGTGAAAGAATTGTGACACTCCTCTACACACAATATCTAATATAAAAAATCTTGCAAATGTTACAATATTTTGTAAAATGCATACAGCTTGCCTCATTCAAACGAAGCATTTCACCATATCAGTTTCAAAGTGTCTTCTTTAAACTCCTCCCCGTGACCGATTCCCCTCCCCCAGTGTTATCTTTCGTAACGACAAACTGCCCTTTGCCCCGTCTACCTACAAGATCTACCCTCTCTGTTCCTCCGTTTCCCTGAGTATTCACTCAAGCTGTTTCCGTTACAGCATATGTAGATATTAGATAGACTAGTGTTCTCAAACAAAATGAGATAGAGGTGGCAGTATAGTATAGGTCACTGCAATCTACATTGTGTGTTCAGAGCAGAAAAAGAAAAAAATAAGAAAAAAAGCTAAACTGAAAATGTAACCGAATAAAAGTAAAATAGAATCGTGGATTTCAATGTATTATCTCTATATCAAATCTAGCCAATCTACAAGCTCACATATTGCAACGCATTTTACATAGATCTCATAATGTTCATCTATTTTCATTGAGAGATCACGTACGACGACATGTCCGGAATAGGGATTGTAGGGTTCATGTAGAGAATATTCACGCACCACAAGGGTTTATCACGTGCATACAATATTTGTGGAAAACATGAAGACATTCATCCGCTATGGCTGACTTGAGTAACTACATGTTTCCTTCTTCGTTGTTATATAATATGCATTAATATAATGGTTTAATGTCTCTCTCACACACACACACACACACACACACACACACACACACACACACACACACACACACACACACACACACACACACACACAAATATACTATACTGAAATGTGTAATATAGGCTATTGTTGTTCTAACGGCAGCCACAAGGGCTTATCCGGGTGATGTACACAAACAAACATAGTAACATAGTTTGTAGAGAACATAAGCACATTGCTCCCTCTACTGGTGACTTGGGTAACTACACCTTCCCTTTGACTAGATGAAGGAAAAAAATGGCTGTGCTTACAATGATGATGGCTGAAAATGGCACAAAACCTGATTTATTGACAATTTGCTTCTGCTGTCTGTACTTGATCATGTCACCAAAGTATATAGAAAATCAAAGTGGGATTTAGTAACATTTATTTTGCTTGCCAAATTCAAATACTAGTATTCCTCAATAGCAAAACAACATGTCTTCTTTAAACTCCTCCCCCTGACTGATTCCCCTCCCACAGTCTTTATCTTTGCAACGACATGCACCCTTCCCCCTCCACCCACAAGCACATCTACCCACTGTTCCTCCTTTTTTTCCCCTGCGTGAAGAAGTCTGACAGTCTGTTTCAGTTACAGTACAGAGATAGACTAGTGTTCGCAAACAATATGAGATAAAGAAGTGCCAGTAGGTCAATGCAGTCTACACTGTATGTTCAGAGCTGTGTCTACATTATGTGGAGGAAAAATAAGTGGTGTGACTTTAAAGGAGGGAGGCCACTGGCAAGCACATAATCAGTGCCGGCACAGACGGCCACTGGCGGAGAGGAGACTGAATGCTCTCTAGTCTAGTCTCTACGGCTGGTATCGTCTGCCAAAAACACTGCGCAGTCTCTATAGACGCGCTCACGTCCGTTTACATTGTTCTCTGTGTTGACCAATAGCGGCGAAGCAGCCATGATTACACAGTTAGGCATGGTCATTATTACACTATTACAGAGGCAAATTTTGTTGGGATCATGGTCACCCGTGATAGCCGACCCTAATTATCTATTATTGACACATGAATCTGCTCAGTTAATTTATAATACTGGTCCACTATTGGGAAATAAGTCAATATGTTGAATTTGGCGATCCTAGACAATAGTATGACAATTTAAAACACACAAACATGAATGTCACCCTGGGCTTTTATTAGACTGAATCAGAGGTATTGATCACCAAAGAAGCATATTCGTAATTATTTCCTTGCCACTGAGTGTCATCAAACTATAAAATCATACCATTTTCCCAGAAATCCTATGCCTACTGCAGACTATGCAGAGATATGCGTACCATTCTCGTGCGATCACTGTATAAGTAGCCTACCAATCTTTGTATAGAAAGTTACCTGGTATGATTTCCAAGTGTACACGTCCATTGTCTTGTGTGCAATTTGTGTGTTCGTGCGCAGGGCAGCCACATTTTGTTTTCAAAAGCTTTTATTGAAATGTGTTAGTTTTATTTTTTCTTCATTTACATGCTTTTTTCGTTGTAAGATAGTGAATCTGGAAAAATCACCCCTATCCCACATTTGTATCAACTAGATGAGTACAATTGATCAGTAACATTTGTGGAGAACATTACCAAATTGCACCCCCTATTGGTGACTTGGGTAACTACATGCTTCCTTTAGTCAAACATGAAGCAACAAAATGGCTGTCCTTATATAATAGGCTACGCATTACTACAAAGGCTGAAAAAGTTATTATTATGAGAATATGGATTGACCACCAAATTTAACACAGCAAAGCAGAAAAGCATTAGATGTTATATTACAAATGCATTGTACCATATGTTTACTTCTCTTTGAGACTACAAGGTGCTTTTGCATTATAAAGACTAGTATATACTTAATTAAGTTTACATACTTTTCCCTACTAATTAGTTAAGTTCACAGTCTGCATTATTCAGACTGACATCGGTTATGGCCGAACCGATTTCTCCATGCCAGTTTCAGGAGGACAAAGTGTTCAGGCTGTTCTTTAGGCTCCTCCCATTGACCGATTCCCCTCCCCCGTCTTTTTTCTTCTCTTCACAAACTGCGCCCTTCCCCCCTCCCCACACAAGTTGCTTCTGCCCTTTTTTTCCTCTCCCCATCGGCGCGATCGACCGACGTTTCGGTCTGTGTGGAGGGTGTTTCAGCCGTCTAGCTAGCTAGACAGTCACAACTAGGGTTGTCGTCAGAGAAACCCTACATAACAACTTTCACGTAGACGACCCGTCCAGAAACGAAGAGCACGTCCTAACTGCCAAATACTCACCTTGTCAGATCTAACTGCTTCGGCACCAGGATCGGCCAAGACTGAGACTAAAAAGTTGGTTGGGGAAAACATCTACACGTGTTGTTTTTCCTGTGGAGTCTGGACTGCTCTTCTTTCGCTCTGCTCTCTGCCTCTCTCTCTCTGGCGTGCCTGTAACAGCCCCAGCCCCCCTCCTCCCCCCACTGCTGCCTGGCTGCCTGGCTGCCTGACGTCTGGCCACCGGCGCGCTCAGGACGAAAAGAGGAGGAGTCTGTTTCTGTGCCGACAGGACCGAGCCGTGTTGTGTGCACTGAGAACCGAGAAGAGTCCGACGCCGGAACAGCTCTTGAATGCACCGTCGCGTCGGTAAGGTTGTTTTATTTTGATGCACTAGTCATAATCATTCACGAGTTCTCCTCCTCACTGCAGCAACACCAAACCACTCCGCTCTGTAATCTCGAACTGTCACGTTTTGAATGCAGGCTCCGGAAGTGTGCAAGAGGAGGAGAGAGTTCGTGCACTGACGCGATTTCGCGGGGAACCGTCGCTCGTTCAACACTGTGGTTCAACACCCGGTGAGTAACCTATCAGTAAGCTGCTTGCATGCTAGCATATTAGCATTGGCTTAGCATGTGAATAAACAACAAGGCAGGGTGCATCATGCCATGGATATGTGTTGTGCAGTAGTCTGTTGCAAACTAAGGAGGATAATGACAAATGGGCATAGTTTATTATTGAGTAGTAGTCTATATTTGCATTTTGATTGCAAGTCGGTAAGGTTGATTGGTTGGTGGGTTGAATACTTTATTAAAGGACGACTTCACCCATTTTCAACTTATCTTCATATCCTCGCTAATAAAATTGTATTTTTGTCCTACTTGGTCTGTGTCTTAGGAGAGCTGTGGACACTCCAGTCTACCAGTGACATCATCGTTTGACTTTTTTCAAACAAGATTTAATTATTTTTTGTATTTAAATAAATAAATAACGCGATAGCATTTTTACAATGCTATAATGAGCATTAGTGAGGACCAATTATATGAAGATACATTGAAAATGGTTGAAGTCGTCCTTTAACAGTTTGCGTGTGAAAGCACATGGAAGTACAGTAGCCTACAACACAAGATTGATAACATGTCTGTAGTGACCCCTGCTGGTCAAGAATCAAGCAGGAAGGACTTGGAAGCTAGCTGATGTATTTGGCAGTTGGCGTACAAAATATGCATTTCGTTAGCGCTAATTAGCTTTACAGTTGGTTTCATCCAGCTCTGTTCAAAATGAATGTTACATGGTTCAGTGACACCACATCAACTGTAACGATGCATACGCTTTCCATATTTTGTGAAGAAGTGAATGCAAATACAGCTTGCGGTTTATTTATTTTTTTGTCCATACTTTCACACTGCTTTTATATTCATGATATTAAACAACATGACGTCAATGCCATGTCAGTCATCTCCATATTTGGGCATATCGAGAGACAGACGAGACAAAGAAAGTGTCAATTCTGCCCAAAAGGTTGCTAGTTTTATCTTTTAAAACAACCAAAACCAGGAGGAGTGCAAAATAAATCTTCTTTTTTTCTTCTACCAGGTGTCTTAATATAAATTTAGTTTAACTTTATTTTTGAGGGGCGCTAGCCCCTCCTATGTCCAGCTTTGAGGGTTTGTGTAAACACAAACATTGAATGGCCACAAATCACTTCCTGTATATTTGCTGTTTTGTAGAGTGACAGATATTCAATTGGAGTCATTAAATAAATAAAAGAAAGGTATGCTCACTCATGTTGAGCAACTTTAGTGTTCTGAACATTGCACCCCTCTAAGCCTACAGTGGTACATTCCTGCAGTACTTTTCCATGCAGCTCTGGTCTAGAAAGGGGGTGTGGCTTAAAGAGCTGAACTGTTTCACCCCCCCTCCTAGTCATTCTTAGTCCTGTTTTCTAGGCTGAAATACGGTATGCCTATTTATTTATTTATTAAAAAAGATGTTAAAATGTTAAGAAAAATGCATATGTTTAAGACACTGTCTCCACTAAAGATTTTTTTTTTTTTCATTTTTGTTTGAGAGTCCACAGACTTAAACTTAAAGCTTAGGTTATGCATCATTCAATGGGATTTCAACTGTGACTTAATTTGTCCCACAAACACACTGTTGAGCTGTGTAGACTTTACGGACTAGCAGGACATGGTACAGACCTGCTTCTAGTAGTTTCCCCTCCCCCACTTTGTCTAGTGTGACTGCTCACGTGGGACACTGGTAACCCGACACTCTGCTTTCTCCACAGCAGAAAACCAAGAACAGACTCGAAATGCTCCTCCCACTTGTTTGTTTGCTTCAGCTTATGAATGCCTAATGGCCGCTGTTGTGTTCTGATTTTGAAAGGCCTCAAATTTGCATATGCTGTATTGTCGATCAATGAGAATTGATATATTGACTGTACATTGAATTTCAAAGGCTGTTGTTGAAAACATTTTTTATTTGTTTTAATTCAAAGCTTCGGTGCAAATTACCAATGAGCTTGTCAAAGCTTGACATTTATTTATTTATTTATTTATTACACAAATACTACATTCTGATTCATTCTGTGGTCTGTTATTTTTGAGTACTAGATCGATACTTTGAAACAGGTCAGTGAGTTTGAGTGGGAATGTGAACACTGAACACCTTTGATTGTCCTTTAATGTTTTCACTCGGAAAGAAGAATTGTATTGGTTTATTAGCGTTGTCGCACATTGTGCAACATCCAGATTATTAAATAGTGCCTTTGTCTTGCAGTGATACTGGAACTAGTACACCTGGAAGCCAGTCCCTGCGTCACAGGGGGAGGGGAGCATAAGGGGGCCCCTAACCAGACCATCTAACCACCTCAGTCAAGACTGGCAGTTAAAAAAGAAAAAAAAAACTTCTGGTAATTTCGGTGTCAAGCCTTATTCCTCAGTCGAGACTTCGGTGTCAACCAACCATCAGGTGCACCGTGAGGGTTGGTTGTGCACCCCCCCCCCCCCCACCACCGTTGTCGTGATATACAACTGCTAAATAAATAATAATAAAACGTACGTGTGCGATAGCACCCTGTACTTGTGTTGCGCAAGTACATCAATAACATTTGATTACTAGTTTGATATCAATCAAAACTGATGCACACCAGTGATTTCTGGTTTGATATTGATTACCATGGCAACAATCAAAACTGATGCATGCCTGTGGCTGAAAAAATGTCTGCCATTTTCTCTCCTTGCGGCATTATACATGGTCTGAGTGTGGATCTATTTTAGTGCCATTTGGTTGTTGCACTGTAGTTCAGATTAGCACCCTCTATTGGTGACTTGGGTAACGACATGTTTCCTGTAGTCACATGAAGCTACAAAATGGCTGTCCTATAATATGCAGCAGGGTGAAATCAGCCCTATGCTGCTTTGGAAATATAGGGGCAAGAAATAGAAATACAGTGTGATAAATGTCTTTCTGACAGAATAACCATCTGATTAATGCATCTCTGATAGAAATACATTGTGATAAATTTATTTCTGACAGGAAATTGCAGTGTGGTAACTGCATTACCATAACCCTAACCTGTATCGCAGTCTAAATTTTTACTTTATCGCCAAAATAAGTTGTTTGCAGTTGGCACAAAAATAGTGGCGCAAGTAGGATTAGAACACAGGAGGTATGGATTGAAGTGGGGAGGGAGTGGTAGGAGAGGGAAGCCTCGCCCCGTAAGGTGTAAAAGTGTCCATTCATTGTCAATGGGAATTTAATGTTTGTGTAGGACGAAGAACATACTCTAATAGCTGAATATAGCCCCTCAAAAAGTGAGGACAGAAAAGTGAGGATGCCAAAAGTGATTGGCCGGAATGATAAGAGCGCCCCTCACTTCACACAAGTTTTTTTTCTTCCTATTTTACGTAAGGCGCTTTTGAATTTTCAATAAATGCTAGTATGTTACTTAAGTTTACATACTTTTCCCTACTAATTAGTTAAGTTCACAGATTGACAGGAACAGTATGAATATTGTAATAATTGTATACTATTAGTATACAGTGATGTCATAGGTTACTGTAAGAAGAAACGGTGTAGGCTTGAGTAGCTCTGTACTCAATGATGACGTATTGACTCACATGATGTAGCCTTGGTCCCAGGCTTACTTATCTGCGAAAAGAAAAGCCTGGTCACAACGAAAGGCAGAGAAGCTATTGGCGGATGTATCCTCCGGAACATCCGTTAGATGTATTTCCCCCGGATACGATATTTTCCCGACCAATCACAACACTTGTTTCATTCGCGGAGAATGTAAACTGATTTGTAAAGCATCAACGTAATTTCCTTGGGCGCAACTTCCGCCCAAACAAATGATAGGCTCTAGTCTACAGCGTAGGTCTTGCCAGGGTACACATGATGTCACAGCTCTGTCTTCCTACTGACTCCTGGTTGACATTACAGCCGAGCAGGAAAACGGTCACGGAAATAAAGACTACAGTGGGCTCGCTACTCGAGGCAACAATTATAGTCGTTATTTGTCTTCACAGTCTGTTGAAGGTGAAAGTAAAGGCACGATTTATACTTGGTTGCATGCCGGTGTCGGGCACAGATAATAGCTGATCTACAAGCTCACAACGCGTTGCAGTGTGGTGCATTTAGAACTGCAGTGTGAGCTGTAGGTAGCCAAAAGCCACCCCATATTAACTTGTTTACTGGCACTGTGATCCCAATCGATTTTGAAAAAAGAACCCAGCAATTGAATTCACACAGATGAGTGCAAGAGACGGTATAGGCAAGGCCTTCAATAAAATGAACTACATTGAGAGAATTGTGCAGCATTGGTTGGCTGTCCAATTAATTTTAGTTACTCTTACGTTTTTGCTACAAGAAAGACTTTAAGAGGTTTTTAAGTCAACTTGACAACTGATTTTGTCTGTTTAAAGTCACAGTAGTTGACTCCAGGTGTGCCATTTTGAATGTATTAACATTCAGCAACTAAAGACAATAAATATTTTCATGGAAAAATGTGGAACATGGAACATGGGCACCAGTCTTAAAACAATAAAGTATCTATCTAAACCCCTGCTGAAACTTAAACTTTTGGATTTTACTAAACAAAGTTTTTAATCTCATGAGTTTACTTTCATAACAATTTGGTAGATGATTATGTGTTTTTAATAACTATTTAATTTATACTCAATAAAAGGTTACATTTATCAATAAATTAATAATGTATTTATACTGAATCTGTTTCATCAGGGAAAATGGTGATTAATGTAAACACAGATTTTGTTGCTTAATGTGACCTTTAAACACATTTTAGTTTGGCAAGCAACCTTTTGGAAAGTTGTTTACATGCTCTTAATGATGCAGTGATTGATTGGAAAAGTTTGACATTGATTTAGTCTGTGGAACACCTGATTAACTGTCGGCCATTCAGAGCATTCAATCAATTGATTGGCGTTCAATCAATTGATTTTGCTGTTCCTGCAAAAAAAAATCCAGAATGTTGATAAAATGCCCTAGAAATGGCACAATCGGTTTGCCGAGTGGGCGACTGAGGTTCAATCACAGCTCGGGTCTAAATCACTACATCTGGTGTAGTCGGCAGGACATGATGGAGGTTGTTCTCGCGCAAGGGACATGAAAGACGTGCTTCGTTGTGTGTATCGTGATCGGCGTAGTGTGAAGTGTGAGGAGATGCTCCCAAGAACTGAAGGGGTAGATGTAGTGCCCCAGACAAGACCCGGCTTGGCCAATCTGTGTAGCTGGTCGGTTGAGTTGACCAATCGGTGAAGCCGATGCATACACTACCTATAAAATACTACTCAACGTGGACTGGTTCCATAGGTTTAGGACCCACCGCAGTGGTGTCCAGTGAGAACTTAAACGGGATGTCTAAATCTGCACTGTAGTTCAGATTAGCACCCTCTATTGGTGACTTGGGTAACGACATGTTTCCTGTAGTCACATGAAGCTACAAAATGGCTGTCCTATAATATGCAGCAGGGTGAAATCAGCCCTATGCTGCTTTGGAAATATAGGGGCAAGAAATAGAAATACAGTGTGATAAATGTCTTTCTGACAGAATAACCATCTGATTAATGCATCTCTGATAGAAATACATTGTGATAAATTTATTTCTGACACGAAATTGCAGTACCGCAGTGGTGTCCAGTGAGAACTTAACCGGGATGTCTAAATCTTTGACACAACGATATCTGGGTTGTAAGGCCAAAATATCGCTGACTCGTATAGAAGGCGATGGAGGAGCGTAGCAAATGCTGCTTGCATCTCCCTTAAAGGGCAACATCCACATAGGGTCAGCTGAATGCTTGTCACAATGTCTACATTGACCTGATGCCAGCACTAGATGTCTCTGTCGTCTCCATATATGGAACTTTTGTGAGAGTGAGTGAGAGCCTTCGTTACAGCCACCCCCAGATTTCTTGTGGAAATCTTTACAATATCAAGAAGGCTTGGAACAGTATACGTTGGCCCTACAGGCCACCCCATTAAAAGCACACCGCCACCCAATATGGGCAATACCGCTTTCTTTCTTCAATGTTCTGGTAGGTCATAAAGAACTGAAAATTGAAACCCTTGCCACCCCGTTGACGGATGGGTATCACAATGGTTCTCCTGCATCTGTAGCACTGATGGAGATAGTGGTCCCAGTACTTAGGGGCTAGGCTGTACTAACATCTGACAGCCAGTACCGACAGCCCCTGGAGGAGAGAGGTTTCCCAGACCAGTTCTTTCACTTGCTGCTGTAACACTCTTAATGTATCTGTCCTGCAGCTGTCTAGCCTTCTCTATCCAGACTCCGGCTGCCTTTCTTCCACTCCACGTTCACACAAGCTTCCTTCCTCGGAGAGCTGTTCTACCACCATTAATAGAGGATTTCCACATCCGGTTACTGCAGTACACCATAATCCGGCTCGAAGGACCATATAAAATACTACTCAAATGGAACTGGTTCCCTGGAAGTAGGACCCGCCAAAGTGGTGAGAAGTTAACGCAACGATATCTGGGTTGTAAGGCCAAAATATTGCTATAGCAAATGCTGCTTGCATCTCCCCTCAAGGGCAACAATCGTTCTGGGTTGAATGCCCGTCACAATGACCATGCCAGTTGTCAGCGGCAGCTACGGGTGGGATCTGCTAATCACCTGCCAATTAGCTTTTTTTTTAAAGGCCCACCTTCTTCAGTGATTGGGCTTCACTGAGCCCAGATGGAAGTAGTTTGTGAAATGGGTGTGAAGCAAGCTTCTTCAATCTTGTGGAGTCAGGTTAACGCATCCCTGGGTCATCAAAGAAATATACAAAGATGGACAGAGATTCCTGTTATAGATGGATAGTTATTAATTGTTAATTGTCCAGTGAATTTATCTTTTGTAAGGCATGTCATAAGGTGAAGCTATCACTAATCATCTCCATGGTTAAGCTCTACTATGCTATACCACAAGGCAAGACCAACTGTAACAGCAATCATGCTAAAAAATGAATAAAGTCCCAGAGGTAATACAACCTCCCGTTGTATGGTAGTTGTATGTATGGCTAGAGACATCTTGTCTTTCATAATGGTTCAACATCTCAAGGACATGGAGACATTTCAGATCTGTGGTGAGAATGATGCAGCGTGCACTGATCCCAGACTTGAGATATTACTGGTTCATTCTGCATTTCATCTGGAGTCAGACATGCATTTTTCAAACACATCTTTGGATGTTTCATAGATGTTAATCTACAGAGGTGCATACCGCATAGTGGTGATGGTCAGGGTGTCTTCTGCTTCCAGGAGTTCTTACTTGACCACCCTGGTTAACTGGTGGTGGTGCTGTTGGCATGTAGAGTGAAGTGGGGTCAATTTTCGAAGAGACCCACGTCACCACCTGCAGGAATTTCACCTTTGAGGCTGGTGACTGGAGGGATAGTCATTGTGAAACTGGGGAATGAAAATGTTGTATCACTAATATCATACAAAGCTTAGCTTAAAGGCAACGTGACATCTTGCACCATAATATTGAGACACTCGCATACTGTTCCCTCCTACTTGAAATGCCTTCAATTTACCCGCTGTTCCTGTGGGAATATGCAACTTGTATTGTAAATATCCCGTCACCCATGCCTGCATTCTTATTCCTCAACCGGTGGCAAAACTGTTCAGTGAACATTGTTGCCATGTCCACTTATTTACGAGTTTGGCCTTGTTTTGTTGAGAGTTGCTGGAGAAATTCATAGGGATGCAGCGATTGAGATCTTTCACTTCCGATCCGATACCGATATGGCAGCATCCATACCGATACCAATACCCATCCGATACAGCACTTATTTAAGTCTCTATGCTGTGTATTGCTTCTGTGTGCTGCCTGCTGGCTATGATCTGGTTATGATCACGTGGCCTCTGCATACTGCTACTGTACATGCTGGATCTGCTGGATAGAAGTGCTGGAGTGAACTTATGGAATGAGTGCTTGGATCATTTTCGCTGCAATCCCGTTCTAGTGGAAGTAGTTTTGTCCAATGGGCTCGACACAAACGCTTCCGCACGGGTTGTGCATGGATGTGACACTACTGCGCATGTGAGACGACGCAATACGTCGCATGAACCCCAAATACACCTGAGCTCTATGGTCCCATGCATGGTCTGGATGCCTAGAACCCCATAAAGTTAAACGGAGATAACCGACCTACTCATCCAGACATCCCCATATCTGGAGATAATTGACCTACTCAAGTCTGACATCCTTGACCCTATCTTTGGGCATGATTGATATCGGGGGCTCCAAATAAGGATATGAATGACATTACCGTAATGACACAAGCAACGCAGCCTAAGACATAAAGGCAATTGAAGACTCACATTACTTTCTCTTTCATCTTTAACCAGAGTGTCAACTACCTCTAAGATAGACAGATTCCACTGAGCTCTATCGGCAATATTAGACATTCACCCAGGTAGCTGACCTTACAGGGGCATCTAGGTTTAATTCCTACTTGGACACCATCTCAGCGGGTCCACAACTATTGGTAAGTCTTAATTGGATTGATCTGGAATATTGCTGTGAAGCCCGACGCATCTATCTATTTTTATTAGGCATATGGCCATATCACGGTTTGTTTTTACTTGTATTTCAAGGTGAGGTTGCTTGTTTTGGCCTTGTTTGTGGAAGTGCGGTTCCTTATTTGGCAACACAAATGCCTAAAATGTTTTAAATATTGTTTCACATAAATGCCCTTAATACACTTTACCTGCCAAATACATGTCACAGCTTTTAATTAACACCCCCGTCAGCTGCCAAATATGCGATATTGCATTTTAATCGCTTTATATGGATAATAAACTGTCAAGCTAAAAATCTACATTTCAGATTTTACACTGCATCGCCATTACAATATTAACGTTTCTGGAGAAACATAGCTAACGTGTGCTAATGTTAGCGTTAGCAATTTTTCTTCTGCTTTTCAGCTAGCAAAAAAACGGAAGTAAAAGCTCACTGCATCCGTCTGGCGGATATCGCTGGTGGCCACACGGTGGCAGTCAAAAATGTAACCGAAATGTCAGACGGATTATCACAATCAGTTCTGGGGTGCCAGAGTAAAAGCGGCCATGTCTGGTCGCTTTTACTCTGAAACCCACGACCCGGAAACAATCCACTAAAAAAACGTTACTTTACATTGCTAGCTTACATTGCGATCGTTTTAATTTATACGATATATGATCCAAAAAGCGTTCAAATTTTGCGGGAGAGATGGATGAGGAGCAGAAAAACGAAGCACCGACAAAACAAAACATGCAGATATTTGCGTAATTTATAGTAGGATATAGAGAAGTTTTAATTCATGTATTAATTGTTATACTGTGAAATCAGATTTATAAGGAGCGTTGCACACGTTTGCAAGGCACTGAGGGCATCTCACCTCCTCATTAGAGACTCATCCTAGAATCGCCCCAAACTGTAGAGTGCTGTAATATTACTGCTAGGTAGCGAACAGCACACATTCTTAGCAAACGTGGCAATGAACAATGGCAGTGTTGGTGCCATGTGAAATTATAGTTTTTTTCCTTAACTAGGGCACAAATAATCCATAGGCTGTGTGGAAAAACATAAATAAATAATCGGATTGTTTTTCATGGTCAAGCTTAACATTATATCCCCAAACTTAATGAATGGAATCCATGTAAACATTCATTTCCTCTCAAGTTTGTGCAATATAGTGTTTAACTTAGCATTTTAGCATGAGTCTAGAGAATTAATGCTGGTTGAACCTGTCATTAATTTTCTAGCTCCTTCCCTGGATGGAGCACCCTTCTGCTGGAATGGTTTAGTCCATGCTGGAAACCGAGTATGTGCAACAGACTGTGCTAGAGTGGGGGAGGGGTGCTGGCGTTCTGTGTTTCCATTTCTGCTTGCGCGGAGCTAGCTAGAGCTTACGCGAACTGATTAAAATCAGTTGTGCTTACATTTATGAATTGTTTTGGAATTGGGAATCAGTTAATATTAATATATACAATATTTAGTGAAAGTGCGTGTCCCCAGATACAGACACATTTCACAAGGACACATACATCTTTGTATCGAATCAGGGAATTCCAGGTTAAATGGATATTTTACACCAGAATAGTTGGTTGTGGCTTGGTAGAGATTGGTGGCTTTTTGTTGACACCGGAATGGTTTCTCTCAGCTGTGCTGTGTTTCTGTAAACTAAGGATCACTCTGCGCCTGATTCAGATGTGGCTGCTGGCTCAGCCACACAAGGGGAGGGGGGATGTGTGACTGTGGCCCACACATCCCCCCTCCCCTTTCCCTTCCCTTTTCTCCCTCTCCCTCTGCCTTCAACTACTGGGAAACAAATCACGTGCACGTTCTCTAGGGCCTAGACTCAGAGAACGGCCTACAGTCTAGGCAGCATTGGTCTGGTAAAGCGTTAGTTTAGTCATACAGTGTATATCTTTTGAAGAATTAGTTTTGACAATTGCTTGCCGGAGACAGAGAACATTTGTGTATTGTATTTTTTTTAGGAACCATATAATTAGTAGATAGTATGGCATATTATCTAATATGTATTTATTTGTATTGTAAGAAATTTCGTCTAGTTTAATAAATAATCTAGGAAAAATATCCACCTGGACAGACAAAATATTACCGTATGTTAGCCGCCCAAACGTCAAAGTAAACCACACCTCCCCACTCTTGGACCTTGAAGACAGCTTGACTGAATTTAATTTACGCGTAGCGCATTGTAACGGGGATAGACTCCCGCGTGTTACCGGCTGATACTGACAATAAGCCACTCCCGACCTACTTCTTGTCCAGTGGGAATATTATCATGATACAACAGGTGTAAAACTGATCATATAGAAAATGCACACAAATATGCTTTTCATAGCTACTCCCTGTATGCAAAGGAAGGGGGGTGAGGGGCACTTATAGATGTTAATTTTAGTTGAATAGGAAATTTACCCAGTAGGCTACGCCAGAGAAAACAATCGGGTTCATATTCAAGTACTGAACGAAAGTGAAGTGAAGGCTGTTTTAAAAAATGAGACTGGTTTCACTCCCTGGGGAATGGGTTATTTATCTTAATCTGCTGAATAAGAATATGGATTTATTCCTGGTGTTTTTTATTTATCTGCTTTTCCTCTTCCTGGTGTCCTTGAGCTGCTACGGGAGTCCTTCAGCTATTTATTTTTTAAATGATCTTCATCAATAGCCTATAGTACAAATATTCAAGACTTTGTCTAGATATGGTTGGAACATCAACATGGAACATCAAATCTGTCATTGATTGCTGACTGCTGAGTTCTGTGGTTTCCTCCATGGAGTGAGATGAATGACGTCATTTTTAATTACATGTATTTATTCAGCAGTTGAAAATCATTCACACGTGCCTGTGAGATTTCAGATGATCTGGAACTTGAGTAGAACGCCGATATTACCTGACTATGCTAGGTCAGAATCATGATTCAATGTAGGGGTGAATAGAGAAACGTAAAGACTGGCAAGAATCATAGCATAAACGTGTGGTTTTTGAACTAGCAATTGCTAAAAGTAATCAATTTTGTAAAATATTGCACAGCTATCATGTACGTAGCATGACATGACATGATGTGATTAATTAGTTCAGGCTATGTTAAAAATGGCAAACCGTTAAAACGGTAAGCTTAGTCCTCCACTGCTCACGCAATAAATCAATGAATGCACACACGATTTGCTTGGGAGCTAGTAAGAAATGTGCACGTGTGAAACTGACATATAGTTCAAAATAATGCCTCATTGCTGTAACTTGAAATTATACTGATATTGGGCGCGTTTCCAAAGAGAACCTTGCGCAGGTTCTTACGTGCGGCCCTTACGAAGGCTCCAATACGAAGGGTGCCTGATATAATTTTAGCTACCAGAGCTGAGGTAGGCCGGCCACAGCAAAACATCATGGTGGCCATTTTGTGTTGCTGCAGTGAATCCAGATTCAGCAGCCAGTGTGAGCGGGGGAGGGGATGAATGCGCACTGTGCGCAGTAGCATTGGAACACAGGCTAAACTCTCGCTGTTCATGGTTCAGCCTCTTAACTGGGAAGATTGATGAAAAATTATATGTTGTCATCTGATCAAATGCATTTGATTACCAGTGTTAAAGCAGATACGGTAAGTAGGACATGCAGTGTTCAGCCGTTACTCCATTTCATGCATCCACCTGGCTGTTGCTCTACTCTGTGTCAAGCAATGGAGCCATAAATTCAGATTAGATGAGCCATATAGGCCTACATTGAGGTTCACAATTGCAATTTAGATAAGCGATCGTGTCGATTTAAAAAATCCAGGAGGTCAGAGATGAGTAGTTGGTTCAGCTTTCTTTGAACTATAAACGGGTAAATATTAATCCACAAATATGAAAATATTTACAGAATGTTTTACGTTTTAACCAAAAAGTATATGGGGGAGGTTTGTATATCTACTTTTGTATAGCTATTCTGACTTGTCTGCTTAGCTTGTTGCTCAGCATGCTCAGCATAGCAACAAGGGTGGCCATTTTGAGTTGCTGCAGAAATGGAATGTGGGTGGGCAAAGAAGTAGGCCTACTACACAAAACTGATGTATTAAAACCATTTTGGCTGCAATGATGACTGATGAGAAAGAAAAATGTTACACACTACAGTGTTTATATTTCAGTTTAATACAAATCCCATGTAGGCCTATCTGTTTACTCGAATAATTATAGCCTACATTTTGTATCACACTCCTAGAACTTAAAAAGTCCAGTATACTGGAAATGTTTGATCTGGCAGGGGCTATGTTGTCATTTTAAGATTCTATAAGCTATATTGACATTTTATGATTCTGTAGTCCCCACTCTTGTGTGGAGAACCCCCCTCTGCTAGAATGGTTTGGTCCATGTTTGGCACCTCTGCATTGTGGGAGAGGCCTCCTCTAGCATTGACCCACCCCCGCCTGCATGTGAGTGAGGCTGTTCTTCTGGTGTGGGGGATGGGAGGTGAATCAGTAAAGTATGTCAGGGAGCGTGCAGTTCAGGTCCGGCTCTTCGCTGCTAGCTAAGCTTTGTTTGAGAAATAAAATTCATATTGTACTGTGGAAAACTGGAAATAGCCTGTGAAATATTAAACCTGAGCTTATGGTTTTTGGTTAGCTTGGTAAGTAATAGCCAATACGTTGCATAAATTCTCACTAGGAAGAAAAAACCTGTTTCACATCATGCGGTATAAATGGGGCGGTTTTGCACTGTGTATGGCTATTTTAAAGTCATTAACTGTTCACTTTTGTGTTAATTATATCCACAAAGCTTAAAATAAAAAAACAACCCCTCTGCAATGTGATGGAACAGTCTATGAAGAGCTCCTCCCCCTTCCCTCTTGGTTTTCCCCCTGGCCTCACTCTAGTCTGCATCAGGCCTCTTTGCCATGTGTTCCTTTGACCAACAAAACAACTTTTGAATGACATCCAACGGAAGGCCTTCCGCCATCTTGATATTAATCCTGTCAGAGGTGAACCTCTCTTCATTTCGAAAGCATATCTTATTTTCTTGATTGTTAATTTGACCTGATAAACAAACATGTATGTTTGCTAGCATAAAATGCTAATACCCTTTGATTTTTTTTGTTTGGTGCTAGTTAGGCTATATTTTACGTGAGTGTTTTCCACATAAGGGCTCTCTGTGCATCAAAAAAAGGCAACTAATGGAGTTAATTTGGCTTATTTTGAAACCTTGGCACAGTGCCAAGAAATGATTTAAGGAAGATTGATTTCAGCTGCAACCACACAACTCACATAAGCCTGTCTGTCGCAAAGTCACACTGGGTGTCGCCCGCAAAAGAAAAACGGGTATTGACGACATAGGACAGATCTATATCTCTGTCTGTCTGTCCTTTGCATATGTTCAGAACTGTTCATCCAATAAACTTCGTACTTGGCTGATGTAATGCTCGTGACACGTGAGCTTGTAGATCTGCTATTTTCTTTGGCTTGTCACATTTTACAATGGGCTTATGTGGTTAATCAGACTATTTTATTCGGATGAACTGATCTAAAAAGTAACCAAAGGAATAATTCATAGTTCTATAGTTGGATGGAAGTAGCCTACTGTATCAAGTGTGACATTGATCGTTTGTTGAAGTCATCTGAATATTGACTATATTCACACAGCGGCCATTTTGCTTTCACGTCATGTTTGTGGATTAACTTAATATCAAAATGGCCGCCGTGTGAATATGGCGAATTGGTGAGGACCCAGGGAAGTACAGTGTTGATTGGACGAGCGGTTATCATCCAGAACCAGCCTGTTAGTTTGAGTGGGCACACATTCCGATTTCCGAATGATGGCCATGCTCCAAAAAGCACTGCACTTATTTTGTTTATTCAAGGCAAGTCAAGGCATATGTTTTTCCGTTCTTTTTTTTCTTTTACGCGGCAGACAGGAACGAGAAGGAGTAGCTAAATAACAACTTATCTACATTTCATGAGCTGGATTTCAAACCCATTTTTGGAGATTCATGCATTGAATCAGTCATTTATCATCAGCCATTTTAGAGAATTCAGTTTTGTTGAGCTAAACTCTTTAGCTGCTAAAGAGTCTCACAACAAGAGATGTTTTAGATTATTACATGGAAGAGTTTAGTAAAGATTCTGAAATGTCCAGTATCCTATAGTAACAGAATATGAACCACTTGAGTCCTACTATATGCTTTGTTGGTGAAAATAGACGATCTACAAGCTCACACAGCGTATTGTAATCTGTTGTGTGCTTTTCTATTATGTTTACTAGGTTGTGGGGGGGGGGGGGTAATGTGATTAAATGAGACTTAAGCATTTGGGGAGAAAGTAATTTTTTTTTTTTTTTGTGAGGGTTATATTCTTTAAAAACTTAGTATAGTAGTAAAGTATGGAAAATCCCATCCCTCTGCCAGAATGGTTTAGTCCATGGCTGTCTGTGAATTTCCATACCGGTTTGAGTTTGTACTAGGATTGGGGATGGGTGCTGCTAGGTGGCTGTGTGCACTGCACTTTGTGCCTGCAGACACGGCTAGCTACGGTCAGTGTTCACTGTTTAGCTATGATCGGTGTTGGTTAAAACCACACTGTATTGGTTGGTTATACGTGTTGTTGTGGTTTGTTTTAACACGATGCAGACATGCAGTTAGGAACAGCACAGGCCCTGAAGGAAAACAATCTTGTATTTCATATGCATTACAGCACTGTGCCGTGTTCAGTCACTCCCAGTAATGACTTCACTAACCAATTCTATGTTTTAAAGCTACTCTGCCTGCATAGGGTTTTAGTATGGGAATATTAAAGGAGATAAAATTAAGTTTTCTTTTGTAATATAGTTTGCATGTGAAGATGAAGAACAACAATTTGTAGGCGGACCTTGTACTTCAGTTAAATGGTTCCAAGTGTTCAGTACAGGCGGCCATTTTGTGTGCTTTCAGGCAACGCAGATAAAAGATCCATGAAAGGTGGGTGGGGACGGAAAAAGCAAAGGATGCCGTGAAAGCTATGTGTTGCTTGGTAGGGTAATTCTTACAGAGAGAAGTGGTTTACAGACTAAGATATTTGTCTGGTCTACATTTGTCTGATATGGAGCCAAGAAATAGCTTAATTATAAACGGGTCGTAATACAGAAATGCTCATCACCCTGAAGATATTTTTAGAGTTTGTATTTAGGACCGTGGTGAATTCAGCTAATATCCATTCCATAATGATGACTCATCCATTGTGAACAATTTCTTGATCACAAATCACATTATATTTGGTCTCTGTTTATCATTCCATGTTGTGTATATGAGAGAATAAAGTTCCTGTTTTTGGTTTTGAGAGGAAGCTCACTGCTGTGTGGGTAAATTGGGGAACCCCCCCTCCCTCTATCAGAATGGTTTAGTCCATGCCGAGTTTGTGCTAGATTGGGGGATGGGTGCTAAGTGGCACCTTTGTGCTCTGCCCCTTTACCTTGTGCCTGTCACAGCTAGCTACGGTTGATGTGGGTTAAAACCACACTATTGGTTATACATGCGGTTGTTTTGTGATGTATACGTACTGAATACTTGTTTGTTTTAACAGTATGCAGTTAGGAGTTTTGTTCCGATGCAAAAATAATCTCTTAATTTCATATGCAGTACACGGTACTGCAGTCTCTCCCAATACGGTAATCACGTTAACGGATTCAATATAAAACTAATATATAAAGCTAATCTGCCTTCATATGTTTTATTAATGGCATACTATTAATGTTCTTTTTTTCTTTCTTTTTTTCCCCGTTTCTTTCTTTTTCTTTTTTAACTGCCGGTAAGGGGAGGGGCTGTTCAATGTTTAGCCCACTACATAAGGCAGAGAGTAGCTTAACGATGATGTCGGAGGAAAATACTGTAGCTGATCTGCAAGCTCACAACAAAACATATGTGTTGTGAGCTTGTATGTTGGCTATTCTAGTATTTTATTTTTATCATTTTTTTATGACATGCCCAAAATGCGGGATGATGGATTACGATATAGAATCGGTTAGTAAAAGGAGTATTGGAGCACTGTGTTGCAATGCATGTGAAATACCACAAATGGGGATAAGAGATTATTTTCATTTGGGACAAAGCTCCTAACTGCACCCTGTTCAAAAAGAATGAACCAATACAGTGGGGTATTAACCGACACCGATCGTAGCTAGCTGTGACAGGCAAAAAGGAAGTGCAGTGCACAGCACAGCCTACTATAGCGGCTCCCATCCCCCATTCTAGCACATACTCAACCTGGTACAGACAGCCATGGACTAAACCATTCTGACAGAGGGGGGTGGGTTCTTCATACTAAACTTCATATCAAAAGCCACAAAAAAACATTTATCCTAAAAAATAAACTAAATAAATAAAAGCGAATATGCACAAAATGATTTGATCTATATTAGCGGATTTCTTTTAAATTAAATAAACTTCTTTAGGGTTGATTTATTATGACATTTTGTAGTTTTCCAATCATTCCTTTTTCCCAGATCAGATATAAATAGACTAGACGCAAAGTAATAACAAAAAAGCAAGCAACAGATAGCTTTCTTTTTCAGATAGCCTTTTCTGTCCCCACCCACCTTTCATGGATCTATTCACTCACTGGATTTGCCTGCAGGCACACACAAAATGGCCACCTGTATTGCTATGCACCGGAACACTTAACACAGTTTGGAACTGAACTAGTTATAAGCTCCACCCACAAAACTGGCAAAACAGGGGAAAGAAACGCTGTGCTTTTTGGGAAATGTTTTGTTTGTCACTATGAAGACTGGAGTCAGATAGTCTTCCTAAAGCTTCCAAATATTTGTCAACAAAACAGTCAAGCTTCCAAATATTTGTCAACAAAACAGTCCATGTATGACAGTGAAGAACATTGTAATGTACACATACTGTGTGCTATGTCAGAAAACTGAAATTGTTGGGCATTATTACCAGTGCAGTACCAGTTTGTCAGAGCGTACTATTGCACTATGCGTCAGTACCCATTGCCAGAGTAGTGCAGCTCCTGGCTGTTATCACAATACTTGGAGGCAAGTTTATTGCTTTAGATTTTTCAGATCCCCAATTTTCACCTCAGCAGTGACTATCCTTCCTGGAGTCAAACAAGAACGTATCTCGTATGCTAGAACATATTGATGACATCAGTGATCTCCCTATATATGGGCGCACACACACACACACACACACACACACACACACACACACACACACACACACACACACACACACACACACACACACACACAGCTTCCTGGATTTATAGTTGATTTACCATTTGCACCTGTTTTAATTCCTATTATTCCTGAAGGCCTTCTCATCTCTGGAATCTGAGGTATCAAGCACTCTGCTGAGTCATATAAGGGCTGTCGGTTTTAAGTCATTCCTTAGGTTCCTTAGGTTTTTCTTATGGAGAATACCGTCCAGAGCATACCAAGGTTTTCTTTTCTCAATCAGGAGAGGGAATGACCAAGTTCAAACGGGACATAAATGCATAGGAATAGGTTGGGTTGAAATATGAACTCATGTAGTCTTGGAGCATATTTTATTCTACCGTACATTTTCGGAGGCAACATTTTGTCTGCACAAGGCTCTTATTTATTTATTTTTGATTCAAATTGGAACACTGCATTGAACATTGATTGTGTCATCAATAACCCACTAGGCCACTACTATGCTACTCCTAAGAGGGTTCAATTCAAATTGTGCTCAGTGCTGGTTAATCATTTCTGGCCTTCTGGCACATTAACAGGATCGGTGCCGCACATTTACGGCCGTCTTTTATGCTAGAATGCCTAAGTAGTGCTGCTAGGCAGCTTTCCCATTGTAAAAAATAGGGACTACATTTCCCATAACCCTTTGAACACTGGAGTGACGGACCTTTTTGCGATGACGTCATATTGCCATTATGACTTAAAACTGATTAAACGTGGATTAAACAACGAAAACATAATTTACAATATAGTGTATATGTAGATTTTCACCTGGGCGCTTGTCATCTGACATTATCCAGAGCTGCTTAATGCAGCGGTTCCTTAGGTTGGATATAGGCGGCTATAACGAATGCTGAGTGTACTAAGTTGTACGATGATGTGATGTGAAAATATCCAAATTTAACAGACAATGAGAAAATGCCTTTTGATCAACTCTTGTAACTTCTTAAATAGATTAACATTGGGCTACTGTGACTGTCTGCTAAGCACTGCCTCTTGCTCAGATTTCCCCAAAAGCATTGGGAGGGAGTTTTCTACTGGCGGCTGACCTTGCCGGTGTTGGTACGCATGCAGGGCAGGCAGTCTTAACCGTAGAAGGTTAGCTGTTGTGGTTCCTTTGTGCACATATAAAACACTCCAGAGTTTACTCAGCCATGAATTGTACTGTACCTCACCATCTGCAGTAACTTTGTTTGGTGAAAACATATTAGTGATCCTACATCTGTTGACCGTCGTACTGATGTGATGAATTGGCTAATTTGACGAGATTCTTTTATTATTCATGTTTAGATCTCAATTGAGATCCACATGAAAAACTAATGACTAATGACTAATACTGACACTTGAAGCCTCCAGTCCCCCTGCTTTTGGGGATGTTTGGAGCCTCCCGCAGGAAGCCCTGAGAAGGCTATGTAAAAGCTGCATAGACAAGCAGAGAAATCTTGGCATAAGCTACTAAAAGAGAATGATCATCTTCAGAATGAAAGCTTATTTATCCTACGTTCATCGGCTTGTATCCGTAGTCAGCAGCAATTAACCAACACTAAGAAGCAGTGAATTAGCTGTTTACATTATGGGTATGGAAAGGAAATACTTTAGGAAAAGCATTTTGTTTGCTGAGAGAAATGCTATACTGTTGAATAATTACTTTTTTGTTTATGATAATGACTTTGCCTGTAAGTGATATTAAATTAAAATTTGCATATGCATGTCAATTTAATATCAAGAGCAAATAATGAATGAACAGCAGGGTGGTGGTGATGTAACTTGATCCGGTGCAGCCTCTGAAACCCATTCAGCTAGCTACCGTGAATTCAGTCTGGCTGCGCAGAGCAGAGCCACCCGCCATTTTGAGTTTCTGCAGTGAAACCACCAGGCACAGTTGATGAAACCTTAGTGTGGGGGAGGGGAAGGTTGCGCACTGCACTGGGCAGTAACATTGGAATGTCAACTAAGCGTGTAGCATGCTGGGAATTTATTTTACACATGTCCATGTCCTCTTTTACGCTGCATATTTTGAGTTGGGGTTACTTTTGAAACTATGTGTTGAAATGAATTACGACGTCTTATAACGACCGAAAAACTACTGAAAACAAAAACAAAAATGTGGCTATTACAGTGTCACGTGTACCTAGTCAGCTCAGCAGCTTAGTTTGCCTCTCAGCTTTACATGCAGTGTAAAGAATTTACTGAGTGAGGTGTGCTTAGCGGATGTTGTAAAATTCTCGGGTGACTCAGAAGACAGCCTACCTTAGGCATGCTGAAACATAAGTGGTATGTTCAGGAACCAGGAAGCCAGAGGTACTAGGACAACAAGGTTCACATTGTTCTTCTAGACTTGTAGTTGTGGAAAGAAACACTGCACTTTTTTTTTTACATTCTAGAATTGTTGATTACAATCTAGGCATTTTGCAGCAGATTAGCAATGCTTTCACACTTTTTTTTTTTCAATTCTGAGAATGCAGTAGTTTGTTCATCATAATTGAGTAAAACGTACTTGCCAAGTACGGGTTGCATAATAATTTGCTTTGGGTTTGTGGTACACGGTGACAGCCCAACATCAGACTCAGAGGAGAATTATACACTCTGTAGTTTGTTTTCCTGTACAGGTTAAGATAAGAGCGCCAGACAAGTTTAAAAACATGGCTAGTAAATAACACACAGCTGCAGCTAACGGAAATAATAGGCGTGTTAGATGACGTAGGTGTGCCCAGAGCCACGGACGGGTGTGCCAATGTTGTGGAAGCATAGATGGTAGTGATCAGACTTGGGCACACCCACAGTAAATCCTTACACACCCATTATGAATGCATTTAGCTGCAACTGCATCGCTGTGTCCTATAAGGTCAGCCTTATGCAGCTTGCCATGGTTTTTAAGTTTAGTTCTTAACCTGAACCGGAACACAAAATCAGCTCTACAAAAGGCTTGTAGAGCTTGTAGATCTGCTATGTTCAGCAAAGAGATTTGGTGTAGATGAAAAAGAGAGAGCATACAGTGCAACTTGGGTCCAGAGTCTAAATGTTTAGGCAGAACTATGTATAAGAACATGGATACATGTCATTAGATCAATTAAAGCACACAGTAACCACAAGTAATGGCTTTTAGTTTTGTATCTTATAAAATAAAATAGTTCCCACCACAGAGTTTAAACTTAAAACACAGGTATAAAATATAATGGAGATCTGCCAGGGAGAAAAAGGACCTTGGTCAAAGAACCCACAAGTAGGAGCATTATTCTCTGTAGTGAAGGCAGGCAGAATATTCTCTAGGGCTAGGCCCTCTAGCCCTGTGTTTTAATACTGGTGACTAAACGGTTCAAATTGGTGCTCCACCTTGTGGTCATCATTGTCATTGTAAGGTCTGTCATTATAAGGTTGTCATAAGGCCTGTTAATGTCAAAGGCAACAGTATTGTTTATTTCAGAGAAAAGGGCACTTCACGATCAGCTGGTTTTGAGGAAGTCATAGGCATTTTTAAACATAATTAACCACTGTTTGACTTGACTGACTTTGACTGATTATAGTTTTTTTTTTAAATGTCAGTGTTTTTGGAAGGTTAAAACCACGGTTTTGTATGTATTTTTTTTGTACATATTGTATGTACTGTGCGCAACTGCACTACTGTAACTGATTTAACATGGTGTTTGAAAATTGGCTAATTTGCAGATTGTGTTATAATTTCTCAGTAGGCATGCGTCACGTTGACAATCACACCAATCTTCCACATTAGCCTGAGTCTGAAGACCGTACACCTACACTGTGAAACATAATTTAATCAAAACCGTATGTTTTTTTTTCTTTTTCTTTTCTAGGGTGCTGCTGAAGAATTAGGCAGAAAATCACATGATAATCAGTGTGCCAGTTTGAGGTGAGATGTAATTTTTTATTTTATTTTTTATAATACGATATTCAATCGTAGATTAGATTTTCTTTAAAGATGTTCAGACTGAGAAATTGGCAAATATTAGTTCTACCAGACTACAACTGGTAATCACACATAAGGTGTGAAAACTAGACTAGCTTGAAACGAGAATTTGTTCGTACGGGAATGGAAACTGCAGCTTTTGCATGACATATTATATTACTGTTGCTAGTGCTGACTACATTTGGCAAGTCTGATTGGCTGAGGCTGTGACCAATAGGATGATGCGGGGGAGGGGTAGAGAACACTGTGAAAAGCTGGGCTGTTTTGCTAGGGTGCCATTTCTGTTCATAAGATCGGGAGTCAGGACTGGCCCATACTTGAAATCCTGAGGCTAATCAGAAAACTGAGACTAGGGGCCTTGGGTTAGTGCTGTTCAGACTTCAGAGCAACCTCTAGTAACATAAGTGCTCATAGTGTACTCAGGAGTGTGTGCGTGTGTGCGCGCGTATGTAAAAATGCTGGGGAGCTTCAGTGGAGACACAAATTGCTGGGGTTTTCAACAATATCTGAATCAAATTACGACATGAAGTTGTGAAGCAATGATTTGTTATGCAGACCTCAGAGTGGAAAAAGAACCTTCTAGAACAGAACAAAGAAGAGAGTCATGGGGCACCACAGTGACCTCTAGTGTTTCCTCTGAAACTCTGCAGTGTTTTCTATCGTTTTCCGGTAAAGCATTCAACATGGGGAAGTGGAAGTGTATTGTACTCTTGTTCAAATTATCATTATATTAATGTCATCTATTCTTCACCCTCTCCAGGTAAAAAATGGAAGTTGCTATGGCAGAGGAGAAAAAGAAGATTTTCCGTGCCAGGAAAACCATGAAGATTAGCGATCGGCAGCAACTGGAAACTCTTCACAGCACCTTGTTATCAGCAGCTCAACAATCATCGAACCCGTCTCCATCTCCCCCTCCCACGGCACCTCTAGTAAACGGCACGCACAAAGAGGAGGGGCCAAAGGTGGCTGACAAAGAGCAAAATTACTTTTTGGACTCAAACTCGTCCCCCGCAAACTCACCCCCCTCCCCAGCCTCCCGGGGCTCCCCCCCGCCGTCCCTGTCCCTAAATTTATCCCCTTCCCCGACCTCTTCTCAAAGTCCCAAAGCCAGAGAGGACACTCCTCCTGCATCACCATTCCAAACGATCAACTTTGACTTGAAAAACACAGACGAGGGGAAGAAGGCCTCGTTGCCTTCACCATCAAACGGATGTTCAGCATCGCCTTCAACAGAGAGCAAGGAAGGACCAGATGAAGAGGTGGTCAAATTGGAAAAGAATGCAAAATCTACGGAGTCTAACAAAAAGGTTTGTATAATGTAGAAGTTTAAAAAACGACCCTAGATTGAGATTGAATCCTGATTGAATTAGTTTACAACATTGTTGCATTTTTGGATTGATTCGCAGTCCGAGCATCCCTTATCATACTTTTCGGTGTCTTTCCTCAGGAAATTAACACTACAAAAGACGATACAGTTACGGCGAAGGATTCTCCGAAGCCGACAATTAACGATTCAGCTCCATCTGTAAAAGAGGACGACCACAGTGCAGTCACTGATTCCACAGAGCCCATGGAGACAGATGCTGACACTATGGAGGCCAAGACTCCCGAGACCTCCACGTCCACAAAGAAGGACGAAAAAACATCTTCCTCCAAGGCAGGTACCTCCGCCTTGGTACCTGCATCCACCTTGGTACCTGCATCCTCCTCCTCCTTGGTACCTGCACCGTCATCCTCCTCATCCAAGGCAGCTTCAGTTCCTCACCAGGAAAAGGAAACCAAGGAAGCAGCTAAGGAAGTGAAAGAGGAGAAGGTGAAAGAGGAGAAAGTCAAAGAGGAGAAAGTTAAAGAGGATAAAGTCAAACAGGAGAAGTTAGTAAAGGATGAGGTGGCTGCTTGTAGAGAGAAGGCGAAAAAAGGACCAACAAAGGAGGTGAAGATGGATGTGGACCACGTGAAAATGAAAACAGAAGTTGGAGAGACCTCAAAACCATCCCGACCCACATCCACTCCTCCATCTGGCACAGGTATGAGAGCAAAAAGAGAATCAATGCCCAATTGAATGCGGAAAATAGAGGATCTACAAGCTTGAATGTGTCGCAGATCTGCTATTTTCCGTGTATAATTACCTTTAAGCATGATAAATCATGCTTAAAGGTCAAATGGTTCAAAGTTGTCAGATCCTTTTACACATGTTACTTTAGTCCGTTAGTCGTTGCACCAGTATGATGGATGAATCAAACGGTAACATTACATGCACAAAGTAGTCTTGTATAATAGTAGTGCTGTTAACGATATCGTCCCAGGTCTTTGGTATTTGTTTTCTTTTCTTCTTTTTTTGATTCTAAGGATTTGTCTCAGTCTGGACAGTGAATCCCTGTTAATGCCTCAACGTATGATTGTGTTGCTTGCTGAAATCCACCGATCTAAAATCTTTGTGACGCAGCACGTAGTGAGCTTGTAGATGTGCCTTTTTCGCCGTTGTCTGAATATGACAGAATATGACAAATGACAGTGTGGACAGTCAATCTTAAAGAAAGGGAAATAGGATTTGTCTGCAGTCTTAACAAAGCCTCTGGGTCAGCAATTTTAGACCAAACTGCCCTGGGAGAAAAATCTAAATTGTAAATAAACAGACTTACAGATTTGATACTACACCGATCTGAGCACCCGCCCCTGCCCCCCTCCGCCCCTCCCGCCATGGTATTAAACAGCAGAGAAAACTGACGTCACCATATTTCGAGCGACGCCCCTCTGCACCGTAGTTCACTCCCACACCTTGATTATAATTATGAAATGATGTATACATTTTTTTATGTTTTTGTTCTGGTAAGAGTTTGCGGAAAAGGCATTTTTCTACTCAAGATATAAGATATAAAGATATAAATAAAGTTCAGCTCCTGAAGAAGTTGAACTACAGGTTTTGCTACCACTAGCATAATACAACTATCTGCCATTCAGCAAGTGATCTATTCTACACCAAACTCACATACTTTTTCTTTGTTGTTTCAGTGGTCAAAGTTGATAAGAACCCCTCTTCACAACTTAAGCGCGCTCTGTCAGAGGGTGAGAAAGATGGTGTGAAGGTGGAAAGAGAGGGGAAAAGGCCCAAGGTGGAGTTGGAAGCGCAGCTGGAACTAAAGATTACTGCAAAAAAAGCTAACAGTCTTCTTAAACTTGAAAAGGTTTGTAATGCCCTTTTAATATACTATCTTTTATTTCTTCCATTACCTGTATAAGATATTTATTCCCACAGTCATGCACTTTACAGGAGAGCTCAGAAACACTGTCTAAACGGGTACAACCTCATCGTTCATGCACTATCGCCATCTTAAGCCGAAAAGCACTGGCCAAAGAAAGTTCTGTTCTGATAAGCACTGTGGTCCAGATTATATTTGAACAGACTAGCATTGCACACGTGCTAACGTCTATATGCTAAAGTTATACAAGAAGTTGAACACATATCCGACATATACAACGTTTTTGAAGGCCTGCAGACAATCTTCAGACATCTCATGACATCCTTGCTGTTATCTCGCTCAGTGAAATGTGCAATTTCGAACTTCCAATAGTATAAAACGGTAGTGCAACATCAACGGAAGCATTCAAAATACAAAGTAACTAATGTAGTGTAAATGACATCATCATGTGATGAATTTTGGTGGTATTGGACAGTCACGGCGTAGACTGGCATACTCGCCAATACCATTACCAGCATTTTAGGCAGTATAGGTAGCTTTTACAATACTGGTATCGGTATCCCTCACCCTCCTCATAATCGTCTCCATAGACCTGATCCTCATAGTCTTGGACCGATTCTTCGTCCTTGCCAACCTTTATTTTTGAAGGCGTGGTCTTGTCTCTCTTGTGGCTCGTCTCATCTGCTTCTGGGTCTGCCTCCTCCCTGTGCCTTCTCTCCCTGTGCTTGGATCGGTCTCTTCTGTCTCTTTCACCACGGTGATGACCAACATTGACCATCACTGTCATCTCTCTTAGTGTCTCCGTTCTCTTAGCGAATATTTTGGCAATCTTCTTTGTATACCTCCTTGTGTTCCGAATGCCTTCTGTCTGCATGCCTCTCTCTACTCTGTCATGCGACTCGTGCTTTTGTCGCTCGCCTTCTTCGTTCGGTTTGTCGCTGTAAAAAATCTACATCCATAAACATGTCATAATAATCCAACAAGAAATAGTTCAGTTATAAATCAAGTGAATTAACTAACTTTGTTTGTCACCTTCCCACGTTTAAAAAAACACACGTACAATTTTAAATATACCAAAGAACAAATTAACTTGATAATATAATTGATGAATTTACTATGCTTGAAATGTTAATTAGCCTACACTTTCTGTGCCCAGTTGCACCAACATGCTTACCTAGAATCACCAGTAAGTCATGCGTAATTGAAAGGAATAAATCACCAGTAAGTGATGCGTAATTACAAGTAATAAGGTGCTCAGATGGGCAAAAACCAGCCGAAACGGTAAGTACCAGTCCAATTCATTCATTTTGTGGGGGTCTGCGTCATTTTTCAAAATGTTTCCATTCCTGTCCGTCTACATGAAAGTGGCAGCGTTTTCAAAACAAAACAGGGCCAGCAGCCTTTTCAAATGTCTCTATTTTAGGGAGTAAAATGGCAGTGTGGATTATCAGTGTTGGAAAGTAACTAAAGTAAGTTATTAGTTAAAGTAATATTACTTTTCCCCCACTAACTAGTAATAGGACTAATTACTATCACAGTTTGAGTAATAATATTAGTATATTAATAATATTAATATTGGCCTGAATATATGGAAATATCCTAAAAATTGGGGTCATATTATAATCGGGCCTAGACTATTTGACATTCAATGTTCTTTTTCCACAAAGTCAGAGTCTTGGAAAAATGGGGGTTGTCTTATAATCAGTTGTCTTATGTTCGGGACAATACGGTACTATTTTCTAAAAGTAACTAAGAACTATTTCCACACGCCTTGGTGGTACTGTGGGTTTGATATTGGGTTTATTTATAATGGTAGACTGGGTTGGAATCGAGTTGCTTTGCAGGCTGCTGATCCGGTCTACATCTAGACTCTAGAGCGGATACGGAAAAGATGTGCACTTGTCTGTACGTGTGAATTACCGAATGCGGAAGGGTGGGCCTTAAACCGTCCGGAACAAACTGGGTAGTCAAGTGTGAGACTTTTGGGGAGTCACAGCCAATCTATTCGAATTCTAATAGAACTGGTTACGGCCTAACGCAGCGGCAGAAAGTGTCTATAGGGCGTGACTTCCATTGTTTCCCTGTGTCTTTTTTTTTGTTGCCAAATGGGTTTCATGCCTGAGGAATGTAAACGGCATCAATATAACTTCCTTGGGTGGTTCTTCCGGTACTTCCTGTTAGATACTGGGTGAGTAGAAGATCTCGCCCAGTGTGATTGTGTGGTCATGAGATTAGATGCGGTACAGGTACACAGTACAGGTAAAACAATGAAAAAGCTGAGTGAATGTTACTTAAACACGATTATGCAGTGTTTGTTTCCTCTGTTTATTTAGCTTTTTCTTTGGAATGGGAACTCTGATCCAAACCCAAAGGTGTCTCCAACTTGGAATACTTAAAGTTTAATTCAGCCTCTACCAGCCCTTCCAACTTTAGAAGATATGTAAACACCAATTAACAGCACTAATATTTGCAGACATAGTAAAAAAGTCACTTTACCTGAAATGGATTTGTGAAATATGGCCAGATTCTGAGCCGGTCCGAGATCTGATTATTTACAAGATTTTAAAGACCTGATGGGGAATCCATGATTGTACACTGGTGTTTTACATTCAAATCAGCCTGGCGTGCCTTGCAGTATGGTACGCTATGCATGCATTGCGTAGCTAAACCTTTTTTCTTTCGCTGCAGTAATCTGATCCTGTATTCTTGTCTATGAACTGGACCATGCCTCCCGGAAGTAGACCTCAAAAAGAGTGATTATGATTAGTAGTCCTTTTACTGCCGCCAGATGCAGCGGGGAATTTTATTTTGAAGACTCAAAAGTTCACCCCAAAATTAACCGGAAGCAAAATGGCTAATGTGGCTACCCTCTTCTTATAAGTCACTGGAAGCAAAATCGTCTAAAGCTAATGTGGCTACTGTCTTCTTATAAGTAATCTGACGCGCTGATATTCTAACCACAAGGTAGCGTCGATTCAGTAAGGAGCCACTAACACTTTGTTGTTCAAACACCTCAATCTGAGCCTCAATTCTGAGAAAAGATTGTTCGTGGTTACAATGGCGGTGGACGAGGGGGAATCAGCGGAGCCAAGCGTTACCTAGCGACGGGGACACTATTGGACGGTGGATATCAGCGGGACCATTCTGAATCAATAAAGACCTAAAAAGACGTTAAAGACATCAAACGGCAGTGAGTGCCATTGGGGAAAAGAGACGTCAACGACCGTCAAAGAGTTAATGAGTGAGATGTTCTCACCCCCAGTGAGGAGTGGCTTAAGAGAGGTGCTCAACGCATGCCGATAGTTGGAGATTACTAATATACATTGGGAAGCAATCCAGAGGAACACACATTACATCATGGTTTTCCGGTCAAAGGGCGCCAATTACAAATATGAGTACTACACTACAGAACCCACTGCAGTACCCACTACAGAAAGTACAAACTTTGAATGACTATAATGACGTGTTCAGGTGAAGTTCCGAAATGGCGTTTTGACATTGCATGTTTTTTTTCCTTCTGTTTCAGATTGTGCAGCAGGTTGTGGCAGAGCAGTTGAAGGCGTTCGAGAGTACGGTTATTGATAAAGGTTTACAAGAGCTGAAAGACAGAGTGGAAAAGATAGACTGTGCCACCAAACACCAGACCAGTATCAATACACTACAAGTAAGCGGATTATCTTTATTGAAAATGAATCTCCCCATACATTTTAATTGGATTAAAAGTTATGGATGGATACATACATGCAATAAGACGTCTTAATTTATATATATATGGTAATGTAAGAACAGTAGAAATGTATTCTATGTATTAGTTAGTAAGCCCTAAATACTAAGTCTGTCTGCACTCTTTTTCAGGCTAAAATAACTCGAATAGCGAAGAAGTTTGGAGAGGCCAATCAAGCATCGGAAAACAAAAGAAAACAGGAGGTAATTTATTTTCTTCAACACTTTCAGGGGGCATGAAACCTTAGGCTGATTTTAAGATTTAGGTGTGCCAATCTGGAAATGTTGACAATTAGAGATGCACAATATGGAAATTCTGATATTAACGGTCACATTAACGGTGAAATATCGGTCAATATCGATTGGCCGATACCGATATCATGCATCAATATTGACAATAGTTGGACATTGGCCACCATGGCTCAGGGAATACCCAAATAAATATATTAACAGAGTTGCCTTATCGCCTTCTAGTGCTGCACTCAAATGTGAATCTCGATTTTCCTCCACAAGAATTGAGATCACGATTTTCATTTGTTCCATGAAAATATTTATTACAAAAACATTAGAGTAACTAAAATGGATTGGACAGTCAACTAGTGCTTCACGATTATTCATAAAATGAGATGCATAGGTGTCTTGACTCATAGTAGTTTTTCACCTGTACAGGAAAACAAAATCAGCTTGGGGTTTCATTCGGTTTCAAGACTTTTTGTTCTGGTATTGAAATCATGTCTGAAAAACACATTTGATCATTTTCACAGATACTTACAGCTGCTTCCGCCAAGAGTGCAGCTGCTGCAACAGCTTCCATAGCAATGGCTGCAGCAGCAACAGCTGCAGCAGCAACATCTGGTCCAATAACCCAAATAAACCCGGTGACCCATCGGTAAGTGTTCATCTTTTTATTGATTCATAATGTAAAACACTCTCAATGCCTGACTTATAGCAGACAAGTATTCTGCCCTACAATGCCAAAGTGCAGTAACTATGTTTTTGAACATGCCAATTTATTTGTCTATCCTAAAGGTCAAATTAGCCTTTGTGATTTTGGGGGATAAACAATTACCTCAAGAACAGATTTACAATTTCTGTAATATCACTTATTTGCCGATATCTCATTTGGCTGACCAGTTGAAACACTTTTAAACCCAATAACAGCCCCACAAAAAAGTGTGTGTAGTTACTGCACTTTGTCTTTTTAGGGCAGTAATGATGTTTTACATAACGGTATATTACAAATTCCACTTGGTGAATCAGTTGGGTGATCTTTCATCTAGTCATCACGGAAATTAAAATTCTGTGCGATCATAAAATGCATCATATTTTGCGTATGTTTGTGAATTTCCCAATGGGCCTTTGTATGAACGTGACAATACCAGACTGAAGCCAGTAATATGCATGTAGGGCTATTATCATTTTCGTAATTCGGCAACATTAGTGAAAAACAAAAAACAGCGTCCATATAATTATACAGAATTGTGCAGAATTTTGGAGGGTTGAGTTTTTGACCATATTATGACTGCCAGTTTTATTTTTTTACCATATTATGACTGCCAGTTTTATTCTGGCTGCGTTAGGCCACTGCCAGCCTCGTATTTGATAACCTTTTAAGTAGTCACAGAATATTCATCTTCACTAGGATCACATCCCGATCGTTGATAATCTGAGATTCTGAGATTCTGAGATTTGCTGCGTGTTCGCGCGAAACAAAACAAAAACGTGTGTAAAACCATCTGTTCAATAGTTAGTCTATTGAATGTTGGTCCGGTTGCCGCTGGAGTGGAACGATACAGGAAGGGACACTTGAGCGTTCTAGAAAATTCTCCAACATGGGAGTGGATGGCAGGCGAGTTTTGCGACCACGTGATTTCCTTGTTCCTTGTCTCAGGGACTAAAACGGTGAATCATAGGTTAGCCAAGAACGCCATCTAGTGTAAAAACACAAACAACTTGTCCAAACCCGTCCTTGGCAATGTGGGCCTTTGGGAGAAAGAAAGTCGTCCAAACTCGTCCTTGGTAGTGAATAATTAGTTAAGACGGAGTGAAAGTGTACCACATCAGCAGCATGTACATCCATAAAAACGTGGGTATGGGATACAGAAAAATGGCCAGCAGCAGAGGAACCAACACCAACACAGTCTAAGAAATACAACATGGTTACGGTCAGACCAAAACAGTATCCACATGAGTATGAAGTTTTGTCAACTTGTTGACTGGACACGCGCACACAAAATGTAACGTCCATGCCAAATCCCAAATGTATATCTCAAAAACAAGGGAGAAGTCACATTAGTGAGTTTGAGAAAATGGATTTCATAGTGCCCTACACATGGAGAGCCGTTCACAGCAACAATATTTGAGATTGTCCCGGATGACTCTCTATGATCACTGATTGAAGACAGAATAAAGACCACAATCCTTTACATCTCCTAAAAACGATGAACCAAGATTCTGTGACTTTTCTTTTGCGTTGTCAAGAATCAAGATCAACTTGACCTTAAAAATATTTCACTAGTAAACCTCATTTGGAATAAACATGCAGCTTTTTTTAACCTGCGACGTAGCCCTGCATGGTTACAGCTGCTGAGTCTTGTAACGTTCTACAATGTGAAGCTTGATGAGCGTTACCCCAGGCCACTGCACAGAGTGTAGTTAAAACTGCAACTCTCCTCCCAACAGCGTGCTCCGTCGGCAGACGCAGGAGCCGCAGCCTGAAGTGCCCTCTGTCACTAAGACACCCGCTGTGTTAAAAAAGAAGAAGAAACACAGGACGAAGGACGAAAAACAAGAAATTCCGGCAGGAGGGCCGCAGGACGACCCTCATTCTGGCGTGCAGCACATGACCTTGGCACAGCGGTTGACGCAGTACAGCGTGGGCAGGTGCCTGACCAACGTTCCGCTCCGGACAATCAATACCCAGTGGGAGGCGGTGCTGTACCGTAACTGTGGGAGAAACTCGCAGAAGCCCAGGCCCGATCGATACGCTTCGTATATATTCCGCAACTTGGTTCCCTATGACATCTACTCTAGCTGGGTCACGAGGGTGAACTATATTGGCTTATTGGGCAAGGCCGCTCTGCCCAGGAACGTAAGGAAGACACTAAAGATGTATATCGAACGTCGGTTCAGCAGACTGTCCTCTGACAACTGGAGAGATATTCGTGAATCCATCAATGATTTACTACGAACGAAGAGAAAACCACACTTTTTTGGGGTGTGTTAATGGATGAACCGGTCCGCCATGTCTACTTGACCGTCTTTAGTTACAAGAACAAAAGCATACTGTAAAAGTTATTACATTATTGCATTTTCCTTAGACATGTTTTCTGCATATTCATCAAAAATAAAGTTGAGAATGTGGTTGAAAAAAAACTGTCATTGTGTGATATGTAATGTGGATTACACATGGGAAACATACTGATGGTCTTCTGCCCACTGCTTGGAGCTTAACTGCTTGGAGCTTCTGTATGTGGGGCGACACAGCTTTTCCAAACCTTCAAAACCGACCTCTTCAACATTGCTTTCCCTAGCTAACTCTTTTCACTGTTTATAATGCCCTTAGCTTTTAGTATTTATTTATTTTTCCTAATAAAGTTGTTTTTATTTTGTTGCTCCCTTTGTCTTTGGGTAACTAGAAAAACGCTATATAAGTTTGAGATTATTATTATTAACTGAAAACAGATTTGTTAGATTTTCATCCATACAGATACAGCCCTTCTCCACCACCAAAATTGGCCAATTTAGTGATCTATAAGTAATGTGCTGAGCTTTTCTTGTCCCAGAGAGTTCTCTGGCTGCAGCATTTTGAATGAGCTGTAGCCTTGAAGCCTTCATACAGTAGTTTTGGGTACAACAAAGAGCATTACAGTAATCTAATCTGTTATTAATGCATGCATCAGTTTCTTTCAATTTGATTGGGACATAAACTTTTATTTTGGAGATGTTTTTAAAGGACCATGTTAGTAATATCACCCAGGTGACCAGCTCACTGTGTTTCAGAGGCAGTGAAACCAAAGGGGAATGGGTCTCCTAGTACAGAGATCTAAATCTGTATTCTTTGTTCAACTGTAGAATGTTTTGGAAGTCGTTCAGTGTTAATGTTGATAATTATTTAAGATTTTCAATTAGTCTTGAGACAGAAATTATTACTTGGCACTAATAGCGTACACACACACACACACACACACACACACACACACACACACACAGGAAAAATCATGCAAACTAGAGACAACAGCTGCTTTGCTTGGGCTCAAAATCAATTCATCATGGTAATATGCGTATCCACAATAAGAACAAGTCTCCAATAATCATGGACCAAAACCAGCTATAGGAACTAGGCAGTTTTACATACTGTACCTAGGAAGCATAATTACTGTGGATGGACGAAAGGGATGCGGATGGCTGTGCCAGAATAGGAAAAACAGGGACATTTTCCAACTGCTGCTTCCGACGCCTCCTAGGAATCTAACGGCCATATAACACCATCTCCAATGCCAACCCGTGGGACCTCACCAGACAAGATGCCACAGAAACACAAATCGGGAGGAGGGAATGGAACTGTCTTACTAGTTCACACACCTGAAAGACATAATATTGATCAATCACAAAACATGCTCTGACATGGAACCTGCGAGGCAGGAGGAAGGCCCACCTGGAGAATTACCACAGAGTGGGAGATAAAGGCACAAGGCACGTCATCGAGGGCAGAGGGCACACGACTGAAGAGGATGGAGGAGTTTCATTAATGGCCTATGTTTGTCATTTAGTCAATATTAATCAATAGAAAGTATCATAAAGCTCAAATAATAGACAGGTCTCAATTAGGGACCAGGGGGGTGATTTGTGTACAAAGAGAGACATGGGTTTTTAACCCAACAAAAGTGGGTTAAAAACATTGAAGTTACAATAAGGGCTGTGGTGGACAATTTACTGTACCACAATTTTCATAGCAGTGATAGAGTTTCTGTTTTCAATATGAACAGCATTCTGGGCTCACGTTTCCAAAGCATCACCATCAAAGTTTAAAATGTGGCTGTAGTGGTTAAAGCGGACTAGCTGAATCCAACAGCTGAACATAGCACTGACAAATCGTAAATTAAGTGTGTCATCCACCATGGTTGCATTTTGTTAAGTTCACCTGCTGCCAAGCTTCCACTTCCAACTATAAACTCCAGTGCAAACCGCTCTCTAATCCCACACAAATCAAATCAATATTTTACAAGATTGTTGCACATGCTGCAAAGAACAACCAAAGAAAAATGTGTTTGTCGCTTTCTCTGGCTTCGTGAACAAGGTCTCTTTTCTTATTATCTGTAAAGCCTTCAAGGCAGCCATCAAAACCTTGTAGCTTCTAAGCTAACACGTACTTGGCAGATTTGGTCTGTCTGCGGAAATCTACATACAGGCAGTTTTAAATGTGTGTTGCTTGTGAACAAGCAACACATGATATAGAAGTTCATTTTTAATTCCAAATACCCATTCTAGTCTTTTCTTTTTCATCTGTGATAATGTACAGTAAATTACTTGCAGGGTGCCCAGCATTGAAGAAGCTTTTCACTGCTGATTCTCGGGATTGGTTGGGAACTTGGGATGCACTAATTTATTCTTGCAGTACTAATAATTGAGCTGAACATAATAATAATAATAAACTTTATTTGTATAGCACTTTTCATACATAAATGCAGCTCAAAGTGCTTCACAGGGCAAAAATAGAATACAATAAAACACAAGTAGTTAAAATGATAAAACAATGGCAAAGAACAAAATTGAATATAAGAACATAAAATAACGGCCCATAGAAGCAAAAAGCAGTGGGAGGAATTTCAGTCCGAATTCTGGAGTAGTAGAGTTTAGGTCAGCAGTGTAGTGTATTTGTGGTACTGGTACCTCTCTTGATTGGTTTATTTGTGAATATGCAAAGCTTTGATCAGACTAGAGACTTGCATGAAGACTCTATCCAATGATTCCTAAGTGAGCTTTCAACTTTTTTTGTAATCTCCTATGCCAATTTACAGAAAGGTCAACACATGTAATAAAACGACATCTGCACCTTGAATGTCACTGGATTAACACATTGTCCCCTTAAGTGTCCTTCTGATAACAGCCTGAATAAATACATTTATTTCTAAATTTCCAAACAGGCTGATCCGGACTACTACGCAGACTCCAACAACCATTTCAACAACCAATGCAATTTGTGAGTAACAAGATGTACATTTACGGTCTTCATTATGACTTGACTTTGACCTTTTGTAAGGATTAAATGAGCTACCTTTGAATATTTATTGATAATTATAACTCCAAACAGTATAGTTCATATTTATGTGTATCATACTTTCAAATTCTTCATTGCATTTGAGTGATCATTTCCCCTCCATTTCCAGCCTCTCCACGTCCCCCAACTTCCGTCTCCATGGCTACTTCTGGGGCCGCAACCCTGGTACAACAGAACCAGATTCTCCAGCTGATCACCTCCAGTGCCAATGCAACCGCTAACCTGGCCGCCGGCATCAACACCCAGGCACAAATGGGCATCCCATTGATCTTGAAAACGGCCAATGGTCAGCCCATGATGCACGGGGGCCAGCCCCTGCTCATCCAGCTGCCCATGTCTATGGCTAACTGCCAGCCAGGCACAGTGGTCAACATTCCCGCCTCCTGTTTGCCCACCGTCAACTCTCTCAACAAGTCCAAAACGTCCACAACCACCACTTTCATAATCAAGCCGGCTCAAGCGATCACGACCTCAGCAACCTCGGTCACCTCGGTCCCTGCTCTCCAAGCCGCCGCGAACCAGATGACCCAGATGGCCCAGATGTCTATTGCCCGGGCCGTGTACCAGGGGGGCGCCGGAGGGATCAGTACTACGCCCAGCTCTGGAGTGTCTGTGACCATGGCCAGGGCACCAACTCAGCCAATTGCTGTGGCAGGGGCTATGTCTTCATCCTCTTCGCCTGCATCCTCTGGGCCAGCAGCGACAGGTTTCACTGCTCCAGGACCGCCACAGGGAACATCCATGATGTCAAAGACAGGTGTGTGTGTGTGTGTGTGTGTGTGTGTGTGTGTGTGTGTGTGGGGGGGGGGGGGGGGGGAGCCTAGCTGTCTATAAGAGTGTTTGTTTGTTTGGAGCTAATCTTGCAAACCATGTACACACTGCTAGTAGGTTGCTTGCACTGCTTTGGGCAAAATCCACTAAAGAATTGACCAAATGCCCTCGAGAATCATTTAACCCATTTAGACAGAGGGCGATTTCTAAAAACGTCTTCTAAATCCTGTAAGTTTTCTGAAAGACTTCAGATTTGATCTCTTCACACGCGGTGTCAGCAAAGGGTAGATAAAAGCCTTGCCAAGTCATTTTGGCCAAATATGGTAAATTTCACTTCCGTTTCACCCGCTCGCGGATCGCCATTATAAGAAACGGCTTAAGTTAGCATTCGCTCACGCCATTTATCTTTCGCCAGAAACTTTAATATGTCGTAATCACAAATCAGAGCCGAACCTCGGATGGATGATGATCACAGCGAACAGCACCGTATTATTCAGAGAAAAGAGCCAAAGGAGATATATAATGGATGTTTTGAATTGTAATCCTATATTGTGTTGAATATCGTCATTGCCTTGACCAAGGAATGAAGAGTAATGGTTTCCTATGTTTGACTTCCACATTTCAGACAACCAAGCTACAAGCTCCACTCCAGGAAAACCTGCTGTGGTGGCGGGACGCCCCAAAGGCTCCGTCATAGACCTCACCGAGGACGATGACGACGTGCAGGGTAAGGTTGAGGAGCAACTGTGTCTTCTCCTGTCCTCCTAACACGAATCTTCATCTCGTGATACCTTTTGCATTGTGATAATAGATCAGAAATACAATATTCATTCTGATTCCTCTGTCTCCTACAGTAACGGGGGTAGTAAAGAATGCCACTTCTGCACCTGGCTCGGTTACACAGCGGCCTCACCCAGTCATCAGTGTTCCCAACAGTAAGTCCCTTCATATTATGATTATAGGTCTTTGGGTGAGTGGGTTTGGGAGTGTTATGCAGGCAGACATCATTGACCATTTCAGCACCATGGACAGAGAGTGCTGGACTACTTGCTGATCACATCAGTATGCTGATTTGATTAGATGACCTACATTGAAAACAATGTGTGTTGTCGTCTTTTATTTCCAGGCCTGCAACGATTATTTGACAAAGGTCACAATGAGTGGTTTTCTTGCCACTGCGTAGAATCTCAACCTTTTTGGCCATCGCTCGCCAATCTAACAACATACACGCACTGAACAAATACGCCATGAACAAACTTGCATACGCGCACACTGAGACGGCTATACTAATTATAATAGCTATATTAGTTAATCATTATGGCATTAATTATAAGTACAGTTTTGATAAGTGTAGTAATATTACACTCGAGTCGAACCGTGTGTCCGAGAGGAAAACCTATGCACCTCTTCACACAGTCCCAGTAACCAATGGCATTGGCCAACGATGTTGGCCCTGCAATTTCGCCTCTTATGTTGAAAAACCTGACGTTAAGCTTTCGTGCGTCAGAATCTCCGGACATATTGTGGCTGATCAATTCATCTTTCCCACCACTTTGTAAAAAGCTGTGCATGCTCACTTGCGGGTCGAAGTCAACCATTCTTGTGGGGTGTTAAATGTGTGATATGTTTTAAATATCTTAGTAGCCTATCTTACTAACATGCAAGATGCATCCGCATTCCATCCACTGTTATTGAGAGCCACCGTTTCATATATTGCAAGTTAAGTTTATGTGGTTCCCCGTGCTGCAGGGAGTGCAAAGCCAGCGTGAGCGGTCTGTCTCATTGTGGCCAGTGTGCCAGTGCTCTCTCTTCCTATGAAAATGTTCATGTCTACCAACTAATTCAATATTCTTTATTGTGATTTGTGACTGATTTAACTGAAACTATTAACTAAGGAAACAGATTTATATATATATATTATTTAAATGATTTAACGCCCAGCTTGAGTACCACTGAACGGGACACATGTGTCCTCTCCTTTAATACTTCTTGGTTAAGGATGCAAGCTTTGCATTGGATCCTACAGGAGCCCAACCCTAATGTAGGGCAACTAGCTTATTTGAACCCCCCTTGAATTTGTTCTCTTTCCTAGGTGCTGGAACCAAGTCGTCACCTCAAAGCAGTCAGAACTCTGGAGGCAATCCTCAGACCACAGTACACCATCGTGCCCCAGTGGTGAGATTATAGAATTACAATTTACATGTTGCATTACACACCACACACTAGGCCACATTTACATTTACATACTCTGTGTGAAATTGATGTCTGACTCAATAAGATGGCAGCTAATTACACAATCAATGAATAGCACAATATTTGTATGTGAAGCTAAACTTTAAATATTCTGTAATAATAATATAATATATAATAATATTCTGAATGGTGTAATCTGTGCAACGTCATGGATCCTTCAACCATTGCAAGAATGAAAAAAGACAAATTCAGTCATGTTGAAATTGTAATAGTGATGATTAATCAAGTAACGTGAGATCATTAATAGAGGGGGAAACAAACTGTATGTGAGTGCAATATATGGCTCCCATAACGTTGGGGAGATGAGCTTTGGCAAATAAAAAGTGTTCCAAAAGAATCTCAGAGCGACTTTCCAGCTGTGCCTTGGTGAAATTATTGTAGTAGATCCAGTGGAATACATAATCACTCAGACTTGTCTCGTCTCCAGACGTTATTTGCGCGATCCTACGTCGGATACATATGCATAAAGGAGAGGGGAGCACTTGCAATAGACCATATTCACATGGCGGCCATGTTGGCATTGAAAAATCAGACCTGTCCGAAGTGAGTGGTACTGTACTGTACTGTACTGTACTGTACTGTACTGTACTGTACTGTACTGTACTGTACTGTACTGTACAAGCCCTCCTCCCTACCTGTGTGTGTCTGTGTGTTAGGCTGTGCAACAGTGACACTTGGGGTGGTGAACAAACCCTATTACTCTATTTTCTCGCTTGGACAGACAGACCCTGCAGGGACAAACCCAGGGACAAACGGCTGTCTATAGGAGTGGTTTTACCACAAAACAAAAGCAGGGTGGCAAGTTGCATTCATGTAACGTTTTGCTATGCGTTGAGAGTGAAAAGTATAGAGAGAAAAAAGATGATGAAAAATATTTGGTTCTACGAAAGCTCAACATCACTTTATATTAAATATTAGTACTCACAGAATAAAGTTCATGTGATAACCTGTACACTGTACACTCAGGCAGTAGTAGTTTTAATTTATTTTCATGTTTGTTCTCTTTTAGGAATCTCCAGCGAAATCCCGTGTTGTAACCACCTCTATACCAACCAGAGCCACCGCAGCGTTTCTGCCACCCCTCCCCGCGGCACCACAACCTGTAGGTCGGCTACCTGCAGAGGCTGCCAACACCTCACCCCCCCAGCAACCCCAGCTGAAGCTGGTGCCAAGTCCCAGTGGTATAGTGCTGTCCTGGTGTGTAGCAGAGACTGACCTATCCTGTTCGACTGTAGATAGCTACCACCTATATGCCTTCCATCAGGATAACTCGAATACCAACAGCGCAACACAGCAGCACTGGAAAAAGATTGGGGAGGTTAAGGCCCTTCCTCTGCCCATGGCCTGTACTCTAACTCAGTTCCAGGCTGGCTCCACCTACCATTTTGCGGTCCGGGCCAAGGACATATATGGTCGATTTGGGTCCTTCTGTGATCCTCAGTGCACCAACGTCATCAGTCCCAACTCTGGCTGAGCTGAGGCGTTTTTCTGTTTTTTTTTGTTTTTTTTTATAACTCAAGACATTTTCTTTTTACTTTAATTTATGTTCATGTTCTTATTGTTACTTATTTCTGATGTTATTATTAGTTCATTTGTAAGTTCTGTCTGGCAACCAGACCTAAAGTTCAATAAACGGTTTTATTAAGATGCTCGTGGTTAATTACATTGCTGTGCATGTTGATACAATTTGTTGCCTAGCTTCTTTTTTTATTTTATTTTTATAACAAAAATGCATATAAATACATGTTTTTACTTATTTGGGGAAATATAATCAATAATACAATTTTAACATACTAAAATAGTAAACAAAACCGCATGGATACTGATGAAGTGCTAGCCTTCATCTAACATATAATTAACAGAATGTCTGAATGAATGAATGAATGTCTGAAACACTGTCGCTGCTTGTCACTGGCTGCACCAATCGCTCTGAATTTTCACACCGGCATTGACCATTATATTCTCAAACCAGACAACTCTTCCACAATCTTCAAATGCTTCAGAGTCGGGAGTCACTACGCTTCCTGAAAGTCTTGAATGGCTGCAGTAATGTTTGTCAGTAGGACATAATTTACGTCACTGCAAAAACAAAGCAGAAGTGGATTACCCAGCGGCTGTTGCGCAAATACCGTTGGAGAGGAGAGCGGAAGAGGAGAATGCTGAGGCCGTTGAGAGCCTATTTCAAATGGATGAGCGTACAAGGGGAAATGAAAATAAAAAAGGGTTAGGGAAATGGAAATGGCACGGCAAGTGATGGAAGTCTAGAAGAAACGCATGTAGTACGAATTAAAATAGTTTCAAAAGTGGATGGGAACTTCAAGGATCAACACAGAGTGGGAAAGTTTGTTGGAAGAACCATGATTGCTAGAATAATAATACTTTATTTGTATAGCACCTTTCATGGCATGAAATGCAGCTCAAAGTGCTTTATAGAGCAATAGAGGAAGAAAAAGCAAAGACAAAACAACATTCAAATAATAGCAGTGAATAAGGCAATACAGTGAGGACATGAATAAAGGGTTTTAAAAGCTCAACTAAAAGCAAGAGTGTAGAAGTAGGTCTTTAGCTGTGCTTTAAAAATGTCTACAGAGGCTGCCTGTCGAAGGTATAGTGGGGGTTTGTTCCACGCCATCGGCCTGTAGAAGTGGTATGGAGCGATGCTTGTTTGTTGCCAGTCCATTTTTTTAGGCACAGCAGGGCAGCAGTGGAGGACCTAAGGGGGAGGCTTGGGACATATCTATTTATCTAGGCAGGCAGTGTTGAACCAATCCTAAAAACAACTGGGAGCCAATGTAGTGAAGCTAAAACTGGAGTAATATATGTGCTCTCATCTTAGTTTTAGTTAATACTCTGGCTGCCGCATTTTGAACTAGTTATAGTCTGTCAGTTGTTGTGTTTGGCAGGCCAGAAAAAAAGTGCACTGCAATAATCAAGCCGAGAGAAAACAAAGGCGTGGATCAGCGTTTTTGCATCGTCCAACGACAAATTTCTAATTCTAATAAGCACTATTTCTATGGTGAAAAAAGGCAATTTTGGTAATGTGTGTATTGTAGGAGAGAACTTTCCCACACCTAGAAATCAGGTGTATGCACAAAAACGCTATGTTGAATATTAATATGTTTGACGTACACCTACCTGGCATCTGTCTATCTAATTTACCTTTGAACCTTTTGCATACAAGTACGTGTGTGGTAGTCGAGGCTAGACATTTGAAAGAAACTATTATACTGTAGGCTATTGTGTATAATATGAATGAATTTGCATTGGGTATTATCTAAGTAGATAGAAATGTGTTTTATTATTTCCTGTCATAATAGAGGAGTCTAAGAGGGCATAAGTGGAGAGGACCTTGATTATGTACCCCTGAGGGAAGGGTTCGCACCTGTTGAAGTCAAGAATGGAGTATTGTACATCACGTGAAAAAGGGGGTCACTTTAGGTGGATTTTGTAATAAAATAGACTACTGTCTATGATATTATTACAGCAGAAATACTTTGCACAGTAGGTGGCGGTATACACTACACTACACCCCACAGGTTACAACCTCTATTAAAAATCAGACGTGTCTGAAGTGAGTGGTGCAACAACGCCCCCTGTTGGTACCCTTGACAGACAGACAGACGGACGAACATACATTACATTGCTGGTTCTATAGTTGCACCACTCAAAAACCAAAGAAGATGGAGAACACAGAAGTGGTCGAGAGAATTCGACCTCCAATATTTTATTTATAACTTTTATGGTAAAAACAAAAGAAGAAGGAGAACACAGAAGTGGTCGAGAGAATTCGACCTCCAATATTTTATTTATAACTTTTATGGTGAAGACAAGTTGAACCGGCAGCATATTCAGCGGCCTGCCCGTTGTGGAGGACTTGGCGTTAACAATAACAATGGAGCCGATCGACTTGGAGCATGCAGGTAAACCACCACATAGCTGCTCTGCTAGCCATGCAGGCGTCATGGCGAAACTTTACCTAGCCCCATATGTGCCCTCTCCCTACGCTCATTCTGTAGCTCCGAGATGAGGTCACAGAATGGGCCCCTCCCACGCGTTTCAGGAACGGCCTTCAACGGCGCAAGCTTCCGCAGGGAACATTTCTTATCCTTACCACACCATTAATCCAAAAAGTGTATGGACAATGCACCTTTACACTAATTCATACATAGGAGCGGCGCAGAAAATCCCGCCGCTCCTATGTATGAAAGCCTTTACGTCCCGTCTTTTGTCAGTCGCTTCCATGTTTATCAAGGAAGTTGAAAAGCTTTAGCGCCTCCCCGGCGCCTCCCCTGGTCGAAATTTCCAACTGACTTCAGTTCACTCGACATGCACGCGCACACGCACACTTCCTTGATAAACATGGAAGCGACTGACAAAAGACGGGACGTAAAGGCTTTCATACATAGGAGCGGCGGGATTTTCTGCGCCGCTCCTATGTATGAATTAGTGTAAAGGTGCATTGTCCATACACGTTTTGGATTAATGGTGTGGTAAGGATAAGAAATGTTCCCTGCGGAAGCTTGCGCCGTTGAAGGCCGTTCCTGAAACGCGTGGGAGGGGCCCATTCTGTGACCTCATCTCGGAGCTACAGAATGAGCGTAGGGAGAGGGCACATATGGGGCTAAACTTTACCCTGCTTTGCGCACCTTGCTACTGTGCTACATTTGGCTGCAACGTTAAAGTCTACAACAGTAACAGTGGTTCCCAAACTTTCACGTCAAGGACCCCCAAATTGACACTAGTTAGCCTGCGGATCCCCCATTTGAAAAGGTGTGCCAGGGACCCCCATAAGAGAAGATTTTTACGGCTCTAGCATGCAGTGATTTTCAACCATTTTCAGTACAGTTTGATATGCATTAGGCTACAGAGTACGGACGGCCCCATTTAATGGCATTTCTATCTCTGGGACCCCAATTTATATTGTAAAATCAATGTTAATTTAACTCTGAGAGACTATTGTATGGATTTGGTTCCATTTGTACTCTCTCAGAGTTACAGAACCATAAGGGCCATTACTCCATTTGGTTCCTAATTATCATTTGCTGGGCCCTGGGGGCTCCCTCAAGGACCCATGGGGGTCCCAAGACTCCACTTTGGGAACCACTGACAAGTCTGACAGGGCATGCCAGAGTGGAATAGTAAGAGGGTGGCGACACGATCTATAGTTCCAGAGGTGGACATTAAAAGTAAATGTACTTAAGTACAGAATCTGTACTTAAGCACTGATTTAAGTACAGAATAATCTGTATTTACGTACAGATTTACTTAAGTAAATATCCACCTCTGTATAGTTCCAAACATTGGAACTATCCCATTGAGATAGAATGAGCACTTGCGCATTCCATTGTTACAAAGGAGTCAACGCTAGTTGACTCCCTTTTTGTTTTGTATTGAACAATACAGAATGAACCGGTGCTAATATCCGCCCGTGCAAAATTCTAACATCCGTGGCCCTGGGGGTGAGCACTTTATATTAGAAATATTAACGTTTATCTAGACTTTAACTTTGTACATTTAGCAAGGTGCCCAAAACGGGGTGAAGTAGCGTCAAGACTTTCAAACAAATCCTTTACTATCCCTATCCGCTAGGACCAGGTCAGTGGTTCTTAATGTGGGGTCCTGGGACCCCAATTATGGGGCCCTTGACGGAGTTCCAGGGAGTCTCCAGCTAAATTGGTTATATGGACCGAAATGCATGGATCCTTATGGGTCTCCAATGGGAACCAAATGGACCCATTTGTTTTACTGTATAAATTAGGGCCCCATATAAATGTCATTAAATGGGGGTCCGTAGCCTAATGCATGTCAAACTGATGTCATGGTTTTGTTAACCATATCATAATTTAACTAGCCTACTTAAATACTTATTTAAATACTTTGCCACATCTGTTGAATTTCCTACTTTGTTCTCTTTGCTAGGTGCTGGAACCAAGTCATCTCCTCAAAGCAGTCAGAACTCTGGAGGCAATCCTCAGACAACAGTACACCATCGTGCCCCAGTGGTGAGATCATAGAATTACATGTTATATACACACTATATACACATTTTCATACAAGAAAGGGGTCAAAGTGTGCTGCGCCTATCGAGCGTTTTATGCGTGAATTCTCTGTGAAATTCATCTCGATTTATGCCCATAAAAGGGACAAGAACTGACAAATATACACGTATATTGGGCATATCTGGGCATAATCGGACTAACGGACGCACATCTTCATTATGCCCATATTGCCCATTATGCCCGCTTGCCACATAGCTGCCCAAACCTCTAGTACTCTACATGGCAACGACAACCCAAAAATGGGTTCCCGTCTTGAAAGGTTAAAACCCCAAAAGCGGTTCCCGTCCTTAATGGGTTAACATAACTTTGACAAAGAATATAGTGTGTTGAATTCTTTCTCAAGCAAGTTTCAAGTCTCTGCAAATGGCTTTTCATACCATACTGAATGGACAGAATCTAATGACGTCCTCGAAAACAAGCACACTACAGTTACGGTATGCTTTGGAAAATGTCCGGCAATTTATTTTTCGTATTCATGTAACGTTTTGCTATGCCAGTGAGAGTGAAAGGATAGAGAGGATAGAGAGAAAAAAAGGACGAAAAATATTGGTTCTACCAAAGCTCAACATCACTTTAAATATTAGTACTCACAGAATAAAGGTCACGTGATAAGCTCATGTACACTCAGGCACCAATCTGTAGTAGTTTTAATTTATTTTCATTTTCATATTCTTTTAGGAATCTCCAGCAAAATCCTCTGCTGTAACCACCTCTATACCAACCAGAGCCACCGCAGCATTTATGCCACCCCTCCCCGCGGCACCACAACCTGTAGGTCGGCTACCTGCAGAGGCTGCCAACACCTCACCGCCCCAGCAACCCCAGCTGAAGCTGGTGCCAAGTCCCAGTGGTATAGTGCTGTCCTGGTGTGTAGCAGAGACTGACCTGATCTGTGCGACTGTAGTTAGCTACCACCTATATGCCTTCCATCAGGATAACTCGAAAAGCGCAACACAGCAGCACTGGAAAAGGATTGGGGAGGTTAAGGCCCTTCCTCTGCCCATGGCCTGTACTCTAACTCAGTTCCAGGCTGGCGTCACCTACCATTTTGCTGTCCGGGCCAAGGACATGTATGGCCGCTTTGGGTCCTTCTGTGATCCTCAGTGCACCAACGCCATCATCCGTTCCAACTCTGGCATTAAAGGTACCCCAACTGTCAGCAGCCGTCACAGATTTCCCTAGGGAAACTGAAACTGAAAGTTATTTAGTGCCCAGGTTGAGTACCACTGGCCTAGAACAGAAAATATGTGACCTTCAATACTCCTTCAAGGAACAAAATTGTCTTGTTTTACTCTGTTCAGCACTTTGGTCAGCTTTGGTTGTTGTAAATGTGCTATACAAATAGTTTGATTTGATTTGATACTCCTTGGTTAAGGATGCAAGATTTAGAATTTGATCCCTCGGGCGCCCAATCCCAATTCCCAAATAGGGCCCCCGAACTTTTCAGGTCGAGACCCAAAAGAGAGATTAGATGTTTGTCCAGGACCCAAACCAGTGAATACAGCAGATCTACAAGCACATGTCACTTTGCACCGTGTTGCATGCTTTTAGATCAGCTTTTTTCACTAGTTCTTTTTATTATTATTATTGGTTATGAAGTTTCATAGATTTGTAAGATTTATAGATTTATTAAATTACTTTACATTTTTCTATTTAAAAAAAACTTTTGATTCTGTATACCTTTAAATTTATTTTATGTAGGAAAAGAAAATGGGATTTTTACTCGAGTCGTGACCCATAACAATTGGTGTGTGGCCCAAAAATGGGTCCCGACCCACTGTTTGGGAAACGGTGCTCTAGTCTAGTCTATGCCACTGCTTGGTATCATGGTTTTGTTAACCACAAAATTATTTAACTAGCCTACTTGAACCCTAGCACATATTCTGTTCTCTTTCCTAGGTGCTGGAACCAGGTCATCCCCTCAAAGCAGTCAGAACTCTGGAGGCAATCCTAAAATAACAGTACAACATTGCGCCCCAGTGGTAAGATCACGGAATTACATTTTATATGTTGGATATGCACCACACACCAGGCTACATTTACATACAAGAAAGGGCAAAGTGTGCAGCAAATTTCTAAATTGTATGTGAAGCAAAACATAAAAAGTCCTGTTGAATGGTCTAATCCAGTGGTTTTCAAGCAGTGGTCCGGGGACAACCATTGGTCTCTGAGAGGGAACCAGGTGGTCCCCAGCTAAATGATGGAGAGTTGGTAACCAAATACCCAATTATAATGTAGAAGAAATAGTTTGCCTGTTATCTCACCTAATGGTACAACATCAATTCAGCATGGAATTGTGGACAAAACCGTATCCAACGATAACCAAATAGTCTTTAGTTTTGGCTCTGAGAGGTCAAATCTCATCATCAGATGGTGGTCCCTGGCTGAAAAGCAGAATAAATAATGGTCCTTGATATGAAAAGGGTTGAAAACCACTGGTCTTATCTGTGCAACAGCATGGAGCCTTCAACCATTGCAAAAATGAAAAAAATCAAACTGTCAAGTAACATGATCATTGACAGAGGGAGGAAAAAACTGTATACGAGTGCAATCTCTGGTTCCAGTAACATTGGGGCGATGAAAAAAGTGTTCCAAAGATTCTCAATGGGATTTGCCTGTCGCTGACAGTGCCACCACCACCACAACCTTCCAGTAATTCACTCACTTCCACACTGCCGATGTCCATGAGTGTCTTGCTAAAAGTATGACTATGAAGGACTAGTTAGGGATAAAAAAATCAGGGCTTAAGATAACATTACTGTGATTGCCTTAGCGATCCCACAATTGGTACTCACAGAATAAAGATAGATACTACCCTCATGTACGCTCAGACACCAATCTGTAGTAGTTTTAATTTAAAGAGAGGTTTGTTCTCTGTTAGGAATCTCCAGCAAAATCCCGTGCCGTAACCACCTCTGCACCAACCCCAGCCACCGCAACGGTTCTGCCACCCCTCCCCACGGCAATACAACCTGTAGGTCAGCTGCCTGCAGAAGCTACCGAGACCTCACCCCCCCAGCAACTCCAGCTGAAGGTGGGCGGCGCGGTGCCTGACCACCCCAAGCTACAAAAGCCTGGTGAAATAGTGCTGTCATGGTGTGTAGCAGAGAATGACCTGACCTGTGCAACTGTAGCTGGCTACGACCTATATGCCTTCCGTCAGGATAACGCGAATGCCAACAGTTCAACACAGAAGCACTGGAAAAGGTTTGCAGAGCTTAAGGCCCTTCCTCTGCCCATGGCCTGTACTGTAGCTCAGGTCCAGGGCCAGGCTAGCGCCACCTACCATTTTGCGATCCGAGCCAAGGACATATATGGCCGCTTTGGGTCCTTCTGTGATCCTCAGTGCACCGTCATCGGTCCCAACTCTGGCTGAGCTAATGCACCGTGATTTTTGTTTGAACTTGAGAAGTTTTGTTTTCACTTTTCATTTATGTTCATCTTCTTGTTGTTACTCTCATGGATGTTATTTAGTTCATTTTTTGTAAGTTCTGTCTGGCAACCAGACCTAAAATTCAAACGGTTTATGAACTCATTTACTGCCCAATTTATTTCGCCCCCTTTTCTCCTCTTGTCACTTCTTATTTTGAAGGCCAAAAACTCATGTGCCATGAACCAGAAGTAAAAACGGCTATGAAAAGTGAGCCAAGATCTTATTTGAATTCACGGAAACATACATTTTGTAACTGCAACAAGCGACGCTTTAGTTATGTGCCTTGAATATAGCTTGTTTTGATCAAAAACACAATCTGGGAAAATAATCTGTAAAAGTCGTCCTTGGCACTCAGGTCCAATGGGGGTAAAAGTCATCCTTGGCAGTAAATGAGAAGATGCTTGTGGTTTTCATTACATTGCTGTGCATTTTGATATAGGATTTTTTTGTCTAGCTTTCTTTTCCTACTTTTTTTGCATAAACATATATTCTTTCAAAAAGAAAAAAAAGCTTGAAAGTGGTCCTTTTTGTCATTTTGTGCAAATATGCATGTAAACTGAGTGCCAGAAAAATATAATAAATACATCCATAAATGTTGGCAGAAGGGCCTTTCTGTGTGGAGTTTGCATGTTCTCCTTGTGTTGCCTAGGGTAGGTATGGTACCCTCACAAAAAAACATGCAGTACTGCAGTAGCGCCGATGACAAAAAAATTATACATATACACACACACACACATGTTCATAAAATGTTAACAACTGAAATGGTAAACAAAACGGCATGTATACTGTTGAAACTCCAGCTTCATCTCTTAAACCAGACAACTACCACAATCTTTGAATCCTTCAGAGTCAGTAACTTTGCGTCCTGAAAGTCATGAATGGATGCAGTCATGTTTGTCAATTAACGTTTTTGTTAATACATTTAGAATTTCAACTGCTAAGCAGCACACTTGATAATGAATATACTAATTTGATTTCTAGTTGGACATATTTATGACTTGTCTTGAGAGACTAGGTCCAGCTGATATTCAGCCAGCCCGTTATGGAGGAGTTGAAGTTAATGGAGCTAATCGACTTATGCCAGGGGTTGCAGGTAAACCATTCTTTATTATTACTTTATTAACAGTTTGCAAAGAAAAACCTAAAAATAAATAAAGGCACAGTGGCACAGATCATTTTGTATGAGCTTGTTTCCATTAAGGTCCTGTGTATTAAATTAATCAAGACATTTAAAGACAAACAATATTATAGTGAGAAAAGGAGGCACTGGAGCAGCTCAGACAATTTAGGCCCTTAATTTATTAACAGGGTACAAGTCAAAAGCGACAACGTTTCGATGTTTCAGTTACATCTTTGTCAGGTCAGCCCGAGGGGCAACACAGTAAGGCTTAAGTACACACATGGTACAGGGGCAGGCCCTTAGTTAACCAATGTCACCCAGCCAGCAATCTTTAGTTCATACATATTTTTCACGTGGAACATTCAATTGAGGAATTATCCAGATGAAAATTAAAGTGCATTTAGACTATGAATATACAGACTATAAATACACAAATATACTTACATTTTCATCTGGATATTTCCTCTCTTAACTAAGGGCCTGCCCCCTATACCATGTTGCCCCATCGGGCTATGACCTGACGAAGATGTAACGGAAACATCGAAACGTCGTTTTTTACTTGTACCCTGTTAATAAATGAAGGGCCTAAATTGTCTGAGCTGCTCCAGTGCCTCCTTTTCTCATGATACCTGTCTTGCTTCTGAGATGCACCAGACTGGCCTGCCATAGGCTAGAGGCGCGGTTGGAACTGCCTTCTGCAATAATATTATAGTGTTTGCATTATGCAAAATCATCATCATATATACGAGTAATAAGAAAGAAAGATAATTTGGGTGGGGGTCATTTAATTCCAGTGATGAGCTTAGACTTTTTACAGTGGCCAGTTACAATTTGCAGCCACCTGTAGGAGCGGTTTTGAAGGAGGGAAAGTCAGTTATTTTTGACAGTTGGTAGGGCATTCCATATTAGTCACCCTTGAGTAACTTAAGCCCAGCTGTTCACACGCAGTTATTCACAGCGCAATGAGTTTCAACTTAAGCAGTAGCAGTGGTTTGACTCTGAATTGACCTGTTGCAGTTTCGGGATACTAGTTGCAACTTTTTAAGTTGTGAATCATTGCTGTGGACACTTTGACTTTGAGTAGCAATCACCATCCATTTCTTTAGACCTTAACCACTTAAGCCCTGATATCAGGGTCCTCCATTTTCAATTCATCAGAACATTTTAAGACGTACAAATATACACTTCTATGCAACAAATGCATAGAAGCGTAGAAGCATAGCATAGAAGCAGCATGCATGCCTTCATGGCTTACCAATGTGTGTAGCTGGTCCCACATTAAACCGTTTTTGTTGAAAGTTGAAATAAAGCATTAGTATTATTAGAAAATAAATTTGCAACGCTGTGATTCGACTGATTCTGTGTCCTATCAATGTAGTTTAAAGCTGCAGTGCAGTCTTTTTTTTGCGATTTATATGGCAATATGGTAGGTTGTTGTGATAGTCAGTGTATGGTTAGATCCCAGCTCGGGCCTAAATCACCACACATACTGACAGCTCAGTGGTTCACAAAGTGGGGTCCGGGGTTAAACAAGGTTGGTGCTGCAATACAGTGGCAGTAGATCTCTTCCCCTGAGAGAAAAAAAATAAATGGTTTGATATTACAGTTGTTGCTAAGAAAATAAACGGACCAGAAGGAAAAGAAGGAAATTTGTGTCATCTGTCATCCCAAGATGAAAGACTATTGAATAAACAATTGAATGCTACTGAGAAATTAGGGTGACATCCAGCAAGGACTTTAACCCAGAGGTATTTTATTTAATACTTTTCATATTGTTTAATTGCCAAAGTTGTTGTTTGTTGTTTTGAGCGCAGAGCAATCAGAATCATATTCTTTATTTAATTCAAATTAAATTAGCAATGCAAACCAAACCTTTAATTTGGATTGCGGGCCCTGGCCTAGATGATGCTCTCAATCTCCCCCAGCAGATGATGCTCTCGATCTCCCACAGCACGTGTGCCTGATCCAGATGTTTTGTGTCTGCATGCCTGAAATACATAATTCTAGTGTACTGTATGTTTAAAATGAATAGTGGAATCACCACTAGGTGGTGTATTTACTTTCTGTAGGTTATTAGTATTTTACACTGGCAGTGGACTGTGGGTTAGGCCATATTCGGCCATAGGCACTTGCCCAAATGTGCCCAAATGCACTGACCTCATCACATTTGTGATGCCGGCTATGGACGTTTTTAGCCCAAAGAGTGTTTTTTGTGCAAAACTAAAGCTTGGGTTGGATTCAGAATCATTAAAACCCCCTAGTTTGACAAGCAGAATGAAATGTAGTTGTTGCCTTAACCCTACACGGGTTAATCTTACTCTTTGTAGCAAAGGCAGCTTAGCTGTCAAATACGTTTTTTTCTTGTCTCAATAAAAGTCTATTTTCATCTGCCGGCACCTCATTAACACATGCATTTCACCTACTTTCACATTAACTGTCTTATTTACAGGTCAAATGATGATGTAATATAGAAGTGGAGAGTAAGATATTTAAAAAATGCGTTGGTTCTTCTGTCTCACTCGCACTCTGTTTGGAGCCTGATGCCAGATGGAAGTATCCGGGTGGCAGAGGCCACGGAAGACTCCCTGGGCACGTACACTTGCCTTACAACGCCCTGGGTACCATGGGAATTTCCCCCCCTGAAACTTTGGTGCTAAAGGTACATCATCCCTCTCAGGCAGAAACCTTGTATCTCCATGTTTCAACTTTTTGTGTTGTCCAGCTTTGAGGATTTGTGTAACCACAAACATTGTCCTAACACAAACATTGAATTCCATTGACAATGAATGGCCAGCTTTGAGTGTTTGTCCTAACACAACCATTGAATGCCATTGACAATGAATGGCCAGTTTTGAGTGTTTGTCCTAACCCAACCATTGAATGCCATTGACAATGAATGGCCAGCTTTGAGTGTTTGTCCTAACACAACCATTGCATGCCATTGACAATGAATGGCCAGTTTTGAGTGTTTGCGCAAACACGAACATTGAATGCCATTGACAATGGATGGCCAGTTTTGAGTGTTTGTGCAAACATTGAATGCCATTGACAATGAATGGCCATTTTTGAGTTTGGGTACATTGTGTAAACACAAACATACACACAAACACGCTGATAAGAGCGCCCCTCACTTCACACGCGTGTGATTTTTAACTTTACATGGCATGCTTCTTTGTTGTTGCTATTGGTAACATCTAACTCTGAAGTCTACGAATGTAACCAAAATAGTCCCCGTAAAGGTCCATTTGTTCCATTGGTATCCACACTTTTCCTGGGCTGTGTGTGCTCCAGTTCCTGTTGATTTCATTGGATATCATTGGTCATCTGACCAGTTTCATTGGCTTTTATTGGATCAAATCGACAGGAACTGGAGCACACACAGCCCAGGAAAAGTGTGGATATATGTGAGTTACACATGGATAAATTCAAGATATTGAATCTTGAGAATCCTGAGGATTTTAATGTATATTTACTCAATGCAATAGATGTGTACTGTAGCTCTCTGGCATCTGCTATAGAAGCAAACAGCCCAGGCGTGCAGGATTGAATGTTCATTGGACAAACTGTATAAACCTCCAGATTTTTACAAAAAGAAAAGAAAGAAAAAAATCAAGTGTTGGTTATTTTTGCACCAACAGAGGGAGCCATTTGTTTCCTTATAGTAATTTAGTTAACAATTGTTGCAGCAGCCAGTCCTTCATGACTGTATCACTCCTTTAATTTGAAATCCTAGGGATCCACTCTACCCCACCACCCCTTTATTCTGCCCCCCTCCTTCCCCTCTCTCTCTCTCTCTCTCTCTCTCTCTCTCTCTCTCTCTCTCTGGTAGGTTAGAGAAGGGGGAGGAGGAGAAAGCGAGTGAGTGAGTTGAGCGCTGCATTAGATGCCACACAGAGGTGTGTGTGTGTGTGTGTGTGTGTGTGTGTGTGTGTGTGTGTGTTAGTTCCTCACTCTCCATCTCTGGGTAGCGGCACTACACCATGCAGCCAGCTGAGTGCCATATCTAACAGTTGGTCTTGGCAAAGGGTTTACTACAGCTCTTCTAAAGGGAAAGTGTCACCTTGCTTTGAGGAGGAACGAAGACACAGAAGATTAGGCAGTTACTGAGACAGGGAGGGGGGGTACAACTGTAAGCCCGCCCCTCGCCTCACTAAACAGAGCAAAAACGGAAGGCTTTGGAGTATTCAATTTTTTCTTTCGTTTTATATTTTTCTTATTCCTCATCGCGGTGCTGGGAGGTGCTTCATCTTTTCATATAGTCGCTCTCTCCTCCATTTGCCTCCTCATCTATTTCTCCATCTACCTCGTGTACAATTTCCTCTATTTATGAGTGACAGAAAAGAGAGAGGAGGGGTTGCTTTTAATTTAAATTCCCATCCTTCCTTTTTTTTTGTTTTCCACCACTTTTTGCTCCTCCTCACCGTACCATAGTGGTACTCAGCCTCTTCCTTCCCATCTCTCCACTGACCCCTTTCATTCGTTCCTCGTGCTCTATCATACTCCTCACTCTGTCTCGAAACTTAGGCTTTATAATGAACATGGACTGAATTTTCTTCAAAGAGAACTAAACCACTCCTCATCAATGACTTTTTTCCTCCCCTTTTCCTTCTCTTTTGATCCCTCCACACCCATGTCCTATGCATCACACTTTTGCGGGATTCTGTAATGTTACACTATAGGTAGGTTAACTATCGTTTAGTGTCTGTCTATCTGTCTGTCTGTGTGTGTATTTGTGTGTGCTTTACGTATACATGAAACACACATTAACACACATATACACTTGCACACTAAACTATGGATAAAAGAGCTGATATTTGTTTTCACGTCCTCATCCTTTTCACTCAACAAGGCAAAGTGCATCCATTTTTTTAATTGTTGTCTTTGAGAAATCTGTCCTGTGATTTGGCCACATCTCATGTTCCTATTTCCATGTTACAGGAAACAGTACATTTTCTGGCAATTGGCTGTAAAAAGAAATCCAAGAGAAAACAGTATGAGACTCTGGGGATATGGAGATGAGTGTCGTTGCATTTGGCTTAAATTGATATATATTGAATTGGTATGTTGCTGACATGTAAATTATATTCTTTTGATGCGGTATCCTCTGTTTTGCTGCGGTCAACAATTGGTGCATATGATCATGTCACGTCATTTTGAGAGCATCACATTTCACACTTGGTTTACACTTTCTGTCATTCTGCTGGACCTGCAATTACACCTGGTTCTCCCCCTCCTCCCACTCTCTCTGTAAGACACACATGCACAAGCATGCACGCAAGCAGTTAGCGTGCGCACACACACACACACACACACACACACACACACACACACACACACACACACACACACACACACACATACACACACACCCTTAACCCTTTGGCACTCACTTGTAGCATAACAAAAGTAACAAGATCCGTGGTCATCGCCATCGTCTTTGACAGAGTTTAAATCTGTCATTTCTGTATGCTTTTACTTATCCATTACTTCCGTCTGATGCTATCCATGTAGAATTTGCCATTTCTTTGATTCCTAAAGCTCTTCCCACACTACTCGTACTCAGTCATATCCTTCGTCAGACAAGGGAGACCATTGGTATTAGCTGGTGGCTGATCGGCAGATTAGACCGGTGATGGCTTGCTATTGGTTTGAAGCTTCATTCGGAGTGTGTGTAGGCTGCAGATAGAGACAGACTGACAGACAGATAAAAATAGTAACTCGTCTCATCACTCCCCCTTTTTCCTTCTCCTGTCCCCCCCTTTCCCTTTCCCATATGGTGTCTTTTGATGCCGCCTGTCTGTGTTTCACTTTGGGGAGATTCTGTTTCAAACCATCATCAACACTAGTCTTGGGCTGTATTTCCATGGACATTAGTTGAAACAGGCTGCATACCCAAGTTAATAGTGAATTACTCAATAGCATACAGTTGGCCTATACCAGCAACAGTGGTTTATTTCCCCCTTTCTTATGGACTGATGAGGGGGACTCTCAGTGCCCACTTTCTTTATTGTTTCGAGAGTGGGATGTCATCTTGAAGGAATATGAAGAACCTCTCGTTTTGCTCCGTCGTTGCTTCTTTTGTGTCTCAACTCTGCTCTTCTGTAAAACATCTCCACTACAATATATAAATTATGTGTTACAGAAAAGAGATATTTAGGTGAGTAGTGAATTAATATTGCACTCACCTTTTTAAACTTAAGTGTGCACATGCATGGTGTGTGTGTGTGTGTGTGTGTGTGTGTGTGTGTGTGTGTGTGTGCGCGTGCGCGCGTGCGTGGCGTGCGTGCGTGTGTGTGCACAAGTGCCCACAGTACACAACTGAGTGATTATGTGTGCGTGAATCGGTTTGTCGGCATGTTGTACTGAAAGTCAGTAATCAGTATGGTATTCTGCATGATCCTTTGCGAGCAGGTTCTCTCTGAGGGGGTATTTTCACATTTTTCCTCCATCTTTTGCATGTGCAGTTAAACCTTTCTCCACCTCACTGTGACTAATTGGTTGTTTTTTCAAGCCAGGCCTTTCATCTTAATCCAATTTCTAAACATTCGCTCTCTATGATCGTGTGTTCATTTAGTCATTACACCTCATGGCATCTCATTTCAAAGTTGAGTAAGCCTAGCTCTACACTGAAATGTCCTAGTTTTCGACTATAGGGCTTAATTGTTCATGATTCATTCTTGCTATTTACTTCTCCTGATTAAATGATGCTGCTGTAATGACCAACTCAATTAGTCCAGTGTGGTGTGCAAGGTGCATGGTTCAGGCCTCTGGGGTTCATTATCTTTCTGTGTTGCTCGTTGTGCTTTTAACTAATGCCATTGCATTACTTGGTATGTAGTACTGTACCCCTGGTATACCTGTAGGCTGGATCTCTCTGGAAATGAATCACAGGTCTAGGATGACTCATACCCCCGCCTTGCTGTGTTGAGCTATTTCTCTAGTAATTTCCCTAATAAGAAAGAATATTGCCGTGTATTACCTACTATGGTTTCAGGCCGTAAATAACACAGAAAGTTCCAAACGTTGTGAACTTCCTGTTTTGAACTGCTGCCTAGCTCTAGCAGCCTCTGGTCCATATAGGCTATAGCGAATGCCATGGACCAGAGATAACTGACATAACTGTTGCCCAGGGAAACGGCATAAACTTTAATAGAAACAGCTGTTCGTTAGCTACACTAGCTAGCCTACAAAAAAGGACCACTTTATTTGTTTATGTTTTATTTAATTTTTTTGTATCTATCAATCAATCATTATCCTACTATCTTTCCCTCTATAATCCTATCATCCTATCCTATTGATGAAACGTCCTTCTGTCCTCATCATTTATCTCTAAGCTGTGAACATTCCATTTAAGCTTGCACATGTATGGGCATAATTAAACATTGGCTTATTTTATGGGAGATTGGGAGTGAAGAAGACAATTTTTCACTCACCACGCATTTGTTGTGTGAACTCCCACTCAATTAAGAGGCTGTGGGTGGAGTCGCGCACTGCATGGAGATGGGGGTGACTGAGAGAGAGAGAGAGAGAGAGAGAGAGAGAGACTTTTGTTTGTTTTGTTTAGCAAGTAGCTACACGTAGCAAATAGCAATGCATTTGCTCCAGCTCCGTAGCTACACCAATGTGTGTGGTCAGCCGGTCAGTCAAGCGCAGCTGTACAGTATGACCAATCAGTGGTACTCCATTCTCATGCATGTTTTCGCCTCAGTGGGTAGCCTCGGTCCCAGGCTTACTTATCTCAGTGGGTAGGTAGGTATTCTGAAATTGCTGTAACTGTTTGTAAAGTTTCCAAAACTTTATTAGCAATTTAGCATAATTAGCAATTCGTAATGGTTGTCAACTTAATTGCTGCTATAGTGGTGTAAACTGATTTCACATGTCTCTTTGCCTTATGATTAGACATGTAGGCTATGGCTTCGTGTAGCCTAATGTAATTACCTGTAGTTGTTCTGTTGTTCTTGTTCTCAAATTGGGGTCCACTGTCTGTAATTCCACATTTCTTCTTTTAAAACGATATTGTCAATTTGTCAATCTGTTAAGAGGATGTCAGTGTATGAAAATAAGTTTAACCAGGGTCTGTGCAAGCCTCTTTTAAAATATGAAAAAGTCAAGAGACAGAAAGTAGTATCCGCCGGCCCGCCACTTTCCTTGATGTTTCATTTTCATTTGAACGTATTTATTTCAGATTGAAATTGTCTGAATAATTTAGGACAACTTTCAAATGCATGGTGGGGGTATTAGAGTATAGAGTTGGAATAGAATAATGGTTTTAGAGGTAATTAAGTGTAGGCTTAGCCGGCTACCCGTAATAATATCAATCGCAGTGCATGCGGTTTGGCTGAGCATCTGTGTGCAGCAGTTTGGTTGTGCACGTGTGCACCAGACCATGGAAGCCAAGTCAGGTGGGGACTGGGGAGGGGGTCGTTGTGGCTGCCTGGAGGAGTGGATGGGGCTAGGTGCTCCTCACTGGCTGGTGAGCCAGGGTACATCAGGGTACACACTAGCTCTGGTCCATAGCGCATTAGAGCTATGGACCAGAGCTATAGTACACATGTACAGGGATGAGAGAATTGGGAGAAAATAAATGGGAGTCGGGAGACAAATAATAACAATAAAGAGGTTTTGTTCTTATGAGACAAATATTGCACTTTAAGCCTTGTTATATTGTTAAGGTGAGGTTGTCTTAATGTGGCTGTTGAAATCCAGGTCTGAGTCCATGCTACACCAAGGCTTTGATTTAAAAAAGGCCTTCTAAATCCTGACTTAAGTTTTCTGAAAAACCTATATACTATAGCAACAACAAGTTACAACCCCAAAAGGTGTTCCCAGATTGAAAGGTATCGTTACGTATAGGGGTTCCTGCCGTTTAACCCACCTACATAGTTTATCTGCATGAAAAAAACAGAATGATGAGAGTTGATTATATTGTCATCCAGGGAATATTATAAATGTTACTTTCATTCATTGAAACTTTATTGTACAACTCACATCATAATTCCACCTCAGTGCATCAGCTTCAACAAGTGGTCTGTCTATACACAAACACTGTGTTCGGGGGAGGGAAACGGGGCCGGCAGGGCAGTCTTATCTCTAGGATGGAAGTTCTACATACTTCCACTGGGGGCTCCTCACTGGCAGGTGAGCCAGTAGGGTACGAGGATTTGCCATAACGATTCAATTGTGAGCTATTTTACCGTTTTACAGTTTGGGAAAATAGCTGATCTTCAAGCTCACAGCACATTGCATCACAATGCATTATGAGCTTGTAGATCTTCCATTTTGTGTTTTCCCGCTTTTTTTGCAACTTTTTTGAAAAAATCAGGGACGCCAGGCTGTTGTGGTTAACCAATTTCGCACATGCATCATTCGCACCGTGCTAACACAACTGTCCTCTCTCTCTCTCTCTCTCTCTCTCTCTCTCTCTCTCTCTCTCTCTCTCTCTCTCTCTCTCTCTCAGACTGACGAAGAAGAGGGTGCAGAACAGACACCAAACGGATGACCATACCACTGCAAGGTGAACGAAAAGGAGCGAGAGAAAGCTACGCACGGGAGTGACAGAAGAAGCAGAACACACACTGTTCTCATCTCCACGGCAACAGTGTTCCCAGACTTACTGACCTCTGGGAGGAATCCTGGGCAAAGCCTAGGGGCATGATTTGGATGGAAAGAGACCAATGACCACTACATTACCACTGCATTACAGTACATTCATCATTTTTGGTTCATTTCAAGTACTGTCTCAAACATTTTGAGTTGACTGTTTGAGTTGTTACTGTTCTAAGACCTCAGTGTAAGGCATATTGGAACCTGACTGTCCCATTTTTGATCAAGGGTACTTTGGAAATAGCTGGGATTTGATCTCACTATATTAAATTGTCAATCACTTATTGAATATTAACAATTGCAGTACATATTTTATGCATACTCTCATTCCTGACCACACCCATTTCAACCTCAGTATTTCATCGTAACTCAAACACATAATTTCCCAGCTCATTCACCACAAGACGGTCACAAGACACTCGGCAAGCCCCTTTTCAGTCTCCTCTGCACGGATTCATCTGTCGACCATCCCTCCATCTGAGGCTATGAGAGGAGGGGTTGAAGACCAGACCACACCATCATGCCAGTTCTGAAGAGCAGAGAGGAGATCTGGGCTGGCAGTGTACAAGGTAGGCCAGACCCCATGGTCACTTGTCCGTTAACTCAGTGGTTTTCAACTCTTTTCATATCAAGGTCCATTATTTATTCGGCATTTGAGCCACGGACGACCATTAGATGAGATTTAGCCTCTCAGACCCCAAGACTTAGAATATTTTGTTGTCGTTGGCGACGTACCATTAGGAGAAGCGATGTTCAAATTAACAATTCTTCTACATTCTCTATTTGTGTAGACTTCTTATAAATTAGTAATGCTGATGTTTAACAATAATTTTACTCTCGAGAGCGTAACTTGAAAACATTTGGTTTCATTTTACACTCTCAAGAGTTAAAGATCTAATAAGTGTCTATTTGGTTACCAACTCTATCATTAGCTTGGGACCACCTAGCATCCCTTCAAGGACCACTGGTGGTCCCCGGACCACTGGTTGAAAACCACTGCTTTAACTATATAATTCTATTTCAACTCTTGAGAGAGTACAAGTAGGCTACAAATATGACGCTTCTGGGTCCATTTGGTTGCATTTCTACTCTAAGAGTTACAAATGGATACATGAACAGTGAGGATTTTAGGCCAGAGTTCAAATGTTCCTCACTACAATGGTCAGTGAATAATGGGACTAACACAGTAACATTGGAGTTTTATGTCTGTGTATTGATTCTGAAAACAGATCGTTTCCAGAGTTCAGTTCCGTGTGTGTGTGTGTGTGTGTGTGTGTGTGTGTGTGTGTGTGTGTGTGTGTGCTTATTACATATTTAACTAACATGACCTTTAGATTCGACATTGACTACTGTATTAGGCAAGGCACGTACTGCACATTTCAACAAGGCAATGCAATGTGCTTTACATAAAACATTTTAGCAAAAGAAAGAATACTAAAACTATAATTAGCCTAATAAATAGTGTTATTAACTTTAACATGAAACAAATGAGTGTAACTCTGGGTATTGAACTGAAGAATAGGAACGTTCTTTCCTTCTTTTTGCTTCTATACTTTAAAAGTAACGAAAAGTGATGAGAAATGAAGGATACATTCAGAGCCAAAGGAAGAATGGAGAAATTGCCTTTTCTTTTTTTTCTTTTTTACCCCTCATAGACTCAGAGCCTAGTGTTCAGATAAGGGATAATGAGACACTGGCTTCAATAAGCCCATCCAAATGCTTGAGATGTACAGCTTCACGAGGGAAAACAGGTCTAGACAATGGTGTGCTATAACGTATATGTAAAGCAGCTTGGACGAGGGAGCTGGAGTCCGTTTTTATTGCTGAGCTTGTGCTCCTCACCAGCCAGCCAACCGGCCTACAGCTCAGGACTGATAAGAGGGGGCAGAGAGGGGGGGGGGAGAGATTAGCAAGGAAGTTTTAAAGCTGTGGGAGAGGGCGTTGATAATGGAAGGACATACAGTAGAATACATTGATGCAGGGGGTGAAGCAGAAATGTAGCTTCAAAGTGGAGCTCACATATGTTGTTCTCGTATGATGGATTGTTAAAAGTAGCTGGGATCTCTTCAGTGGTCTGTCCTTAGCCCCTCGACACTATTTTTCCGAAAATAGCAGTTCAACAAGATCACAAGGCTTTGCGGTGCGTTGTGATGTGATGTTATTACACCTATTCTTGCATATAAGGTTCGTCCTATGACAGTCTAGACATCTTAGGACAGACTGAGTTTGTGTAGAGGGTGTGTGTGCCGTGTTTGCGTGTGTGTGTGGCCTGTGGCGCGAGCGCGCGCGCGGGGGAAGGGGGGGGGGGGGGGGGGGGTACAGAGCCTGGTTAACTTGCATCTAAGGTTTAAGTTGCAATTGTGCCTTCCAAATTAAATTACTAACATTGATTGATTGAGTATTTAACAGTTTGCATAATTACAGTACATTTCAAGCACAACTCAATACAAAAACTGTTAACTGGGTGGACAACCCAATACAGCACTATACTTGTTTAGAAGAGGGTCCACCTTGTTCAATTCATCATAACATTTAGAGACATACAAATATACACTTCTATGAAACAGGAAATCATCATAAAGGAGGTAAAAAGGGAAAAGAAAACATATACAGTGAGGGGGGGAAAGGGGTTGGTGGAGGGAACACCGACTCACACTCAAAATATCAGGTCACAGATAATTGGGAAGTTGTATGTATGCGGGAGGTGTACTTGAAGAAGTAGTGTTGTGTTGAAAAGACATGTCTTGAATGCTTTATAAGTTAAATCTGGTTTGATCCCAATACAGCCGCCTTGGTTCATTCAGGTATTTGAAAGACAATATTGAAATTCAAGTTTAAGCTTGTTTATTTACTGTGGTAGAGTAATAAGGCCCTTAAAAGTTACCCCTAACAAAGGAGGAACTATAAGAATAACTATACAGGAATACATTTCAAAGGTGGGGGGACACAGTACCGACACAATAGCCTGGCCATACTCATATCACACCGTCTTCGCAAATTTCTTTCCCAACGGCAGATTTGCTTATTATCCAGGCTACCGACACACATCCTCAAAAGGGCTTTTCAGACAGGACAACTCATGATTGCATAGAATATATATTTTTTAAATATAAAATGAGCAATATATTTATTATGGTTTGGCGATGAATTGGATCTGCTTTTAGGTACTCTAATAAAGCGCATCTCCCAACCATATGGGTCTCCAAATACCCCGTACCTAGACAGCAGATCCAAAACAACAGGTGGCAGCTGGGGTGGCAGCATTTTATAAGCAGATAACAGAGCAGCAGTTTCAGTGTGAGCAGCACAAAGCAAGCAGGGATGAGCAGTGCAAACTTCCAGTTTAAATAGCCAACATGCTCTGCACATGTCTGACGTGACCCTGGTTTCCGCCCTTTTTTGGGAGGGGCTGGAAACAGCGTTGCGGCTTGTGATTGGGTGAGACGGGCCGTCAGTGGAGTAGGAGCGCTCCGCTGTGTTCATTGTATGGGGGGGGGGGGGGGGTCTAAAACATAGGGCAAAAGTCCTCCCCAAAGCGGGGCAGAAAACTTTCTGTGACAGGCGTGACGCTCATTCGTTTTCAGGTCATCCTGCCTGAGGTAGAACCAATTGTGTGCCCCTCCAATACACAGGTTTAATGTTTGTCTTTAGTTCAATGTTTGCTTTGTAAACACCATTGACAATGAAGGGAACATTTACGTCATAATATGCCTCATTACGTCATATTGTCTCTTTAAGTCATAATAATGATCATTATAACATTGTGAAAGAAAATATAAAAAACAAAACATCAGGGAAAATGTTATATACGTGTACAATCGAAATATGTGGTGTGCACTTAAAAAATGCACTTAATTTCAAAAAGGTTGCAGACACCAACCTACACCATTTCACTAGTGAACTAGAGAAAATAACTAAAGTCCACTGGCTTTGCTTCATTGGTTGTTAATGAAGTAAAACATGTACTTGTTAGCACTCATTATTTCCCCTCAATAGATATATAAATATATTATTCACACCATGAACTTCTTTTCTAAATAAGAATGGAAAATGATCTCCCGTGAATCTATTTTCCATATGAAATGAAAATGTGTTAAAAAAATGTAAATGTTTGCGCCACCTGTGAAGTCTCATTTATTCACTGTGTCCATGGACTTGACGATGAATGCAGGCATAACATTATGGTTTCCGTATGCAGTAAATAGCAGCTGAGTTCTGATCATATTGGAGTTTATTGGGGACTTTGGAGGTGGTGGTAGCCGTAGCACTTGCACTAGCCTCAACGGTTACAGGCATATGCAAAGGCAACACTTATGTAATTTAGTAAGCATTTTATGTATGTATGACATAGCACTCTATACTCATAGTTTCATTGTACAGATTCTACTATTAGGTGGATGTTAGGCTCTCAGCTTGCTTGTGATCCTTGATGACTCTTTCTCTATGTATTTGATGTATTACCATGTGTTGTCTTTGCTTGCTGTAAATCGCTCTGGATTAACCAAATGCCTAAATTGAGTAAATGGTGGTGCCATAGAGGATACTGTTGCAATAGTCGAGCCAGGATGTGATGAAACTGTGATACGAACACAGCGTTGCATATTTTAACCATAAAATGTAGAAGACGTCCACATTGTTTTGGTCTCCGCTAACTGGCCAACTAGCAGCTCCAGGGCTTGTCCCTCACTGATACAATCTTAAAGCAAGTTTGTGGTTAAATTTAGGTGTTACTTTAGATCTAAGGGTGTAATCCCAGATTACAGGAACAACAAATTTGTCTCTAGGGCAGATTTTACCTTCATGAAAACAGGCTGATGTAGAGTATGTAGAGAAAATAAAATATAATGTAATGAATGAATGAAACTGATCACATTAATGCATCACATTCAATTAAGAAATCCCAGTATAGCACAATATCACACATTGTCAAACATGTATGTGGCCAAATGCACCTATAGGCTTGTGCACATTGATATACAGTACACTATCAAACATACAAAACATTTGCGCGCGTGCACACACACACACACACACACACACACACACACACACACACGTGTCAGGCTGGGAGGGGGCTCAACAGGGCAGGGGATCTGATATACATTCGACACCGTGTTTCAATATGGTAACAAGATATGTTTCCTCGTTATGACGTTAACTGCGTTCTCATTGTGCCGTGATATTTATTATACAAGATGGCGTCTCCTCCTGTCACAAGGAGATACCGTTTCTGGTACAATGGGGTATAGGCCTACTTATCATGTTATACTGAGATAATGATGAAATTATACATCTGTGTCGGCAGCTCGGGCTGTCTGTAGTTCACGCATGGCATGGAGTGTATAAAAGAAGCAGTCAGAATGAGGCAGGGAATCGACGTTAACAGACGTAATGAGGATGAAGGAGACCGATCGCCTGACAGATGCTGTATGTGGGACATGAAGCCAGGAAGGATAATGTGACAGTGACAGTGTGGTGGAGTTGTGGAGAGGGCTGGAGGTGTACTGCGAAACCCTCAGTGCTAATTAACCACAGTAAGCCTTGCTGACTGTGGCTCCTGCCATAGGGTCCGGCCGGAGCCTATCTCCTGTTTCTGTAGCATGAGGTGTGGCATGATGTACAAGGACACCCCCTGGACATGACGCTAGCTAGTATGTCGCAGGGACTTACCCCAGACGCTCCTCTAACCACAAGATCACTGAGCTGCCTGCTAGCAGCCTGTTCTGGGAAGAAGATTTCAGATTTCTCAGCACACTCAAACAGGATAGGATGTCAAACTGGGGTGGTCCATGAAATTTAAATGATGAGAATATCACTGATAGAGCCATAACAATCTTCTCTTATGGGGGATCCTTGCATATCTTTTCAAATGGGGGTCCGCGGGCTAATAAGTGTCAATTTGGGGTCCTTGACATGAAAAGGTTTGAGGCCAACTACTAGACACACACATAACGCTCAAGCACCCTCACACTCACAGTACAAGTAACCTAATTGCATGCATTTCGGCATTTCATGTTATATTGTTGTTTTTATTAATTAAAAAAATAAGATTCGATAACATATTGGTGCTCCTTACATTTTGGTGGGTGCTCCTAAAATGTTTCTCGCACTCCTACAATTTTATACTGGTAGCACTGGTGCTACCACGTAAAAAGGTTAATTTCGAGATTGGGTTGGGTTTTGGGTAGGGTGTTGGACTCATGACTGTAAGACTATTTAGTATGTCAGACCCAGGGACGTGCACACATAGACATCAAAGGGGCCTTCAGCCCCTGCCCTTTTACCCGTCTGTATTCTGTAAGACGTCTGCCCTCTCCAGACCACGAATGCAATCCATGCCATGCTGGAAGGCAGCATTCAGAAGAATTGCTTTTTCCCCCGAAGTCTCCTGAACTTGAACGCAGCATTTTGCGTTGAACAAATTTATTTAGAAATCCATGTCTCATCTCCACTAGCTAAACATTGCTGGGTTGTGCCCCAAAAATAACTGATCTACAAGCCCGCAACGCATTGTGAGCTTGTAGATCTGCTATTTTCGCTATTTTTGTCCAAAAGTGCCATTTTACGGGATTTCAGCCCCTGTCTCTAACACTCTCTGCACGTCCCTGGTCAGACCAAACACATGCACCCGTCCAAGAATAACTAAAGTCCAAGTCAACTAGTCCCTGGTATAATCCACAGTAGGTTCAGGAAGAGCAAAAAAGAAGAAGTAAAGTTACATTCATATACTCTTGGAGTTACAAATGGATAAAAGAACACTATGAAATGTAATGTTGTTTGCTCTCTTTTTAAAGTAGTAGTTCAGCAACAAACAAAACAAATACTTATTTTCTACCAATTACACATCCCACGAAGCCTTGAATTCATGGAGATTCGTTTTGTTTTTGTCATCCAATCATTTGACTGGGTGGCTGGTTGTTAGCAGGAGACTCTGCTGGTCGTGAAATTATTGGTTCAGGAATGCGACAAAAAAACACAAAAATATCCATGAATTCAAGACTTCATGGGGTGTGTAATTGATAGAATAATAAGTAGTTTTTAGACTAACTACGTCTGTAAACATGCAGCAGCATTCCCTCCCCTGTTTTGAACAGTTAACTTTGGAGACACCGTGGCCAAGTGCTCAATCAAGGGCGTCATTTTAAGTGAGGGCAATTGCCACCCTGTTAGCTTTTTAATTTAATGCCAAAATTCTGGCCTTTCTAATTTGGGCATGTCATTAGGCCACATGTGATTAAAGAACAAAACTGCAGCTCTTATATTTTTGGAATCAAGTGGTCCCTTTTTTGCCACCCCAATGAAATGACACCTCTGTGCCAAAGTGATAACTTTACTTAAACACATTTTTTGTTATTAGCTCGATTCCACTGTTCACCTCTTTCTTCCGCCGGCCCTTTATATTTCGATCTGCGTTTCTGCAATGCTCTTTGTACTAGCCATGTAATCCTCTCCAAATGTGCATGTCATTTACATTTCACACATGCACGCCAGTACGTACCGGTACGTACTGTATGTATTGTGTGCGCACGCCATGCCATGCCACGCATGCACGCACACACACACACACACACACACACACACACACACACACACACACACACACACACACACACACACACACACACACACACACAGATTATAATATATTCAACTTCACCTCACCTTTTGGCAAGAACAAATAACATTTGACATGTCTACCACTCTTTATTTCCATAGCTCTTCATGTGTGACTGTGAGAAAATGAGATGGAGCTAAGAATAGAAAAAGTGGGAGCAATACTGTGAGGCTGCTGCTGCTAGTCAGTCTTTTACACCAGTGGTTTTCAAACCTTTTCAGGACCCCCAAATAATATATGCATTTGGCTGCAGACCACAATCTTTTGTGCCCCATACAAGATTTGTGTTATGATTCAATATTTTTTTCTGATCTACAAGCTCACAACGCATTGCAATGTGACACGTTGTAGATATATCTATCCGCTATTGAATAAAATGCAAACATGCATCCGGAGCTAGAGAGCCTTCTTTCCCCTTGTGTGTTCATTTATGACATGATGAGCTGTTTCCGTGTCAGCTGCCATCTGTTGAGACCTATGGAAGTTGTCACTTCTCCTTTCATTCCAAAGATAGTCTTTTTGAAGCATTTTACTTGACACACTACGGCAAATAGAGGACAACAGACGCCAGTGAGGCTTTTCAGATGGAGAATGGCAGATTGCAGTACGAAAATTAAAGATTTGTGGGTTGAGGAACGGCTAGAGGTGACGAGAGAGTGATGACAGGTTTTGATTGCTGTACAGGATTGGGGACAATGTGATGAATTAAAGTACTGAAACGGGAGAACAGAAAAGAATCATGTGTGACACAGATAGCTCAGCCTGGGAGAGAGTGGTTGCAAGTGGATAATTATGTTCAAGAGGGAGAGGAAGAGCGTCATAAAAAGATGGACGAATAAAGCATAGATTGAATTTGTGGAGACATTAGCAGAGACATGATAGTCATCAGTAATAGGCTTAGTTCACCCTAATAAGTAGCAAACGTCATGACAGCTGCACATCGAAAATCAATTTCATTGTCACCAGACAATCATAGTTAATACTTGGTGAAACAATGAAAACAAAAAATGGCACACAATGGTTGTCCTCCACCAACCAGTTGCCTTCTACTCTGTATCTGTGCAAACTTATATCGTGTACTGTGTAATAGTTAATTAAGACTTTGAAGGAATTGAATTGATTGAATTGTGTTTTGTGAGGTCACAGTGGCCTTGGACTTGAAACTCAGCTACTTGTAATCAGTGTTGTAGTGCTACTTTTAGAAGTTTACAAGCTCACAAGAGTGTGAGCTTGTAGATCAGTGAGCTTGTAGATCAGCTATTTTCAGCAATTGTAAAATCAGCCATTACGACGCATCAAGGCCTGCCAAAATACATTTTAGTCGACTAAATCAACTGTAGATTTAGTCGACTAAAACTAGACTTAACACAAAAACATTCCAGGTGAATGTAAATTATTCAAAATACTATGACTAAAACTAAAATAAAAATTTGCTGCCAAAAACAACACTGGTTTGGTGGCCGAGTTTCTTCTATGTTTGACATGGTGACTTCCACAAGCAGAGGTCAGTTCAGCAGGTGGTGGCTTTGCAGAAGGGAAGATACAGCTTTAGATTCTGCTGATTCGTCAGCTGTCATATAAGATATAACCACATGGATGAGAAGATATGGCAGTAAACCATTCGATGCCTTTATCACACATCTCACCTGGGGGTGGGTGGGTGGATGGATGGATGGATGGATGCCTGGTTGAATGAATTGAAGAATGAATGAATGACCATAAGTGGCGTGGTGGTTAAAAATCACACTTGTGTGAAGTGAGGGGCACCCACTGTATTTGTATCGGCCACATGACATCTCACGTCATATTTAGTGCCCTAAAAAACAAACATTAAAGTCCATAGACTTGTCTGGCAAACGATTGATGTCATACGTGCTCTAAACAAATACTAAAGTCCATACTGTACACAGACTTAGCTGGCACTCGTCCATAGACTTGGCTGGCTCTAAAGTGCTCTAAACAAACCATTTTAATATCCTCAAAGTCCATAGACTTGGCTGGCAAACGATTTATGTCATAAGTGCTCTAAACAAACATTAAAAAAAAACATAGATGTAATCTTCAAAAGCCATGTACTGTATTGGAGGGGCTAGCGCCCCTCAATTACAGTGACTGCTATTGACTCCAGTATATTGTCTCTTTTCGCATAAAGCAACAGAGATCAGAGTCAGAAGCAATGCAGAGCTATCATCTTGGGGGTAAACGGAACACGGGAAGGCGGAGACGAGCCATGTTTGATTGTTTGTGAAACCGTGCATTAGTGCTGATTCATTACATTTAGGCTTATATTACAGTAAGTGGAGGGGAGTGTGTAGGCTTATACTTGATATAATTTGCTGGGATAGTTTTGCCTGCAAAATGAGGAACATAAAATATGACAGCATCAAATGGGTGAGGTGCTATGTTTCAAAATGAGACTCTGGTCTCGTAAAAAAAGATCACTGGCATGAAAGTCGAATTCACTGTGGAATATTATAGAAGTTATTAAATATGAAATATGGCACGAACCGCTTTAACAAAAACCTTCTTCTTTTTCACTATGAGTGGTCAGTTATCGTAACAATTATTTTAACATGTAAAAAGGACACATACTTCTGTGGGTCTTTAGATATAATTGCTCTTTTGGATTAGATGAGGAACTCTGGGCTATATAGCTTTTCACTACTGGTTCTCAAACCTTTTCATGTCAATGACCCCTTGTTGCTAAATTGCTGCAGACAACCCATCTGAAATTATTTTGTGCCAAAAATAAATAAGAAGCGGTTCATGTTGTCCATGTTTAACCCATTTAGGCCTGATAAATAAAAAGTCTGCACATATCCTGAAAGGTTTTTCTGTGAAACAGAAAAACATCCAAACAGTAGGCCCGTCTTCCATTGCACATACTGTACTACCTGGTGATGTCAATGCTTTAAATGGCAAAACTATGTACCTCATTCAATATGATGCCAAACTAGCCATATATAAAGATACAGATGCTTTGTCAATTAATTCTCCTACTTTTGTGAACAAGTGGCCTCACTTGTTGCCATGTGATGATCTGTCAGAGCCTTCGAGATTGTAAGATATGTATAAATAGTCACTTGCATTCGTTTGGATTGCAAACCACTGGTACTTCGACATTATTTTCTCCTTAATTTTTCACCCCTCTGCCAACCTAGTCCCCATATATGGGGGACATGGGGAGAGCAACGGACTTGAACTCATACTTCCTTCATGCCTGAGTATCCAAGTTGCTCCTTTCCCTGGTTGGATGTAGCGTGTGGAAGGAACACGTTATTCCAACCAGTTCCTTTCCCCTCCATCAGGCGCCCCGGCTGGCCAGGGGGAGGAAGTTTAGACACCAGGATTACTGCATGTCTTTTGTGAGGGTACCTACCCTAGGGGACACGGGAAGAACAAAGGAAAGGAAAGGTACTATGTTTACCCAGGGTAACTGGACTAAGTTCAATAACTTGTTTACAGCCAGGCCCTGCTCATAGAACATTTCATGGTAGGGGTTCAATGCCATGTCCAAGGGCACTTCAGCGGTGGTAATTTTAACGTGCCGGTCCGGGGATACGAACTAGCGACCTTCTGATACCAAGACCACTCCGCAAACCGTTCGGCCACCGCTGCCTAACATGCAAACTCCACACAGAAAGGCCCAGACCCGCCTCGGGTATGGGCACTGATGACGCAGAGTAGGAAACACGCCGCCAGCACCCACAGCGTCCCGAGTGGGAATCGAACCCAATACCTTCTAGCTGTGAGGTGACAGCACTACCAACTGTGCCACCATGCCCCCTCAACATTATTTTCAATAGAAATTTTCCTTGCTTTACTACATAGGGACTACAGAAATACATCAACTAGATGGGAGCCACTGTTAAAGCATTGAATTTTGTGACACATTGTACACTATTACCAAGACATGGCACACTGCACGTCTATACACTTGTGAAGATATGACAGGGGGCTGTCTTTGTAAGCAGTCAGCGTAGCTATAGTTCCGTGGTGGTTTGATCCCACTGGGGCCCCCAGGGGCCCCGCCATTCTGAGAAAAGGGACGCGTCATTTTGCTGCTAAATTAAGTTCAGAACAGGAGATATGACCTCTGTGGAATAAATGGCTCCAATGAGGTAATGAAGACCCCGGGGGATAAAGGAATCCTTCCTTGAATCCTCGGCCCCCGCTTTTTTTCCTCTTCCTTTCTTGTTCCTTCAGCCCTTTGTGTGCGTGCGTGCATGCTTGTGCGTGCGTGCGTGCGTGCGTGCGTGCGTGCGTGCGTGCGTGCGTGCGTGCGTGCGTGTGTGTGTGTGTGTGCGTGCGTGTGCGTGTACTGTACGCTAGTATTTGTGTGCTTATTACCCCGTCTCTCTCTAGTCAGTTTATTTCCTATAATCAAGAGAATAATGTGTTATAGGATGTTCTTTGGAGAGCTATATACAGGCAGCCTCAATACGACACTCTGGATCTGTGTCTTACTTACCAGAGGAGACTCGGACAACCTGAATTGCACTTCATCAAACACCCCAGACCCTCTTCAGTGACCTAATGATTTCCCCATCATTCTGCGGCCCTCTATGACAATAGCAAAGTGAAAAGACTCTTCACTGTAGAGGGCCCTTAGTGGCTCGTATTAGGACCTGCCATGGTTTCCTCTCTTCACTGTAAAGACCACTAAAATGGACAAAAAACTGCAGAAAAACAAAAAGCTTCAAATTGTGAATTTCTGCTGTTTGTTCAGGTGCATGAATGACACTGTATATTGTCTCTTCTTTTGAGACCATTACCCTCCCCTAATGCTGCTGATACACGCTATCCCTAGGGTATGCGTGTGACATCATCATACCCGGAAGTTATGCAGGAACAACGTTAAACTGTGTGTGTGTGTGTGTGTGTGTGTGTGTGTGTGTGTGTGTGTGTGTGTGTGTGTGTGTGTGTGTGTGTGTGTGTGTGTGTGTGTGTGTGTGTGTGTGTGTGTGTGTGTGTGTGTGTGTGTGTGTGTGTGTGTGTGTGTGTGTGTGTGTGTGTGTGTGTGTGTGTGTGTGTGTTCTATCTACAAGCTTAGAATGCATCACAATGCATTGTGAGCTTACATATCAGTTATTTTCACTATTTGACATACAGCAGTCAGTGTATACTGTAGTGGGGTTTTGCTGCATGGAACTATACTGTAGCGGCCCTCGATTGTGTAAGAAGACAAAGTGGATGGTCTCAACGGGTGTCTTTATTTTCTTTGAATAAGCACCATTTGAACACCGTGAAAACAATAAATACTTTCAGACTCATAACATTTCATTTCATATTTTCACACAATGGTACATGGTAAATGGTGCATTTGTCGAAAAAGGCGCTTTACATATAGATACATTACATTCACCCATTCACCCTGTACCTCGCTCTGCTTATCGAGGGTGCTATGGGCTGGAAAGGCCACATTGAGCTTCATACAACTTCATACAACGAGTCACAGCATAGCAGTCACACCAAACAATCAGACACTGGATCATTTAAACGGTTCAGTCCACTGAAGCTACAAACATCTTGATTGTTCAAGATGACCACATCAGTGTGCAAGCATGAACATTGCCAACACACAAACTTCTCATACCGCGTTGCGCTGCTGCGTTCAAACACGCTGTCTCCCCCTCTGTCACTCTCTAGCTGTGTGTGGGTGAGTGAAGCTATCAGGTTAACCGGAAGGTTCACAATGAGGTAGTAGGTACTGCAAACATACAGAAAGTAACAAAATAAGGCGAACAAAATAATCAAAGAAAATAACGAACTTCAAACTAAATAATTGATTGAAGTTAAAAGAACCAAGTGTCACCGACACTTCCAGTACATATACCATTATGAGTGATTGACATATAAACCGTTCTTGATTCTTTGATCCTTGGTTTAAGTGGTTAAATATCCCAGATCTTTCTATTTTAATGTCTCACAATGCTGCATAGCCTATTTGTAGATCATCAGCATCTCCACTGTAATCCCCCCACAGTATTTAGGACAAGCAAGCATTTACCAAGATTTGCACAATAGCCCCTTAACCACCGCTCACATTCATTACTGTAGAACACAGCCAGGGCTGAGTTGATCATGTCATACTGTGGATTAGGGCTGGACAATAACCAAACATTTATTGAAACTGATATTTAGAACCAGTTACCGACTTATATAGTCAAATAATTGAGAAGCTGTGTTTTTTTATCATATTTTTTCCATATATCAAACATTTTAGTTGATGTTTATGTAATAAACTAAGGGCCCTATTTCGTGCTAAACACCTCATCCCTAAACTTCTTTGTCTTTTTGAGCGGTGCCTCTGTCCGTATGTAATATGTATGTCCGTATATCCGTATGTATGTCTGAGCACGGAAAGCTGCAACATCTAAAGTAGGGCTGCACAATATATCGTTATCGTATCGATATCGAGGTATGAACATGCACAATATCAGTATCGCAAAAAGACAACGGTATCGCGATATAGATATATCGTCGACATATCGATATATCGTCTATATCGACAATATATCGTCCACTTCTAAAGCCAGCCCTCTATTTTAGCCTGTGCCCCTCGGAAAATAAACCATCACTCGTTTGTCCCTCTGTCCTGTTGTAGCCTGGCTCCAGCCCTGCATCGCTAGCCAGGTCCATTAAGAAAATATGTTCTGGCGATTCAGGTCTGGAGTCTCCCGACGACGGTGTCAGCTAGGGCTGCACGATATATCGTCATCGTATCGATATCGAGATATCTGCCATATATATCGTGATATGAATTTTTGTCCATATCGTGCAGCCCTAATCTAAAGTGGCCAGTAGAGTACAGCACAGAGTAAAGTGGCACAGAGTACACTACAGTACGAGCCTACTAACTTGAAAAACATTTTTGAATAGTTCAAAATGCCGATCTACAAGCTCACAACGTGTTGATGTAGATCGCCTAGTTGAACAATTTTTAAAACAAAGTTTAGGCATAAGGGGTTTATCACTGACGAAAATAGGGCCTTAGTCTTAATAAGCCTTAATAATCACATAATCCCGTTCATAAATTGCTGTATTGTGAACCGCCGTGAGCTTTTAGATCACCCTTTTTAACCATAAAAACCAGTTCCTTAATTGTAATCGAGGAAAATGTTTGAAATGACCATGATGCAGATTTGTAGTCATATCGCTCAGCCCTATAGTTGTGGTATGAAGCAGAGGGCCGTATAAAATCTGTCCCCGGGTCGCATCTGGCCCACGGGCCGCACTTTGGACTTCCCTGCCCTAGTCACACGTTGCCAGACTATCACAGCACTCAGAAGCATTTAGAGATTTATTTGTGAGTCTAGAGTAACTATAATGTTACTGTAGTTTGTGCTGTTTGAGAGTTCCTCGATCAATGCTCTTTGTAAATGGTAAGTGTGATGATGACACTAGCAGGCAAGCCATCTTATTGACATGAGCCTTTTTATCTCAGGGCCCGCTTTATGTGTGCGTGCGTGCCAGCATGCGTGCGTCTATATGTTTGTATTGCTTAGCTCTGTCATGTCTCTCTCTCTTTTGTCAGTGAGACACGCACACACACATGCACACGTGCACACGCCTCTTTTCATAGAGGGGAAGCATGCTGTGCAACACATCACAAACACATGACCAACACGTCAGGGGGGACTCAAGTGTGTTTGTATAAATGTGGGAACACAAACTGTGCTTGACCTACAGTCCTACAGTATACTGTACATGCCAGTGATGGAAATGTTTCACCCAGCGCGTGAGGCTTGCATCGTCCAAGTTATAAAGGATAGAGGGCGCCTGCATTCTCAGCTCTGACCAGTAGGGCACATCGCTTCAATGCTGGCAAGCGTTCCTGGGCGCTTGCCATCGTCTTCATTGTGAACGAGCGGAATTAGGGGAAACCAAACTCCATGTTTGAAGTTTTTAATTCCCCCCCCCCCCCCCCCCCATAAATCAACACTATTGAACACCCTACATCTGTGTGTTGGTTAAAAAATATATCGGACGAAGTTAAAGTATTAAAAAGTGCTTCTGACAAAACCTCTTAACTGCATGGACCCTCAAACTCCACCTTCCCCCCCTCTCATGCAAGGCATTGACAATATATAAAGTCACAATACTAACTTTGATGAGTCAGTATTGCAATATAAGCTTTTCTTCATTTCCTGTAAAATGAACATTTTGGAGTTGGGTGCGTTCTGCCTGACAGCAGATACACCGTATCTGTGTGCTTATGGGGAGAGGATTATCCTTCATTTATACTTTGTTGTGTGTGGGTGTTGCACGCAGGTGTTGCATGCAAGTCTTTAGAGAAGGCCGAAAATAGCCGATCTACAAGCTCACAATGCGTCACACACACTGGCACATATCAGTATTTATATCTAAATGAGCAGGTAAGCGATTGAACAGTGTGGGTGTCTAGCTGCAATACAAACAGCCATTTTCTCCACATTGTGTAATGGGAGTATAATCGCTGTGCAAGTACCATAATGGACATACCCATATGGAAAAAAAAATACTAAATTTGTATATGTTTTACATGAAACTTGTAGTTAATATATATGACAGTCAAAGCAGATATAAGATCCATAGTATTTTTTTGTAAAGTGAAACTTATATAATTTTGTCATTTATATGAACTATATAAAACAGTCAAAGCACATATAAGATCCATAGTATTTTTTTGTAAAGTGAAACTTATATAATTTTGTCATTTATAGGAACTATATAAAACAGTCAAAGCACATATAAGATCCATAGTATTTTTTTGAAAAGTGAAACTTATATAATTTTGTCATTTATAGGAACTATATAAAACAGTCAAAGCACATATAAGAGCCATAGTAAGTTTTTGTAAAGTGAAACTTATATAATTTTGTTATTTATAGGAACTATATAAAACAGTCAAAGCACATATAAGAGCCATAGTAAGTTTTTGTAAAGTGAAACTTATATAATTTTGTCATTTATAGGAACTATATAAAACAGTCAAAGCACATATAAGAGCCATAGTAAGTTTTTGTAAAGTGAAACTTATATAATTTTGTCATTTATAGGAACTATATAAAACAGTCAAAGCACATATAAGAGCCATAGTAAGTTTTTGTAAAGTGAAACTTATATAATTTTGTCATTTATAGGAACTATATATAACAGTCAAAGCACATATATAGAGCCATAGTAAGTTTTTGTAAAGTGAAACCTATATAATTTTGTAACTTATAAGAACTATATGTGACGGTAAATCCACATACAATATTCTTAGTAAATTAGTATAAATTGAAATATATATGAACTTAAACTTAAATAATTACTGCAGTAAATCCACATACAAAATCCTTAGTAATTGTGTGTTGTCAAACTTGTAGAGTTGGGCAAACATCAGTGAAACCAAAATCTGATAGGATATTGTATAGAAACCATACAATACAGGCCATGTATGTCACAGAGACATCCAAATTAAACAAAACCTAATCTTACAATGAAATAACATGAGATGACAAAATAATGAGTTGTATTCCCTTTTACATTTTATGACTCCTACATTATTTAAGATCCCCCCACCCAGTGCCCCCCCAGCCAGTGTCCTCCCCAGCCAGTGACCCCCCCAGTGTGACACCCCCCACCCAGTGCCCCCCAGCCAGTGTCCCCCCAGTGTGATGCCCCCCCCCAGCCAGTGTCCTCCCCAGCCAGTGTCCCCCCAGTGTGACACAAGCCCCCAGTGCCCCCCCAACCAGTGCCCCCCCCCCCAGCCAGTGCCCCCCCAGCCAGTGTCACCACCAATGTCCCCCCATGTACCTCCCAATGCATTTTATTTTATACTGCTATGGTAACTTATAAGAATCTTCTAAAAAAAACAAAAAACATAAAGAGAGCATATCAAACACTTCACATATGTCAGGATGTGTCTGGGTAGCTCAGTCGGTAGAGCTCTCGCCTTAAGACCACAAGTTCGTGGGTTCGATCCTGGGCACTGGCAACTCAGCGTATGAGTAACACAGCTTGGGTGCGGCAAGTGATGCGGGAAGAATTGGGAGTTGATGGTATAGTAGGTGTGGTGCTCTATCTCAGCAACTTTTTAACAACTATAAGGTATATTGTATTGGCTGATTTTATAACAATGTTATAAAAATCATATAAAAGAAGCATACTTTTCTTGTAAATTAAATGGTTACAAACTATAAAATACATACTATAATGGTATTTTCTTTATATATGGAAAGGATATATCTCATATAATTTAAAACTACAAACATTGTATGGAACATGTAAGGAAAATACAGTTTGCCATGTACTTACCTCATAGATCACATACATGTTGTTTACTTGATTCATACATGATTCACTTTATTGTCTTATATGAGGATTGTATGAAAGGTGCCACTTTCAAGAGTTCACATATAAAATCTAGTATGTACTTTACATGACATACATGTAAATGACATACATAAAAAATGTAAATACTTACTATTGGAGGCAACAGGACAACATATATGTTTCTTCTACTTTTTTTTCCATATGGGTATACAAGAGCATATCAGTGCAAATGTCAGTTTAGATTGGTTGTTCGTTGATGCAATGCTTCAGTGTTTATTCTTCTCTTTCTATTGTATTGTAAATATCTGTCCGCTGTGAATACCCTCGGACACCCTGCCTCCATTTAGATGTTAATTAGTGACGGTATGAAGACATTTGGCATAGGAGTGCTAATCCCCAAATGTCAGTGCAGTTTACACTTTGTCAGAACGCGTGCATGTGTGATGCACAGGTGCCCGGAACCGTGTATAATTTTGTATGAATGGTGCAAACTCAAGACTAGAGAAAGGCATGGCGCCGTGCTTTGTCTGTAGCAAGTGTTATATTTACTGTATATCAGTGAAAGTTAGCCCAATAATGTATAGCTATGATAAAAGTGAACAGTGCATTGCATGAGTTTTGTGTGAAATTGTGTGTGAGTGCGTGCGTGCATATTTCTCTGTCCATCAGGGCACAGTGTGGAGGCATATTTGAATTGTTGCCATGGAAACCAATTGCTGCTGTAAAACAGAAATTCTCTTCTCTTCTCTTCTCTTCTCTTCTCTTCTCTTCTCTTCTCTTCTCTTCTCTTCTCCCTGCCTTCCTGGCTTCCTGGCTTCCTCCCACATGCTTCCTCTTCCTTCTCTCCCCACACCATGGCCTCCTCACAGAGAATTCAGCTCATTCACAGTTAGTATGTGCACCTGCAATTAGGGCTGACAAAAATCCCTCATAATTAGACCTTTTGGATGGACCGTTTTAGCAGGAGATCACCACCCCTCCCCTCCTGTTCTCCATCCTGTATAGAATACACATGGGATCACACTATGAGTGTTGTTTTGTTGTGGTTCCAGTTCAAGGGTTCGGGTTTTTCGTCTGCACTTTGTTTTGGTTCCCCCATTCCCCATTTAAATGCTGAATCGAGTATACTGTAACTACTAGTTTTAGTTTAGTCTCGCCAGTCACTACTAGAAGATTGATATAACAAACAATCTAAGGGTTTTATTGGGCAGGCCCTAAAACTATGATGCAGGGAAACGTTTTGGGTAATACTGGTTCCGGGTTGGTGGTTTCCGGCCTGATGACTACAGACCAGTGACTACAGCATGACGTAAGTTACTGTACCATCTGCTCCCGGACCGGATCAGAAACCCGGAAATGGTACGCCTCCAAGGCTACTCACTAAACAGTAAACACTATGCATTATTTAGAAGTCAGAAACCACAATTTTCACATCATGCGATGACTAATCGTGTTTCTCCTCGCCTGACATGCCCCCCCCCCCCCCCTCCCATCCCCTGCACACGTGTGTCGTCCTCCTCCCACTGGCTCCCAGCTCCTCTTTCTCTTTCCCTCCTCCTCGCCTTCCCCATCTATCCTCCTATTGCTCTGTGCATGGCTGTTAATAGACGAACAGTAAATAACAGCAATAATAGTAAATAATAGGTCTGCAGCTGACATCAAAGAGCAGCGAGGGCGTGTGGGAGGGGCTGGGGGGGGGGGGGGGGGGGGTGAGGGATGGAAAAGAAAGAAGTGTACTGAGAGTGAGTTAGGAGGGAGAGATAGAGAGAGAATGGACAAGACCATCAGTCAGAATTGGTCACTGGTGTGATTGTCTAATGGTCACTTAGCCTGGCAGCGAGTCCATGAAGCTCTGAGCCCGTCAATATGTCGAAAAGCATCCGCCGCTGTCTTCACTCACTGAACGCACGCACACACACACACACACACACACACACACACACACACACACACACACACACACACGCACACACACTGGCCTTTGAAGTGTGCAGGGTCCCTAAGGTAGTCACAGCACGAAATAATGGATCTGCCGTTTGTCACTGGAAGCTTTATGAAACCGTTTAGGATCCTCTCTCAAAGGGCATTGTAAAATTCTCAAGTGTTAATTTAAAGGGAAACTAGCCTACACTGTATATATATTATATATATAAATATTTTAGCCCTCATTTCCCTCCATCAGCCACTATATTGTTGTGCTGGTGTGTTTCCTTGCAGAAAGACGCATCCCTCTGGCTGTATTTGGGGTTTGTTCCACTGTTGACATTTCCTCTGTTTAAGTTGACTGATCCATTGGGCCATTTAAACTTGTTCTGTGCTCGTTAGTGATCTCTCTAATCAATTAAGGCATCAAAGACACCTGTTGGATGCCTGTCAGAGAGAGGGAGTGTGTTTGTTATGGACCGATTCCGTAACGGGTCTCATGGTCGCAGCCTACATATTTCCTGTAGGCGGAGACGACACATCTGCGGTTTCCCCGCACCAAGCTTCTACTACAGTGAATGGAAAAGTGACTGATGTTAGTCTGCCTCAAACTTTACTTTTTTACCTGCTTTTACTAACACTAACATTACAAAGATGCCCAGAACATTGGGATGAACCTGTGTAGTTTATGGCTGCTCCAACAGTAGTGGCAACATATATATATATTTTTAATAAACAAATGTGAAAATATCTACCGTGGTGGCTGAGACCAGAGCCATATAGTAATGGTTGAGACAAAGCAGTGAAAGGTCCTGAAAGACACATAATGTCAGTCTTACCCAATACCCAATCTTTCTGTTTTAGGAACACAAGGCTGTTGTACTTTATACCTCATACTAAGCAGTATGAGGTATAAAGTAAGTATGAGGACCTTTCACTGCTTTGTCTTAACCATTACTATATGGCTCTGGTCTCAGCCACCGCGGTGGATATTTTGTTTTTCTTTTCTTCTTTTTATGTTGCCACTACTGTTGGAGCAGTTATAAACTACACAGGTTCATCCTGATGTTCTGGGCATCTTTGTAATGTTAGTGTTAATAAAAAGCAGGTAAAAGAGTAACAGGCATCAGTCACTTTTCCATTCACTGTAGTAGAAGCTTGGTGCGGGGAAACCGCAGTTGTGTTGTCTCGGACTACAGGAAATACGTATGCTGCGACCATGAGACCCGTTACCGAATCGGTCCATACACACACAGTCAGACTTGCCTAGTATCCCTTTAACATGCGTGCTGTACAAATGGAACCGTGTGTGTGTGTGTGTGTGTGTGTGTGTGTGCGTGTGCGTGTGTGTGTGCGTGTGTGTGTGTGTGCGTGTGTGTGTGTGTGTGTGTGTGTGTGTGTGTGTGCGCGCGCGCGTTCAGTGAGTGAAGACAGCGGCGGATGCTTTTCCACATATTGACGGGCTCAGAGCTTCATGGACTGCATGCGTGCGCTCGCGCGCATTTGTGTGTATGTATGTCTCTCCACACAATACATACTCTTCCTTCCATATGGCGAAAGGGGGCTGGAGGTCCCAAATGTTGAGTGGATTTATGCAGCAACAAGGCTGAGCCACCTACTACACATGCTCAATAATGATGGTGGCACCATCAGAGAAATGGCCAGGAGAGACTCTGGGAAACTGGACTCACAAGCCAAGGGCTTTGGGGTCTGGTGTGATTGGCCAGATCTCAACGACCTCAGGAGACAGGAGTCCAGCTAAAATGGGCAAAAAAACTGTGCCCATCTCTGATGGATTAATTACAGACTCCAGCGTGGTAGTGGAGGCTACTCTCACCCACCATGCAGGCAGGGGACACTAGACTACAGGAATAAACGGCTACACAGGTTCAGCTTAGTACAAAACAGACTGAAGCCAAACAACATTGGCGTGGACTTCGACTGCAGGGAAAGTTGGCCTGTGTTGATTCAGATGATCACTCTGTTTCACATTCGATGGACAAAAATGCTATTGGGGAGGATGTTTTAAAATTCACCATCAAAGCGAGACTGCAAGTATTACCAACCAAGACAAGCACAATCTGTCAAGTGCATACAAGAATGTGTACTGTATATTGCTCACCACGACCGTATTGTTGACCGTCCTAGTGTCTGATGCAGTTCCAAAATAAATCCAGTGCAGCAATGTATACACTAAACATTTAAGAGTGTTACCAGATTGGTTTAGTTGTGCATGCGTTGTCTTTGCTAACATCCCAAATACACCTGATGATGTTTTTCAAGGAGGTCCTGATTCTGGAGGTGGGCTGTGTCTTTGATTTGTACATGGACCAGGCATTTCATGATAAACATTCTAAGTACCAACCATTACTTGGAATCATAACAAACCTTGGGTATCGATGTAGATTCGCCATAATGATATTCAGAAGCCTGGGCCATTTCCTGTACATAAACTGACCAACGAGTGGCCTAACAATAGCTGGCATGACAAAGAGGGAGCCAGTGGAGGGAGCGGAGCAGGGGGGAGACATGTGAGAATTTTGTCTGGTTGAAGACCAAGCGAGCTGCGGCATTTTGGATCAGTTGGAGAGGCTTAAGTGCACATGCTGGTAGGCCAGTAAGGAGGGAGTTACAATAGTCGAGTTTTGACAAGAATGTTGTCTGGATTAGAAGCTGGGCTGATTCCTGGGTGAGGAACGGTCTAATTCGTCGTATGTTATAGAGTGTGAACCTACAGGATCGAGTGACGGCTGTGATGTGAGTTTTGAACGAGAGCTGACTGTCCAGGACAACACCAAGATTCCTGGCTGTTGGGACAGACGTTACCAGGGCGTGTGCGTGTTCACGCTGATATCCTGGCAATGTGGGTCATTCACTTTGCGTTTTAGTTTAAAGCAATGGTGCTCAAAGTGGGGTTCAGGGAGGGACCCCCACACAGGGTTCCTTGACCCTCACAGGTCTGTAACTCTGAGGTTCCATTTGGTTCCAATGATGTGTATACTCTTCCACTTCCATCCACTCTCAGAGTTAGGGGGGCATTGAGAAAGGCTCAGCTGCATCACTTTGCACTTCCTAAGCACAATCATGTATTTAATGACCCTCCCAACATCTAGCTTTTGGAAATCACGTCACATGGCAGCCAAGTCTACAGACTTTAAATGCTTGTTTGCAGCAGTTTCAACAAACATTACCAGGCGCCCCTTACTTCACACGAGTGTGATGTTTTTCAATCCAATTTCAGGTATTCATGTTCTGTGTGTGTCATATATTTACCACCCCACTCTCTCTCTCTGTTCCTCCAGGGATTGCATTTACACTCCTCCATGATGCTCGTCAGCCTCCGCCTCTCTCCTTCCCGTCTTCAGGACTATCTCTTCCTCTCCCCCGGCTCCTCCTTCCCTCCTCCTCCTCCTGCCGCTCCAGACCACCCGTCCCACCATCATCCTCATCCCCGACTGGCTCTGCCCTCCGTCTCCCTGTCCTTGTCCCTGTCCCTCCTCTTCCTCTCCTTGCTCCTCCTTCCGGCCGGCGAGTGCAGCCGGGCGGGGGGCAGGCCCGGCGGCGGAGGAGGTGGGCCCGGAGGTGCCCAGGGGACGCAGGGAGGCCAGAGGGGAGGGGGAGGGGGCGGCGGACAGAGGGGGGGCGGTGCCCTCCTGCCCCCTCACTACGCCGCGGGTTTGCCCCCCATCTCCCCGGCGGTCAACCCCAAGCTGGTCAGCTCGCTCAGCATCGCCGTCATCCTTGTGGGCAACTCCAGTGAGGTGACGCTGGGCGTGGGGCTGGAGAAGGAGGACTTCCTGCACATCCCCTACCCTCCCAAGGTGGAGGTGGTCACCATGAACGAGACCGACCCCAAGAGCATCATCAACAGGATCTGTGGGCAGATGACGCGGCACTCGCTGCAGGGCGTGGTCTTTGGCGACGACACGGACCAGGAGGCCATCGCCCAGATCCTGGACTTCATCTCGGCCCAGACGCACATCCCCATCCTGGGCATCCGGGGAGGGTCCTCCATGGTCATGGCAGCAAAGGTAAGGGCTTTGTTTGTTGTTTGGAGAAGTGGGGGAGGGGGTCCAGGGACCCTCAGACTTCCTTGAGGGGCTTCCAAATTGACCCTTACAGGTCTCATTGACTGCCAAACACCATTTCCACATTTAGTTTTTCTTTTTTTATATGCTGGATGGCACTTTTCGCTAACCTATGGGTCCCCATTGGTTTCGGGGGTGACAACCCGACACATCGATCATATAAAAACTGTTTTCCCGAGTCTGTAGGAGCCGGTGGAAAAACACCACATTTTGTTAATGCATTCCTATGGACAACTGCGTACAGCGCTCGCTCTACACCAGAATCCTTTCAGCCAATGTGTTGACCACATTTGTGCACCATAAAAAGAGTTTGAGAACCAGTTTGAGAACCACTGCCCCAGAATACATCCTTATAGCCCATGGGTGCCCACACTTCTTTTTTTTTTTTACTTCAGAGCGACTTTCAAAATGCCCAGCTAAACGAGATCTACCCACCAAAAGTTGTTTTATCCCATTCCTGAAAATAGTTTGAAGAAATGTACCTTTGGACTAGTGGCACTGATGTTACATATAATAGAATGGTACATTTGGTACATAACATTGTAATGCTACTGACATTTGTGTGCAACACTCTTGAAAACAAAGAAGACATTGCATTGTTTGTGGGTTTGAGCTGACTTTTTTATGTCAATCAATCAAGTAAAGTCGCCTTAATTCATGTGGCAGATGCCTTTTTATATTTAAATTATATCTTTTTAGGGGCATCATGTGGTCTACCTGCACAGCCTTTGTGATCTACAGTACTGGTAGATCACGATCTACCTTTTGGGCACCCCTGGGTTAGCATACAATACATACTTCATTGACCAGGGCTGCCAGCAGTCTGTGTTCAGCATCCATATTTTGGGGGGAACATTAGCCACAAATAGCTCACAGTGAGATTTGGTGTACATGGAGAAAAATAGGTCCAAATAACACAGGTGATTTACTACTAGGGTTTAAGAAGTGCATGGTGAATTGAATTCCCCTGTGTATCCAACCTCACATTGAAGTCGTTGACAGTGAGTTGACTCTAAGAGGAATGAATCACAGTGTGTATAACCATGGGATGCTTGACAAGTCAAAAGAAAGGTTCTGTAGGATTTATCAAATGTGGTTATAAGAGATCTAATCTAGGATACACATGGAGAATCGGTGATGTGGTAATGGAACGATTTATTCAAACAGTGCACTAGAATAATGTTTTCTTAATAGGCTTATACCAGTGAGTGAGTCAATTACTGAACACTCCGGGAATCCATATTGAGGCTCGGGCATGTATTATCTTTTTGATTCAGCTCATAGCTGTTGGAGAAATACTGAGGTTGTATTGGATTCACTACAGCGGTCGTTGATTTGCAACATTCATGAATCATGATTCTTTACTGTTGTCACATACACGTATAGAGTACAATTATTGGGGCTCAACATTGCAGCGAAATGAGAAAATAGCAGCAATAGCAATAAAGTAACAAATTGGAAAGAGCAGTTAAAAACAAAAGTACTAGTAAAAATATATACAAGAGCAATTACAAAAATGTGTCTTTGTTGTGTGTGGGTGTGTGTTTGGGGGGGGGGGGGGGGGGCACATTAGGGCACCTGCCCTCACAAAATGTCTGTGCATGGCAGCCCTTGGTGGTTGAGGGCAGTGTAGTCCCCATACAGTGATGCATCCAGTCAGGGTGCTCTCTGTGGTGCTTTTGTGTAGAAGACCCTTAGGAACTTGGGGCCCACAAAACTGAAGAGTTTTACTTGACTGTCTCGTTGCATTATAAGATTTGAAAATAAAATGTTCCAAACTGTGATGCTGAGTATAGTAGTCCGGTACCAGTGCTATAGGCCTTTTTATTCAGTTGGATATTTATTTTTGCCTGTCTCTCAAATTGAATTAAGGGAGAACCACATGAATGTCCCAAATGAAGGGGAATTGAATCAATTCCCCCTCAGCCTAAAGGCCCATACGGCGGTTTGCAAAGGTCGGAAATGGTTCACAATCACTCATAAAACCTGAATGCCTCCCTCTTCTTCCAAGTCAATGTAACTCACTCACCAGGGTTTACTTTAGAAGAGACAAGGGCCAGGTTTTTAATGCATTCTCTGCCATTGAAGTAGATTTACGTCTAAGTCTAATCCAACGGTAAATGCACCGATGATGTTTATTATATATTGGTTTATTATAGATCGCGCTCTTCACCACGGCATGAATAGCTCTTGTTTACTAGGCGATCGATAAAAACTGAAAAAACGGAAGTGAAAAAGTCTGCCTCTTTTTTATTCACTTATCTCAGATTATTTTCCCAGATTGCGTTTTGGTCAAAACAAGCTTTATGCACGGCCCATAACTAAAGCGTCTCATGTTTCAGGATAATTCAAATAAGATTGTGCGGCATGATGTCGCGCGGCCACGGTGTTAATGCAATAGGATCTATAAAAAGGGCAAGAGACTGTATGGAAGTGATAGAGAGCAATACTAGGAAAGGAGAGAAGGATAGGAAAGGAGATGGGGAGAGAAGGATAGGAAAGGAGATGGGGAGAGAAGGATAGGAAAGGAGAGGGGATAAGGATAGTAAAGGAGATGAGGAAGAAGGAAAGGAGAGGGGGAGAAGGTTAGGAAAGGAAATGGGGGCGAAGGATAGGAAAGGAGAGGGGGAGAAGGATAGGAAAGGAGAGGGGGAGAAGGATAGGAAAGGAGAGGGGGAGAAGGATAGGAAAGGAGAGGGGGAGAAGGATAGGAAAGGAGAGGGTGAGAAGGATAGGAAAGGAGAGGGGGAGAAGGATGGGAAAGGAGAGGGTGAGAAGGATAGGAAAGGAGAGGGTGAGAAGGATAGGAAAGGAGAGGGGGAGAAGGATGGGAAAGGAGAGGGGGAGAAGGATAGGAAAGGAGAGGGGGAGAAGGATAGGACAGGAGAGGGGGAGAAGGATGGGAAAGGAGAGGGGGAGAAGGATAGGAGAGGGGGAGAAGGATAGGAAAGGAGAGGGGGAGAAGGATAGGAAAGGAGAGGGATAGGAAAGGAGAGGGTGAGAAGGATAGGAAAGGAGAGGGATAGGAAAAGAGAGGGGGAGAAGGATAGGAAAGGAGAGGGGGAGAAGGATAGGAAAGGAGAGGGGGAGAAGGATAGGAAAGGAGAGGGGGAGAAGGATAGGAGAGGGGGAGAAGGATAGGAAAGGAGAGGGGGAGAAGGATAGGAAAGGAGAGGGGGAGAAGGATAGGAAAGGAGAGGGATAGGAAAGGAGAGGGTGAGAAGGATAGGAAAGGAGAGGGATAGGAAAAGAGAGGGGGAGAAGGATAGGAAAGGAGAGGGATAGGAAAAGAGAGGGGGAGAAGGATAGGAAAGGAGAGGGGGAGAAGGATAGGAAAGGAGAGGGGGAGAAGGATAGGAAAGGAGAGGGATAGGAAAAGAGAGGGGGAGAAGGATGGGAAAGGAGAGGGATAGGAAAAGAGAGGGGGAGAAGGATAGGAAAGGAGAGGGGGAGAAGGATAGGAAAGGAGAGGGGGAGAAGGATAGGAAAGGAGAGGGGGAGAAGGATGGGAAAGGAGAGGGAGAGAAGGATGGGAAAGGAGAGGGATAGGAAAAGAGAGGGGAGAAGGATAGGAAAGGAGAGGGGGAGAAGGATAGGAAAGGAGAGGGGGAGAAGGATAGGAAAGGAGAGGGATAGGAAAAGAGAGGGGGAGAAGGATAGGAAAGGAGAGGGGGAAGAATAAGGGAGTGATATTGTAGAGGTATAAAGAACAAAGGATTAAAGGCGTATGTGCATGGGGGATGGGGGGGGGATGATGGCTATGAAATAACACAGCGTGTGCAGTGGTGGAAAGTAACTAAGTACATTTACTTATAAGTACTGTACTTAAGCACAAACATTGAATGCCATTGACAATGAATGGAGAGTTTATGTCATATGTGTCTGAGCAAATCGGTATTTTTGTTAAATTCCCATTGACAATGAATGGAGAATTTACGTCATATGTGTCTGAGAAAATGTTACGTCATGATGATGTACGATGATAGAGCGCCTCTCACTTCACACAGCTGTGATTTTTTACTTCTACTCTACTACATCTCGGATCCAAATATTGTACTTTTACTCCATGCACTAGATTTATTGGAAAACTGTAGTTATATAGATTTCGATTATTATTGCAATATTATTGCTATATACATTTTGGCCATTTGAAAATAGCCGATCTACAAGCTCACAAGTTTGCAGATTGGGGATATTCAAAAGATTGAAATACATTTGAAAACCTTGAAATGGAACATTGTGCATAATGAGTAGAGTACTAGCACTTTACAATACATTTTCATGCCAATACTTTAATAATAATTATTTCACTCAAGCACATTCTGAATTCCGGACTTTTACTTGTAACAGAGAGTATTTCTACATTTCAGTATGGATACCGCAAAAAGTACTTTTCCCAGCACTGACAGCGTGTGTGTGGCTGTCACGGATCTCAACGTGTAATTACCACGTTTGAAACCTGCGCGACAGAAAGACAGCGAGGGCACCAACCGAGAGAGGGACATGTTGCAGGAGACACCGCGCTGAGGCAGAGGTGAAACAGATGTTTTAAAATGCTGCCGCAGAGAGGAGGAGGAGGAACGAGACACCAGCGAAGATGTCTTTTTACACTGTACAGTGTATGATGTTGATGCTTTCCATTGAAGGGTTTTTCTTAGAAGTGATTTTCCACTTGCCAGGCTCTGCTTGTGTCTTTATCTCTTCCCTCTGATGCTTACTCACTGACACACACGCGCGCGCGCGTGCGCATGGGTGATCAAACGCGCGCAGATCTCGGTGTGGTGGATACGGTTGCCGTGGCAACCACTTGCTTATACATTTACTTGTCTTCTATATATAAAGTCAGCTTGAGAGAGGAGGCGTGTTAATTTCTGGGCCTGGAAGAAAAAATGAACGGGGTTCTTCAGATTCACAATACCCTCAGCCACGGAAGGAAGGGGGGAAGGGCGGATTGTCGTTGGTGTGGAAAACGGAGAAGTTGAGAGAATGAGACAGAAAACAAACTGGGTGGAAAGATGGATACGGGGTGAGGTGTTGATCACACAGTGTCCAGTATTGCACAGGCTTTTCCTGACAAGTTGTGCACAAAATTGATGTTTTTGACAGCAATTTTTGATGTAGTTTTAAGTCACAGTCTTTTGAATGATATGTAATTTAGTTTGAGTCACATTTACGTAGTCATCTGAAATGTTTTAGTCGACTAAATATCATAAGTGCGCGCATCCCATATAGGGTCCCATTAAAAGTAGGATCTACTTTGGCTGTTATCTCAGCACTGTCCGTGGTGGTCATCATCCATCCGATGTTCGGATCTGATTTGTGATTTTTGAGTGGTACAACCACTCCCTTACGGAGCTGTGTGGGTGGCTGGGTGCGTCTGAGCACGAAAACAGCATGGTTGTTTTTCACCAGCTGTGCACAACCTAATACACACGCAAACACACATGCACATATTAACTGTATACAGTATATGATGATTTCAGGTGTGCCAGTACAGTACAGTACAGTAGAGGGCCCCCCACTAACTCTGTCATTTCTCTACCCTCTATCGCCACCCGGTGGCAGTTAACTTGGATTTGGTTGTCAATTTTTTTTGGCAGGCCAATACCTGAATTTACACTCGGTTGCATAAATAGCCGATCTGCTATTTTCAGCATGTAACCATGAAAAGTTGACGAAATTTGTAAATATATTTAGTCATAGCTCAGTTTTTATTATGTTTTTATTTAGTTTATGCCGGCGGAAAAAAAGGTAGTCGAAATTTTTTGGTCATAGTTTTAGTCGACGAAATCAACACTAGTGCACAATTACACTGCGGTGTACAATGTATAGCCTGCCCTATACCGTATATGAATCGGGTTAAGAGAATGCTGGTGAAATCTCCGATGCAAAGGCAGAGAGCTGTGTGGGAGAGAAGTAACATGAAGCCTGTATAAAGTCCATGAGGGGGAGTTGTATGAACAGAAGTGTGTGTGTGTGTGTGTGTGTGTGTGTGTGTGTGTGTGTGTGTGTGTGTGTGTGTGTGTGTGTGTGTGTGTGCATGTGCGTGCGCGCGTGTGTGTGTGTGTGTGTGTGTGTGTGTGTGCGCGCGCGCGCGATTGAGTGAATGAATTTTCCAGCATCAATAACTCAATTACCTTCAGGTTGCTGGGTCCATTCTCTATCAATCCACAATTATGTCTAATCCATTTTGTTATAAATATCCAGCAGGCTTTGTCTTCAGGCATCTGGGTAGGGCAAACCATTTGATTGCTTGATATCATTCATTGGTCACTGAACAATTACCATTTCCATTTGAAAACGACGCTGGATGTACATTTCCCTTTTCTGCTTTCAGCCGCTGATCTTTAAGCTAATATTATTCCACATGCTTACTGGCGTCAGTGCACATGAGGGGCATGGCGAAATAAAGAGTCATTGTTGGTTGATTGTATGCATAGGATTCCTTCCATCTTCCTTCCCTCACCCCGTTATAATAAATGGGTGAACCAGAAACAGATGCAGGCAGGTTAGGTCCATTATGCACCAAACAATTCACACACTCCAATTTAGCCATTCATTCACACCGTGCCATGGGTTGGTTTCGGCATAATGGGACAGCAGTGTTCTTGGCCCCGACCCACAACTCACCTCCGGCTCCAGAGACTAATGAGGTCTCTCAGATCTATTGTTGGGAGTTAAGGTGTGTGTGTGTGTGTGTGTGTGTGTGTGTGTGTGTGTGTGTGTGTGTGTGTGTGTGTGTGTGTGTGTGTGTGTGTGTGTGTGTGTGTGTGTGTGTGTGTGTGTGTGTGTGTGTGTGTGTGTGTGTGTGTGTGTGTGTGTGTGTGTGTGTGTGTGTGTGTGTGTGTGTGTGTGTGTGTGTGTGTGTGTGTGTGTGTGTGTGTGTGTGTGTGTGTGTGTGTGTGTGTGTGTGTGTGTGTGTGTGTGTGTGTGTGTGTGTGTGTGTGTGTGTGTGTGTGTGTGTGTGTGTGTGTGTGTGTGTGTGTGTGTGTGTGTGTGTGCGCGTGCGTAAGTGAATTACTATACTTGTGAGTATTAGTAGAATTTATGGGCTTTTTTTATCCAAAGCGCTTTACATGTACATTCACACACACATTCATACAACAATGGCAGAGGTAACTACTGTATGCAAGGCACCAACCTGGGAGCTATTAAGGGGTTCAGCATCTTGCTCAAGGACACTTTGACACTAACACTGGGAACCTTGTGGTTCCCATCCGGCTGCTCTACCCCCGAGTCATTGGCACTGCCGCCCCGGCATGGTAAAAAACTAAATAGGCTTACATTTAGGAACAGATTGAGGTTGGAGTTAGGATTAGGAATTTAGAGGTTAGATTTAGGGTTTGGGGTTAGAGTATCCCTATACACAACATTGTGTGGCAATCTCACGCAGCGGAAAATAGCTGAAAAACTAGTTCAAAACGCGCGCTATTTTCTTTTTTATATATATATATTTTTTATCCCACGATTTTGTAACCCATTTTTCACCCCTGTGCCAATCATCTACTGTGATCCTGGGCTCTACACACCCTCCGCCAACCTGGGGAGAGCAACGGACTTAACTCATGCTCCCTTCATGCCTGAGTGTCCAAGTTGCTCCTTTACACCTGACAGCGCTATTTTCAATGACGCCCTAACATGTCTATGTCCTCTAAGTAATACAGTATGTATGTATGTGTGCGTGCGTGCGTGCGTGAACACACCTAAGTGTGAGCATGCTGGTGTTCAAAGATAATGGGCCCTGTCCTTGTGGTTGGGGAGATTACGGTAGTTGTTTTCTGCGCAAACAAGGCACCAGGAGGCTTCCATCCCTAAACCATTTCTCATAAAACGTATGAGAAATGCTCTGGTTTTCTTCAAGTTGATACAGTTTGTTTGTTTTTTGGTTCCACTTCAAAAAGCCTATAACTTTTTTTCCAATGTGCGAAATCGAGTGGTTTGCACTTCTTGCTCTCTCAGTGAACCTCTCTAGGGGTAGAAATGCAGTCTGCTGTGCAGCAAAGTGGCCAATTCTGAGACCCGTGGATTAATATTAATAAGTGTGTTTTGTTTGTTTTGTAGAACTCTCCTCTCTGTGCTCTGTGTCGTTAATGCAGTCTGGCTTCCCCTGATGAAAGAAAGGCAAGAGCAAAGAATAGCTTGCAATTTCTTCATTAAAAAAAGAATACAAAAATAACAGACACTCTAGTGACAAAACCCTTTATTTTATGTTGTTGATAGGGAAATATTGATCACAACAATTATTGATTTATTACATCTTAAGCTTGTGGTTTTTCTTAGTTGTGCATCCACGTCCCTGTTCAGGGCATGATAGGGGAACATTCGGTGAAATTAGGCAAACATTTAGTGTAGAGGGGGGAAATAATGCTGGGCCAAGTATACAAAAGTATCTAAAAGTATCTAAAAGATCTCTCAAAAAAATCTACACAAGCTTGTAGATTGGTTATTTTGGCTAGTGTTCCACCCAGAATATGGATGCTGGGGTTCAACTGCATTTGTCATCGGCACGAGGACCAAATTGGCGGCCGTGTCATGGGGTGCATAGATCTGTTGTTTATTGTCTGTTCATTTGCTCCCCTCAGTCAGTTCAAGCCTGTATCTCTGGCCTTACTCCAGGGCTCGAAATAGCGACCATTTTGGTCGCAAATGCGCCTGAATTTGAACCTTTGCGACCTAAAAATATATTTGGGAGCACGAGTGCCACTACAAATAATTACTGTGGTGCGCCTGGCTACAACGATCGATTGTACAAAAACGGGCGCTCTGAGCCGCTCTCTGACATCCACTGCACTGCTCCTGTCTGCTAGCTGCACTAGCACTTGATGCTAACAAACCAACGTGTGTAGTTAACTACTCTTTGACACAACGGTACGGGACAACGTTGAGCGCTGCATCGCTCACATTCCAGAGCGCCTCGGCTCGCAACTTCACTATGTGTCAGAAAGTACATTATTTCAAGGCAGCGATTCAGAAAAGACCGGAGCCTCTAGCCAGCTAGTGGCGGACCGGCATGTGTGTGTGTGTGTGTGTGTGTGTGTGTGTGTGTGTGTGTGTGTGTGCGCGCGCTAGCGCGCTTGCAAGAGAGAGAGAGAGAGGGAATGAGAGAGAGGGAGGGAATGAGAGAGAGGGAGGGAGAGAGAATAGCAGACCTGTAAGTGTTTCTACCTGGTTTCTACATAGCAGCAGTATTGCTACTTTTACTTAAGTATAACATTAGAGTAATTTTCCAGCACTGAAGTGGTAGGCATAGTGAGTAGGCATAGCTATAAATACCATGTTTTACATAGAAATTATTTTATATTAGAAATTCTAATTATATGATCTAAATAGGCTATGAAGGTGAAAAACACAAAACAAAGAAAAAGAAAACGGGTGATTGGGTGACTGGCCGGAATCAGTGTAGACTAGAGGGTCCTCAACTGGATATGTTTGATGCCTCGGCCTCTTTGAAGAGATGGATGGATGAGGGACAGAAAGTCTGGACACTACATTTTAAATTCTGGCATGTATTTTTATACTTTAGTCATTTTATGTTATTTGTAAACCACACGTTATATTATTGTTTTTATGATTATTTCATAAAATTTCATTTTATGATCGATTACATATTGGTGCTCCTTAGATTTTGGTGGGTGCTCCTAATTTTTTTCTGGTGCTCCTTCATTTTGAAATTGGGAGCACCACCAGTGCTACCAAGTAAAAAAGTTAATTTCGAGCCCTGCCTTACTCTCAGATGTCATCATGCATTTGGACCTACAAACAGTCCCTCTGAAAGCATCCGCCACACCTCCTTAGTAGTAATAATAATAATAATAATAATACACTTTATTTATATAGCACCTTTCATGTCATAAAGTGCAGCACTAGGGCAAAAATGAGAGAAAAGTGTTTGATTCTGTTGGTGCCATGCTGTGTTCTGTTGTTGATTACAATCTGCCATAGCTCTGCTTTTTAACAAGCTGTGGTGCTGACTTAGTGTGTGTGAAAGTGGTTAAATGTGTGTTTTATAAATATTGAATTATGTATTGTAAACATTCTGTAAGTGCATAAATTATGTAATGTAACACATGCTGTAATTGCATTTGGGAAATGGTGTCTTATAAACCCATGAGGGTTGGGCACAAGGGGCTCCATTTTCGTCACCGCTAAACGCCTTATCCCTAAACTTCTTTGCCTTTTTTACTATTTAGCAAAACATTTTTGAATAGTTCAACTAGCCAATCTACATTGACACATTGTGAGCTTGTAGACTGGCCATTTTAACTATCGAAATGTTTTGCAAAATAGTAAAAAAAAAAAAAAAGGCAAAGACGTTTTGGGACTAAGGGGTATAGCGGTGACGAAAATGGAGCCCAAGGTGTGCATGACACGAAAATAAATAAACAATCAATCAATCAAAATATTGAACCAATGACTTACTGTCAGTATTAACAAGAGCTTGTGTGACTAAATTATAACACATTATACAATGAATCCATTGGAACACAGGTTTCCAATGGATTCAGGTTTCCACCCGATAGCGAAGGCTTGTTGTCTGTCTTCCCTACTTTATTGGTTACAGGTTATATGTACTTGGGTGCTAGTGGTGGGGTTGGATGCACCCTGGCAAGACCTACGCTGTAGAGGCTATCATTTGTTTGGGCGGAAGTTGCAGGATTTTAGCGGAAGTATCGGCCAAGGAAATGACGTTGATGCTTTACAAATCAGTTTACATTCTCCGCGAATGAAACAAGTTTTGTGATTGGTCGGGAAAATATTGTATCCGGGGGAAATACATCTGACGGATGTTCCGGAGGATACATCCGCCGATAGCTTCTCTGCCTTACGTTGTGACCAGGCAGATAAGACCGAGGCTAGGTTGGATGAGGCTGAGCAGGAAGTTATAGGTTCCTCAACGCTGAAGAAGGCCCACCTGGCCAAAACGCGTCCGTTGTCTCGTCAGAGGTAATAAACCATGTGAAAAGGACATTTATTGTGTGCTGGCATCTCCTTTGTTTCGTATTTTTGAGCCTTGCGCAGACAAGAATATACTCTTCTAATTTGGAGTGCTGCGGGTTGTCTGCTTCTGCAGTCTTTTTTTCCTGGAAGTTATAGGTTTACAACGGTTTATTGGTAATGGAGCAGACACTGCTATCTATGTGATGTCAGCACAGTCTCATCATCATTCTGTACTCATGCTGCTTCCATCTGCATTGTGTTTGAAAATACAGCTATTTCTATGTTGGCATAACTTGGCAAATTACTTTAATCTGTGGCTTTATTATCCACAAATTCCATTTGCATTGTGGATGTAGTTGTTGTGTTTCTATTGTAATTTATTCCCCTTAAAATTTGTTTTGCTGGAGCAGACAGGATTTAGCTCTTTTTCGAGATAAGTGGCAGCAGAACCTAGTGAATGCGTGAGTATAATTTTCAATAACCATAATAGTACAAATAATTGACACGAAAATCCTTAAATGAGTGCAGTACTGTATTTACCCCTACTATAAAGAGATTACTGTAGTTTTTAAATAATCTCCCCAAAATGTTTTAGTAGATAATGTCAAATTGCAGAAAATGGCATCATCATTTCCTTTCATTCTTTCCCCAGGAAAGACCCCAATGGCCTAATTGTATATCCTCGCCCCCCGCTCTCCAGAATTTGGCTTCTTGTTACTGTGTTTGCTTGTCCCTTAATGCTTTTTCTATCCTTGGCCTCAGATCTTCTAAAATCTCGAACTAAATGTGACTGGGAGATGGATTATGAATTATGCAGCCACATTAACATACTGAATCCGTATTCTTTTCATCTTTGACCATTCAGTCTTCATTCATGATTGAGCAAGGACAACTCTCCCACAGCTACAACCAAGCAAGAAATCCCAGACTAATGTGTGATGTCATGGAAAGACAAAGCCTGGGGCTGTTCTTTAGTCAGTTCATTTATTTTTCATGCACACACTCGCACGCATGCACACACGCACACGCACACACACACACACACACACACACACACACACACACACACACAAACACTAAACAAACTGGCTTGTGCAAGTACTCTGGTTAAGGCATTAAATCGGGTAACAATTAGATTAGTAATTTGTTGTGTGGAGGTATTTTTGGTCCAGGTGAAATAATTAACATATCTATATTTTGTCAATACAGTAGGCTTTTTCATCTCCTTTTTGTCCCCTATACGTTATCCCACAATTTTGTAACCCATATATTTCACCCGGTGCCAATTGCCTAAAGTGTAATCCTGGGCACTACTCTCCCTCTGCCAACCTGAGGAGAGCCCCTAACTGAGCTCGTGCTTCCCTCAATGCATGAGGAGTGAGCAGGCCGCGCCCGCTTCGTATTACCTGACAGGGGGGAGTTTCCCCTGTAGCATGTAGCGCGTGGAAGGAGCACATTATTCTAACCAGTTCCTTTCTGGCGCCCCGGGGGGAGGCAGTATAGAGACCAGGTTTACTGCATGTGTTTTGTGAGGGAACCTACTGTATCCTAGGGGACACTAGGGGGACACGGGTATGGGTGCTGATGACACGGAGAAGAGATCACGCCCAGCGCCGCCCACAGCGTCCCTGGTTTGGAAAGCCTGTCCGAACTAGATGATTTTTTCCGGCCTCTGAAGGAGCATGTATTTAGTCTGTACTTACGATCAAATTAAACATACGGCAGGTTTCTCCTCTTTGTTGCACAAAAAAAATTACCAACTCATTAAGTTATTTAATCAAGTTAATGTGTCAGTGTCAAGCACCCAAACTGACACTATGGGAACCAACTCAGGGCACTGACAGGACAGGAACGTTCTGGTCCATAGTTAGAACCAACTCAGGGCACTGACAGGACAGGAACGTTCTGGTCCATAGTTAAAACCAACTCAGGGCACTGACAGGACAGGAACGTTCTGGTCCATAGTTAGAACCAACTCAGGGCACTGACAGGACAGGAACGTTCTGGTCCATAGTTAAAACCAACTCAGGGCACTGACAGGACAGGAACGTTCTGGTCCATAGTTAAATCCAACTCAGGGCACTGACAGGACAGGAACGTTCTGGTCCATAGTTAGAACCAACTCAGGGCACTGACAGGACAGGAACGTTCTGGTCCAACTCCATACATAGTTAGAACCAACTCAGGGCACTGACAGGACAGGAAAGTTCTGCTCCATAGTTAGAAGGACTTCTCCTTAACACTACAGGACTTTCAAACCTCTGTGCACGCATTACAGGCTTCGTCTTCAGTAAAAAATAAAAAGTACACTTTCACTACTCACCAATAAAAGGGGGGGGGGGGGGGGAATTGCACCACTCAGTTCACACGTGTGCGATTTTTTTACTGAAGACAGGCTTTTCAGCCTGTGATGCGTGCGCCGTGCACAGAGGTTTGAAAGTCCTATAGTGTTAAGGAGAAGTCCTTCTAACGCTATGGACCAGAGCTACTGAGCTAGTCATCAGTATGGGTCTACCTGGACAAAACCCTTCTATGGGCGCAGTGTTGTTTTTGGCAGCAAATTTAGATTTTAGTTTTAGTCATAGTCTCTTGAATAGTTTTAGTCACATTTTAGTCACCTGGAATGTTTTAGTGTCTAGTTTTAGTCGACTAAATGTTGTCAATACATTTAGTCTTAGCTTTAATCAACATACAGTAGCTTAGTTTTAGTCGACGAAATCAACACCGTATGGGTGAAATCATTATCTTCAGGATACTACATGAAGATGTACTGTAACATAATTGAGTCATGTGATAACCATGTATAATTAAGATTATCTTATTTTATTTATCCTATCTATTCTAACTCATCTCATGAAAAGCTTTCTGCTTGAGGAGTGAAAAAAGCGAGTCTTCAAGTGCACTCTTGTAGTGGACACATCATGGTGTGTATCACAGTAGGGGGTCTGAGTGTTGGATCAGCTTGAAACCAGAGCTTATTAGAGGAGAGAGGCGAGTACCAATGAAGTTGTCACTCGCACAAAGAATAGACGCACGCACACACACACACACACACACACACACACACACACACACACACACACACACACACACACACACACACACACAGTATAGTATTTGGAGTTGCTTTGAGATTGTTGATACAAGAAAATTGTTGATACAAGACATTTCTGTTGGAACTTTATTCCGACAGAATGTTTCTTTCTCTCTTATATATCTGCTCTCTCTTCTTATCTAAGTTCAAACAAATTAGAGGCTCTGTGGTGAATATTAATGACTGGCCTCTTCTACTCCAACACAATCAGCATAAACTCAACCTCAATGCCTTTGTGGGGGATTAAATATCCAGGTTTAGTCCACTCCCTCCATATTTAATACCCTTTCCTCTGTCTTATGTAAAACCATGAAAACCAGAAAAAGTTTTTTCCGTCTAATAATTATCGCTTATCTTCGGTGTCTCCTTTATCTCTCTCTCTATCTTTCTGTAAAATGAAGAAATGCTGCATTGACCAAATGAACACATTTTCGCAGCCATTTTGCTCTTGAATATGGTCACCGAGTTAAATTCACAAACTGAGCTGGCGTCAGCAACCCTTCTAAAACTAAATACGTAAAAAAATGTATGTGATGTATTACCATGTTTTTTGTTCTTGCTTAATGTAAATCGCTCTGGTTTAAGAGCACCTGCTAAATGCCTAAATTAGTAAAACAGTTCAGCGTAATGTGAGTTGAACTTTTCCGGAGTATTCAGTCCTGATGACCTTGAACTATTCAATGGATTCTGCCAATGCCTACAGTATACTACAGTATATCCAGTAATTAGGAGTTTACGCCTGCTTAATTCTCCTCACATTGGACAACGTTGAGTTGTCCAAAATTGCTCAGGCATGCACTCTGCGCTGATTCTACATGTAGGCCCACTGTAACGCATGCTTGCTTCATCACACTTTTGGGAAATCCCACTGGGACCTAATTGGGATCTGAATTTGAAAAGCTTTTGGGTTTGATGTGTATTTGTTTATCTCTTATTACGTCAGTCCAGCACCTTTTTCAGAGAACGCTAGTTGTGAGTGCTAGGCAGTCAGCATAAATAAAATGGAAAATGGTGCATGTTCAGTATAATGTTTCAGTATGCTTGGAAAACCAGTCAAACTGAAAAATGAGCTTCTTGTTTGAGTGAGACCACACTTTAAGTTGGCTAAACTGTTGAAATATTTTGACCAAAGTCAAATCAGATGCAGATGTATGCAGTTGCATTTTAGAGTGCAGATACCACAATAGAATACAGTGCTGTCTTGAACCAGTACTGTATGTTGGGTGATTTATTTGGACAGTATATAGGCTACCTACAGGTACCTTGGCGCTCACGCTGGGCAAGACCTAGCCGGTTGAGTGGTTTAATAGTAGCGGAATTTTGATGGAAATACCGCACGCGGAAATGACCTTGTCCGACGGATGTTCCGGCCCGACACTTCAGGCAGAACACTCTCTGCCTCAGGTTGTGACCAGGCAGACCTATTGCAGACGTACAAGCTCGTAGCGCAGCACTCGGTGCCGTGCTATGAGCTTGTAGATCTGCTATTTTTCAATACCTAAAGGGTTCCCGCCCAGAATGGATTAAATGACATACAAGGTTTCTCCCTGACAGCAACGATATCAGTCTTTCTTCGGTCTTCTGCTATCTCTTCCTCTTGCTCCATGTTTCTCCTTGTCTCTCTCCCTTTTACTTTGTTGTTCGTACTGCTGTTAGGTGTTGTTAGCCTGCTACTGTTCTATATCAAAGTGTGTGTGACATGTGGCATGTGCCGGCTCAAACGCTTACTGTACATTGTCACCCATCAAAGCCACAGTTTGTATATGCATGTTATGAAGTCAAAACGGTGTTTGGATTTGTTTGTGGCACTGACTGCAAGAGCTATGCGTGTTTCATGCCGCATGCACGCACTCACTCACGCACGCAGGCCGGGGGGACACTGAATGGGTGAATATAACAGGAATATGATTCATTCACCACCGATACTTGAGGATGACATGGCAGTATACTGTATGTTAGTCACCATGAAGCAGGTGATCAATCCCCCTGTGCTTGAGAGCAGCGATGGGTGTTGTATCGTAGACTATGTAGCCAGGGAGCTGTCATCCATTCCTTTGAGGGATTAGAGGTATCATTTCATCCTGTCATGACTAATGTAAAGTGGTTGTAAATTATTCATACAAATTCATACTGTTGCAGTACTACGCTCTGTCCGTTGGATGTTGTCACACAAATGGATACTGCCACTGCCACACACATGGCCTTATGGGACAAGGATTGACACACAGACACTGAACGCTCTCTCTCTCTCTCTCTCTCTCTCTCTCTCTCTCACTCACCCTATTTCTCTGTAAAGCACTTTGAGCTGCATTGCATGTCATGAAAGTTGCTATACAAATAAAGTTATTTATTATTTATTTCTAATAAATCCTGGCAAGCACCTTATGGTTTGTGTGTGTGAATGCGTGAACTTTATCAAATCACTTTACAATGTGCATTTATATGCACATTGTACTGTAAAGCAATTTTGATAGGCACCATTTACCATTGCACACTGTATTCTAGAAGCATAGTCTTACACAAATAAGACTAATACAATTTTAAAACTGCCAATAAATCAATGAATATGGATCTCTTGGGGGCCTGTTTGACAGGCATTAAGAGAACACGACTTTAAGAGGCCCCTGGCAAATCAGTTGTCTCGCTGCATCATGGAGGGAGTTTGTGAAGGGAAGTGTCTGTGCTCAAGCAATATTTTGTGTACATGCCATGGTGGTATATATAATTATAACTGTATTATATGCAAATATATTCCAGTGCCCGTCCGTGTACTGTGTGTGTGTGTGTGTGTGTGTGTGTGTGTGTGTGCGTGTGCGTGCGTGCGTGCGTGCGCGCGCGCGTGTTTTTGCGTGCATGCGTGCCCCTATCCCCTTCAGATAGATGTGCAGAATGCTAATATGCTATGAGCCAGTCTTGGCCCTTAGGGCCCCCCCCATGACATACTGTAGGGGTGATGGTGGGGCATGTTGGGAGAAGAGCACCGTGTTCCAATGACGCATGAGGGTATGTCAGCTGTTGTTTTGACAAGGCCTTAGTGTGCTGGCCATTGAATCATCAGCCGTCCACCTCAAAACCAAGGCCCACGTCACAGGGGCTGACGTATGTAGGGAACATACTGTCTATACAGTACAGTTACTGTACGTGACAAACCAATGTTGTGTGTACAGTAAGTGGTATAGGTACATGTACACTACAGCAGTGTTGTTTTTGGCAGCACATTTTGATTTTAGTTTTAGTCATAGTCCCTTGAACAGTTTTCATTTAGTTTTAGTCACATTTTAGTCACCTGGAATGTGGTCTGGTTTTAGTATTTTTTTCACTTGCTGAAAATAGCTGATCTACAAGCACACAACGCGTCGCGCTGCGATGCGTTGTGAACTTGTAGATCATCTTTTTTCAGCATGCAACGAATTGTAAAATTACTTATATTGGAGGAGTTTTTATTTGTTGAGTTTTAGTCATCATAGCTTAGTTTTCATTTAGTTTCCATTTAGTTTTCGTCAGTGGAAAAAGGTAGTCGACGAACATTTTTCGTCTTAGTTTTAGTCGACGAAATCGACACTGATGTACAGTATAAAGTAAACACACTGGCGTTATCCGCTCACGGGTCAACGGTCAGCTTGACTTGGCTTGTGTGTGCACCGGGTCCGCCCCTGAAGCAATCTGACGTGTCAATGCACCAGAAGTCACACTGCATGTGAAGTGAGTGGCACCTCACTTCTTTAAACAAACATTGCACTTAAAAGTCCATAGACTTGGCTGCCACAGGACATCATTTCTGAAAGCCGTACATTGGAGGGTGCTGGCGCCCATCAAAAAATGCACGGGGGATGGGGGTTGGATGATGCACTCATCAGACTGCAATTTAGGAGTAGGTTTGCAGGAGGTCATGGGGCTTGTAGTCCCTCTAAACACTCATCACTAAGTGCAATTGAATATGCTGTATTAAACAAATTGTGATGCTATTGATTCATTTTACTGGGGGCCCCCTGGAACCCCCTCAAGAGCCCCTGGGGCTTATTAGTAAGGCCATTTGACTCATCCCTCATAACACAGGCGGCAGACCTACACTGTATCTGTCATTGTGCTACACTCATAATCTGACGATAATTGCACTATTGAAGTTGACCTCAGGTGTATTACTTAATTAGCTGTACGCACGTCTCTGTGTGTGTGTGTGTGTGTGTGTGTGTGTGTGTGTGTGTGTGTGTGTGTGTGTGTGTGTGTGTGTGTGTGTGTGTGTGTGTGTGTGTGTGTGTGTGTGTGTGTGTGTGTGTGTGTGTGTGTGTGTGTGTGTGTGTGTGTGTGTGTGTGTGTGTGCGCGTGTGTGCGTGCGTGTGCCGTGTGTGTGTGTGTTTGTGTGAGCATAATAGGTAAAACCGTTTTCACAGGCTATTGTGTATTATTGTGCATATGTCCTTATGTTTGTGTGCGTGCGTGCGTACGATGCAGTGGAGTGTAAGTGGGTATTTTTTCACTCTAATGGCATCTTTAGCAAGGCCCGTTTCCATGGAAACCCAAGTTGCCACGGAAACACTGCATGTCTTTTTGAATTAGAAATGTCTTTCTCCATCACTTGTCCCTCTCTCTCTATGTTACTCTCTCGCTCCGCACTATCTCGTAGCTTCAGTCGTCTCCCTCCTTCCTCTGTACCCCTCGCCCCAACGTTGACAGGCCAGCTGCTGTCAGTCAGGAAGTCTCCAGCAAGTAAAAGGAGACGTGTTCCACAAATGGAGGAGGAATTGGTTGGCAGCTCTGCTCTCCGAAAAAAAAAAAAGGAGACAGATTCGTTCCTTTTGTTCTTTGTTTAATCAAAAGCACTGTATTGAAATACAATGGGACGATGGAAGTCTTGAATGACAGCCAGAAGATACACAAGAGCAAGGAGACTGCAAGGAGGATGCAAAGAACATATTAAGAGAGAGGGGGGGGGGGGGGGGGGGATATTAGAAATACCAAGAGGGATAGGGAGTTAGTTGATGAAAGGCAGTGCCAGTGAGAGGTGATTGATTTTTGCTCTTTTTTACTGCCTCTGGTATCCGAGTAGCCAAAGCGCCCGCACTTATCTAGCCCTTCTGATTTGACTGTGTGTAAGAGAGAGAGAGAGAGTGAGAGGGAGAGAAAGATATATTATGTATAAAGAAGACAGAGGCTTGAAGACTTTTAAGCAAATATATTGAGTGCAGTGGTTCTCAAACATTAGCATGTCAATATGTTCTTGGGCACGGATCTCCATCTCATTTCCTCAAGAATATTGTTGTTGGAAAATCGCAGATATACCAGATCATACTGGTACAGTACAAGCAGCAAACTGTTGGTGTGTCATGTTCCACAAGATTGTTTAGAGCAACAATAATGACAACTAATAATAATATTAATAATCATAATAATTCTATGTGTACGTACGTGTGTACATCTGTAATCCACATAACTCGTTCGCCCACCGACTTCAAATTCGACACACACATTCCACCACAGGGAGTGCAGTGCAGTGTCCGGTGTCGAGTCTGTCGGATACACCGTTGTCCAGAACCAGCACAAAAGGCTCTTCCCGGGGTCTGGCCCTGATCTCACCCATGTACAGTATCTCCATATATGGAGCTGGCCTGTTCACGTGGTGTTCTGACATCTGCATAGACTCCATTTGGGCATGCCTGACAAAGAGCTCATAATATTTTTTTTAAAGTTAGGGACGCTAATATATTAAAGTCTATTTCATGTTGATTAGGTGATGTAATGTAAAACACAGGTGCAAACACAACATTAAATTATCTTTATTGTTAATGGCATTTAATGTTTGTGTTAGGGACAAGATGACGGAAATGTTCCCTTCATTGTCAATGGCGTTTTTAAAACAAACATTGAACCTTTGTATATAGGAGGGGGCCCTCAAAAATAAAGATAATACTGGATTGTAGTGAAATTAAATAGGGCAAGAAAAATAATAAAATACGGTTGGATAAAAACATTAAGGTTAACATACCGTAATATAAGAATAAGTCATAGTGCTATACGAAGTAAACATCCTCAGTGTTTATTTATCCAATACTGGGGATTTTACAATGTACACAGTTGGGTAGAGAAAAACAGAGAGAGAGAGAGAGAGAGAGTTCTCTGTCAGGGTTCTGAACTGTATTCATCTCATTGTTGTACACTACGCTTGACACCATTCTGCACTCTCACGCTGTGTGCTTGGAGAAAGAAAACAGCCGAGCCAGGGAGGAGGGAAGAAGAAAGGGAAGATGGATAGAGGCGGGAGGCGGGATGTTGCAAACATGTGTTTTTGGTGATGTGATACACCCACACGAGGCAGCATCTAGAGAAGTCCCTTTTTTGAAGGAAGACAAGAGTTACAGTGTGAAGTCGTTAGTGTTCGTGTACATGTGTAACTCAGAGGGTACATTGTGTACATTTCTACACTCTTACTACTTACGATTTAAATTAATACTAAGGATTGTACTGAGTATATCCGGATGATTTGGTCATGTTTATTACAACTGCTTTTCTAAATCCTTTAGACCCGTTATTGACCTTATACCAACCCTGAAACCCACCTTAGTAAGGGACCACCATTTGTACCCATGTACCTTAGTTACATCATCAAGAATGGTGGTCCCCCATTGGCCGACGGACAACACCGACATATGTACACCAACATACGCAGCTTGCACGCTCTGCTTGCGCATGTAACGACCTTTCAGATGGCAAGGACATCTCTAGAGAGCAGCGGAAGCTGTATGCCTAATCAAGCACGCTGTGTATTCATTTCATTGTCAAAGTATTTGTATACTATGTGCAGTGACAATAAATTGAATCTAAATTGAATCTAATGTGTTGCAAATTTAGCATGTGATCAGTACCTGTGAAGATAACTTTAGATTATTTTGTACACCACTGGATACTGCCCACCTGTGGTGTCGCTACAGACAAGGCAGCATCAGATGACTCACAGTGTCTTATTAATGACTGTATGAGGCTGCTGCTGAGAGCTCCAAGAAGTTCCAGTGTGAGCCAGATTGTTTGTTACTGTCGGGGGTTCCCACCTGCTCTGCAGTGGGACTCAGGGGTAGAGTTACCACTTGAGAACCAGACGGTTCCCAGTTCGATCACGGCCTCCCCCTGAGTTCGTGTCGAAGTGTCCTTGATCAAGACTCTGAACCCCTAATTGCTCCCAATTGGTGCCTTGCATGGTTTCCTCCGCCGTGTGTGTGTGTGTGTGTGTGTGTGTGTGTGTGTGTGTGTGTGTGTGTGTGTGTGTGTGTGTGTGTGTGTGTGTGTGTGTGTGTGTGTGTGTGTGTGTGTGTGTGTGTGTGTGTGTGTGTGTGTGTGTGTGTGTGTGTGTGTGTGTGTGTGCGAGAAATGTGAATGGATGAATGTAATGCACAAAGTGCCTTGGATAAAGGCGCTATATAGATTCACCATTTACCTAACCTTATGTACAGGTTCATGTGTTTGGTAGTGTCGAGGTATCACCTGCTCTGCTGTGCTATATAACCTTATACAGCTTTATGTGAAGGGCATATGAGTCAATAAATGACATCATCGCTGTCATAACAAACCCTACAAGCAGTTCTGTCAAGTTTTCTGTCATTTGTCACGTTTTCAAATTGTCCTTGGGTGATTGATTGTGGAAAAAGTATGTGTCTCTGATGTCTTGCTACAGTGGGCAGGTGAAGTGTAGCTCAGCTGCCACCTTTATGTTGTGTTCAGCCTTCTCTTGGGATCCAGGTCTGCCTGCAGCGGCCTTTATACTCTCAGGGTCTGTATACCTATCCATGCTTTTCTTTGTTTTGGGTCAGTCACAGTGCTTAGGTATTCTGCCTCTCTCCCTCCCCCCTCTCTCTCTCTCTCCATTTCTCTCTCTCTCGTTTTTCTCAGACACAAACACCACTAGTCGGTTCAGCTTAGGTGACACAGTCTAGGTCATGGCTAATTGAGCCTTTGGATCTTTTGGATTGGTTGGATGTGGTCCAATCAGCATGCAGCTCCCATGTGTCAGTGATTAATTACCTACATTCTTCATGCCATGCAAACACTTAATCAACTCCTGAAGGGGCTTTCCATTAACTTACAGGGTCAAAGATTACAAGGCTAAATTGACTTCTTCTGTCCCTACCTCCCTCATTGTCCGAGCCACTTGAAATTGAACCCATGAGCCAATTGAATCCATGATGACCCAATACTTGTGTGAAGTGAGGGGCGCAGCAAGTGCAGTATTTACATCAGCCCTAAACAAACATTAAAGTCCATAGACTTGGATGGCGACCGGTTATTTATTTAAATTATGGCTTTCCAAAATGTTGTCATGTTTGTATAGAGCCTTTAAAAAAATCACACTTGTGAAGTGAGTGGCGCTCTTATCATACATCATCAGACATACCGGTACATCATATACTAAAGCACTAAAGATATTTTTGTACAATAAATCTGTTATTTTATTGTAAAAAAAATGGTTAAAAAAAAGACTGTACCATATGACATAATAAAGTGCTCTAAACATGCATTGAGAGTCCATAGACTAGGCTGCCGTCATTTCAAAAGCCAGACGCTGGAGGGGATATAGCGGCTCTCAAAGAATCACTTGTGTGAAGTGAGGTACACCTGGTAATGTTTGATTAAAGGGCTCTAAACAAACATCGCTGCTACTCTTATGTTTTGTATTGAAGAGATTTGGTGTATCCTGAAAATAGGCTGGGTGGCTGCGATCCGACTCCGGTCATCAACAGGTCATCAAATTATGGACTTAGGAATGTAATAAAAACAATAGAATCCCCATGAATTCAAGGCTTCATGGGGTGTGTAATTGATAGAAAACTACTAATTTTAATGGTTTAATTAAATCTTGTATGATTGTGCATTTACTGTAGGTGACGGAAATGTAAACAGCATGTGGTACAGTAAGACATTAAGGCTAAAATGATTAACACAAAAACGACCTGGGGACTTGTTTCCATTGTCATCAACATAGCATAAAAATGTACACCACAATACATGTCATCAACAACTACGAACGTAATGGAAAATTAGTACATTTCATTTACTTTCTTCTTTCAGGACAGTTTTGAAAGAAAGCAGTGTTTCACATCCTTCAATGCAATGGTTTTCAACCCTCTTCATATCAAGGCCCTTTATTTATTCTGCATTCGAGCCACGGACCACCATTTGAGATTTGGCCTTGCAGACCCAAAACTAAAGAATATGTACACAAAATAACAATTCTTCTACATTCTCTAATTGTGTATATAGACTTCTTGTAAATTAACTTAAGTAATGCATGCTGTTTAACAATAATTTAACTCTTGAGAGCATGAAATGAAACCATTTGGTTTCATTGTACACTCTCAAGAGTTAAAGATCTATAAGGGTCCATTTGGTTACCAATACCAACTCTCCATCATTTAGCTGGGGACCACCTGGAACCCCCTCGAGAACCACTGGTGGTACCCAGGGAGAACCACTGCTTTAATGGATGTGATTGTCAGGACATTCCACATTTGGGTGGCAGAGTAGTAGTCGAATTATTGTTTTCCCATGTTTGTTCTTTGTTTGGCTACAGTACCAGATCGTGGTCGCTCCCTCTATTATTGTGGCTGTGGGTGTCACTCACTTTATGTAGCTTCTGTGGTCCACGGATCCCCTCGCTTGATCCACAGCCATGTAGACGCCTTTGCAGCGTCGGTGACGTTTTGATGGCTCTTCTGTTGTGCCGTCTCTTCTTGTTGGCAGGCAGTAGGCCACATGACACGGCCATGTTCTGACAGCATGTACAGTACACACACAGTACAGTATGTTGGTTGCTTGTTCACATACTATGCTGGTACAGTATGCGCCTGTTCTTGTTTTCTTTCTTTTGTTTTACTGAGAATTAGGTTAGAAATAAGTTTAGGCTTAAGTGTAGTTTTACTGGGGTTAAGTTTAGAAATAGGGTTAGGTTTAGGCATAGTTTTACTGAGGTTAAGATTAGGAATAAGGATAGGTTTAACCTAACAAATTCAAATTCAACCTGAAAGGTGGCTAAAAACAACTCAAATCTGTAATCATGAGTAACTATCGGCACTATTTAAGCAATAATCCACGAGAGGTCTCAGGTTACCGGGTATTTTACACTGGCTGGGGGCGTAGGCAGAACCGTTTAAGCATAATTTACTTTAGGAATACCAGACTGAGCAGCTCCACCGGCTGTATGCCTGGGGCGAGTTGGTAAATGGGCGACTCGTTTGGTATTCTATGCATCGATGTATACTTGGATTCACTTAGATGTGAAGTTTGATATTTAAGTGCTATAGGCTTGATGTCTACCTGGTTACTTGTAGCACTTGGCGATGGGCGACAGGCGACGGGATCAGGAGCAGGTGAGCCCTGGGAGCTCCTAGCTTGGGACCCACACATTGGCGGCAGACGCAAGAAGATTGCTGGGCTGACAAACATGCTGGTGAAGTTGCCCTTCGGTTGCTGCATCTGTGTCAGCTGTCATGGCAGGGCTTTTTAGCCATAGTGCTGCCCTCTCCAATTCGGAGAAGGCCCTAGAATAGGGTTCGTGCCTCTTATCGTGAACGTTTTAAGCCGCTCTGATAAAGAGCGTCTGCTAAATGCATTAATCGTTTCAGAATGAGGCTTTGGGCTTGATTGACATGATGTGAGGGCTGCCAGAGTGCCGGATATAACAGTGGGTGATTGAGTGAAACAATTATTTCTATCCATCTTCACAGTGGCAGATGAGGTTATCAGTGGTGGAGAACGCTTGAGCCTTGAGCCTAATTTATGATTTGATGCACAACAGTGTCGCTCAGGGCTCATCGAAAATAACTGATTCTCAAGCTAACAATGTGATGCAATGTTGTTGGCTCATTTACTTGAGAAAGAGTTATTTTCTGCAAGCAATGTTGTCGTACAACAATGTATAAATTAGGCTATACACTGGTTTCACAAGCTTTCATAAGGTGTGTGTGTGTGTGTGTGTGTGTGTGTGTGTGTGTGTGTGTGTGTGTGTGTGCGTGTGCGTGCGCGTGCATGTGTTTGCTCTAATTAGACATTAATATGATGTTTCAATGCTTGGTGGCTAGTTATGTGGAATTTAATTCATGGTAGAAGTGGTTTAGAGAAGATAATTAAAGCCCTCTGGTAAACTAACCAGTTCAGAATTATCGTGGTGGAAATACAGTCACTTTGACTCTAAAATATCTGCCTTGATTAGACAAAATAATAATAAAACATACTTTAGGAGTATAGCACATATATTTAATTTAATTTAATTCCTCCCTTAGAGATGGGGTGAGAACTAAGTTCAGTCACGTGAGAGAGACTCGGAGTAGAGTCACCGCTTCCTCGCCTGGAAAGGAGCCAGCTTAGGTGGTTCAGGCATCTGGTTAGGATGCCTCTCGGGCGTCTCCCTAGGGAGGTCCTCGAGGCACGTCCCACTGGGAGGAGACCCCGGGGCAGACCAAGGCACAGTTGGAGGAAACACATCAACTCACTGGCCTTGGAACGTCTCGGGATCCCCCAGGAGGAAGTCACTAATGTTGCTCTGGAGAGGGAAGTCTGGAGCACTCTGGTGGAGCTGTTTCCCCCGCGACACGACTACGGATAAGCGGTTGAAGATGGATGGATGGATATTTAATTTAGGGACAAATACCAGTAAGATGGCCTGAGGGCAAGGTCGTGCTGAAACTACAGGACTGGGAATGCCCATATATGGACGCTATTTTCGGGCTGGGCGAAAAATGTGTGCAAATTACTAAGGCCAGGCGAGGCCTCGGGCCAGCCCAGTTAGGGCCCAGGTCAGCTCCATATATGGAGCTCTATGGGTGGCAGCGGGGGCAGTGTCTTGAGTGTACAGGGTACTTTGGGCCCAGGTAGAGCCGGGCCTTGATTTTCTGGCCTGTTTAGGTGAATACATATCTTTATTTTTTATGGATATGTCTATTTCACTTAAAAGCTTTGGGCTACTACTTTATCCTAATTCTTTCCAAAATAAAAGTGGAAAAATAATAATGATGCAGCACTTTTCATATTTAGGTCCCTGAACTCAAACTTAAAAAAAACTGTTCTAGCTGAAGAATGAGTTTTCGTCATTAATTGCGTTGTCCCCCTGTGATACGTGGTCATATTTGGCATCTTGTGTGTCTGCATGCATGTGTGCGTGTCAGGGAAATAAATGAACACTAGCCTGCACCAAATGCTAAAGTTACATTTTGTCTACTACTCAACCAGCTACAGTACTGTTTGTGGCAGGTAACCAGATCTATTTTGACCTCACTCTGACCGCCACTTCGGTCTTAATCATGAACGATGCCACCATCTACCATGGCATCATTCATGATTAAGACTATAGTCACGGTCTCATAGACCCATATACTGTAGTTACAAAGCTAACTATTTAGTACTTAATACTACTTAATAATCCACGAGCTGTGTGTGTGTGTGTGTGTGTGTGTGTGTGTGTGTGTGTGTGTGTGTGTGTGTGTGTGTGTGTGTGTGTGTGTGTGTGTGTGTGTGTGTGTGTGTGTGTGTGTGTGTGTGTGTGTGTGTGTGTGTGTGTGTGTGTGTGTGTGTAAGCGTGCGTGCGTGTGACACATCTGTTAATTTGAGGGGTAGAGTGGCCGGATGGTAACCTAACCGCAAGTTTGCTATTCGAACCCGGGCTCCCCCAGAGTTAGTGTCGAAGTGTCCTTGAGCAAGACACTGAACCCCAAATTGCTCCTGATGTGTTTGTTGCATGCGGTTTCCGCCGCCATCGGTGTATGAATGGGTGAATATAATGCATAATCTATGCAAAGTGCCTTGGATAAAGGCGCTATTTAAATGCACCGTTTAACAAAAGCAGTTTGACATGATGACCAATGTGATGTGGTCTCACATGCTGGTGGCTCTAACTAAAAGGTGAGCCAGTGTTTACCAGGGTGGAGATTATGTTTAAGTATAGAACACAGAAAGATGACTGTGATTAATTCACAGTCAAGCTCGCCGGTGTGCTTGACTGTGAAATAAATAAATTCATAGACCAGTCGATCGCAATAGTGTCCTCCCAATAGTGCGGGGACATTCGATCCGCTCTGATTATTACAGTGCACTTTCTTAGTTTTTTTGTTTTTGTTTTTCTATTTCATTTAAAATAATAGATAGGAAATTTGTCTCAGTAGCAAACAAAATAAACTCTGACTAGTATGGATTGACTGTGGTCGAGATAAGTCCTAAATATTATAATATATCTAATCAACGTGTACAGTACAATCCTTAGTGTTTATTTAACTAATGTCCAATTTCGTACTGGAAAGATTATCAACAGACTATCATCGAATGAGCTTTAAAGTAATTTATGATATTTACTGTATTTAAATGACATGCCAGCCTGCCAAAAGGTGTTTTATCAACCACATTGACATTTCCATGCCGCAATGTTTCATCAACATAATCAGTAATCAGTCTCTGACAATTATGACAAATTATTATTAAACAGCAGAGCAGAGAATATATGTACAGTAGCTTATGGAGTCTATCCTTAGCTCCCTCGTTTCTTCTGCCAAAAATTGACAATCAACAAGCTCACAACACGTTGCATTGTGAAACTTTGTGAGCTCACAGATGTGCTCATTTTGGCGAAAGTCTTACAAACACTAAGGGGTCAAGTGATTCTTCATAGCATTATTTGCATGCTAGTCATGCTGTTGCTAATCATAGCTCTTATACATGTCCCCATGGCTACAATGTCCTCTTCTGAAGGTCTTCATTTAGAAACCCGTGACATTGTCACCATCCCATTGACAGCTCCGGGAGTGAATCATGCTCCAAAAACACTCGCTGACAGTAATTTCCTGGACTGAAATAGCAAAGTAATTGAATTAGAAGACTATGGGATCTTTTAAAATTAAAGTGTAATAAAAGAAGCTGCAGAGAGAGGCGGAAATAGGGTCGTTGCTAATTAAACAACGAATAAGAGATTAATTAACGCTGTGTGTGTTTGATTAGCAGGGAAATATGATGAAGCGGCACAGAGGGCTTGTACTTAAATAGACTGACACAGCAGCAGCAGCATGCATGCCAGAGAGAAAGCGCTGAATACTGGGACAAAAGATCCACACAGAGAGGAAGATGGAAGGGGGACAAAGTGTGATAAAGAGGAATAAGCAAATCTCAGATTTTTAATTTAGAAGTATAGCTGTTAAAGTCCTGCATTCAAAATCTTACTTACCGGTGTGTTAGCGTAAAAGTATACTTACAGTAGCAAAAGTGAAACGTATACTCATTATGCAGAATACCCATGTTATATCATGTTATATTGGATTATAATTATGGATCATTAAAGGCGTAGTAAAAAAAATCACACTTTTAGACCACATTCGTGGTAAAAAAAACATTCTTTCATTTTTGTGTATTTATATTTCAAAAGTCCATTAAAATCGAATTTTAATTACTTCCTGAAAACGAAAACGTACTGCGTGATGACGTGTCGAGGCCCACATCGATAAAAGCCAATAGAAATGAAGCTCACCCGTTTAATTCCCCATATCTGCGCATCCGTCCAACACAGCTGCTACTGATTACAGAAATCCTCCGTTTTTATTCCCATTCAAGTTAACATCCAGACAGTGTATTACTGACAGTGTGTTTCAACTTAATCATCACGCTAAAATATGTATATGAAAACATTACACGGTAGAAATAAGCCAAATAACTGCAAACTGGTACAGCTGGCCGACTATCTGACTAAACAAACACATTCCATGGGTCCTGGTGTAGCATAGCTACCGTCCCATCGCCTGAAGGGATGCGACGCTCTGATTGGTTCAGAAACTTCAGAGCGGTGTTTCAACTTGAAACCGTCTGAAACTTCAAAATAAAATGTCCACCATTTCCGTTTCACTGCGCCTTTAACCACTCCACTAATGCCTTATTTATACTTTGGCTATTTGAAAATAGCTGATGTGCAAAGTTCACAACGTGTCACGCACAAAATCTCAAATGTAAATAGTAACTCAGGCTACTATAAAGTATCAAGAAACAGAAATACTTACTCAAAATTGTACCTTAAAATTGTACGTAAAGGACAACTTAAGTCATGCACACTTTTAGAGAAAGTAAAAGATGAGTGTTCAGTTTTTTTTCTCCATTTACTGCTTTCTTTCATTTTAGGGATTTTAGCTATTTTTGACTGGGGGAATTCGAACATGGTGATAAATATGTATTTTTTCCCCAAATTTTATAGCGATTTCTTTATTAATATTTACTATAGTGAATAAATTACCCAATAAATTACATATAGCCACAAAAGATCAAAGGATCTATTGAATGTGAAGGTATACTGGGGGGATGGTGTGTCTCAGGCTCAATACTGTATGTCAGTTTGTCTCCTCCCCTTCACATTCAGTAGATCCTGTGATCTTTTGTGGCCAGATGTAATTTTATGAGGTCTAGTAGGACTAAATTAGTAAATAATAAAAAAGAAATCATTATAACATTTTGTAAAAAGAAAAAACATATTTAGCCCCACGTTCAAATGCCCCCGCCCCACTGTCAAAAATAGCTAAAATCCCTAAAACGAAAGAAAGAAAAAAGAACACTCATCATTAACAACCTAAAACATGAACTTAAAGTTGTCCTTTGAGTACAGTTTACATCACTGGGAATAAGGAGGAGCGAGGAAATGAAATGAAAACGTTCAGAAATTGTAAAAATAGCTACAGTGAGCTTGCAGATGGGCTAATACAGTATGTAGGACATAGGTGATAAAAAATTAAAAAAAAAACATTAAAAGTTGAACTATGGAAAATTGGAGATAAAAGGTTTCTGCCAGACAGTGACAATATGTGTGTATTTGAGAGTCATTCAGTCCCTCTTGAGGTTTTAACTTTGGACTGTTTTCGCATGCATGACTCCTCAGTAAACCCTATTTTATGAGAAAACTTTGGCAGATCTTAGAATGGCTTATTCTTTGTACAAAATCAATTGCAGTAGGGCGAAAACTCACTAACAACTAATTATTTCAGTGCCCAACATAACAATTGGAAGGGTGCGCTTAGCAGAGCACAAATCTCCATGAGCCATGTGAGGACAATATGTTGGCGGTGTGTGCATGTCTGAAATGGCACGGCGCGGGGGAATGGGGGACAGGGATATAATAATCATTATACATCATTTTTGCTACCAGAGTAGACGAGCTGTATGGAAAATCAATCATTTGACAGTCACAGCACATCAAAAGGTAATGTTGTGACATGTTGCCATCACTAGGACAAACACGACCTTATAGTGTTATAGCCTAAAGGACAATCATTGTCCAGATTTATACCACGACCTGACATGTGTGTGGGGGGGGAGTCCGTGGCCAAATACATATCATTTTGAGGGTCCTCGGCACGAAAACGTTTGAGAACTACTGATTTAGAAGGCATTTAGAAGGTCTTAACTCTTATTGTGCCTCTCTTGTTTGTCTTTCTCCCTCAACCTCCCCTCCAATCCTCTCTCACCGGGATCTGCTCGTAACTCCCACGGCGCATTAGTCCGACGACCACGTGGCTTGGCGTGCGGTTAGGGTTCGGGTTAGTAATGATGACGCTGACCCCTCTCACCGGGACTTGTTGAGCGCTGAGCCGACATGCCACCCTTCCTCTGCATGTTGTCATCTCCATATTTAAACTGTAGTTCTTTGTAAATGAAGGCCTACTTTTTCCTTTGACAGTGTTGACAGTGTTCAAAATGAGTGAAAATATCAGATCTACACGCTTACAATGGGCCAATGTGATAGTGAGCTTGTAGATCGCCTATTTTCCTTGTTTTAGAAAGAAGAAGAATAGTAAAAGTGTCAGTTTAGTGTAGCAGAAAGATGAAATCAAGGCACTCTTGTAGAAAAGTAAAAAGCCTGTAATAAAGTGGCTAATGCATTGAAATGACGCCTTTCAATCTTGCAATGCACTATAGCCACTTCATTACATTCTTTTTACTTTTCTACAAGAGTGCCTTGGTATCATCTTCCTCTCCTTCCTCTCTTTGTCTGTGGTTTTATCAATATTGAGCCAGTGAAAAGTATGAAGCTTGTGACTAAATAACTAAATTGGTTCCACTGGAACACAAGGTTAGTTTCTTTTCCATTTCCTTGAAAAAGTAACTCTTTTGGACATACAAGGTTTCCCAGCCGACATTGACGAAATCTAATTGGGAGAGACGACAGGCTTTCGTTGGGTTGGCATGACGTGGTCATGCGTTGCCAGATCCTTTCAGCCCCCTGTTGTAGGCTCTCACTCTCGCTCTTTAGCACATGTGCTTTACGCCGTATGGAGGCAGCATGCAGCGTGCAGCCACGACGGCAGCGGAGAGCTCCATGTCACTAATGCCCAAGAGGAGTGGCCGTGGCGAGCTGCATTACATCCAGTGTGCCCAAGAGTCCCCCTAATGGGTTTAGATCTCCCAGCAACACGGGAGCCACCACACTGGCATCCAAATAACATCCCATTCAAATATCGCTGTCTCGGGTGGAAACTTTGTATGTCCAAAACTGTTACTTTTCAGGAAATGCAAAGAAAATGATCTCTTCCAGCCATCCATCCGTCCATCTATCCCTCTTCTACCGGTTATCCGGAGTCGGTTCACGGGGGCAACAGTTCCAGCAGAGAGCTCCAGATTTCCCTCTCCAGAGCAACATTAACGACTTCCTCCTGGGGTATCCCGAGGTGTGTTCCCAGGCCAGTGTGGAGATATATCATATAATCCCCCCCACCTGGTCCACAGGAAACAATTAGCAAAAAAGAAAATAACCTTGTACTGTATGTACTTTTCAGGAAATGGAAGGTTTACAGGTGTGAAACAGTGGGAAATAATTGTTTTCTTGTGTGCTCTCCATCAGTGTGTATAGTATTCCATGAGGACAACAACAACCTTGTAGAGCTTCTATTTTCTAGAATGGCATGGCCAGACTAATATCACTGCGTTACAAACAGATGCCAACATCACAGCGGGAAAAAAAGGTCTCACTTTGAATAGTGTGCTCTGATTGGTCACCCACAATTCTTGTGTGAGTTAAATGTATTTCAAACTGAGGAGTGCCAGACCAATCTCCCCAGGGATTTCTTTTTTTTTCCCTGTGTCAGATTCGTCTGGTTTCCAGTTGAATTATATAGTTTGGAACCAAATGGACCATTGTGGGTCTGTAACTCTGAGAGTGTACAAATGTACACTCTCAGAGTTAAATTAACATTGATTTTACAATAGAAATTGGGGTCCCAGAGATAGAAATGCCATTAAATGGGGGCCCGTAGACTAATGCATTATGTCAGACTGGTGGTCCTTGAAATTAAACGGGTTGAGAATCACTGCTAGAGCTGTAAAAATCTTCTCTTATGGGGGTCCCTGGCATATCTCTTCAAAGTTCAAATGGGGGGTCTGCGGGCTAATTAGTGTCGATTTTGGGGTCCTTGACATGAAAATGTTTGGGAACCAGTGGCCTATAGGGTTGGTGTGTAAGCTAATGGCTCTCCAGGACATTCAGTGAAGGAGAAGCATAAGGGCGGAGCTGAGATTCATACTGTCGATCAGTGGTTTTCAACCAGTGGTCCCTGAGGGGGTTCCAGGTGGTCCCCAGCTAAATGATGGAGAGTTAGTAACTCTTGAGAGTTAAATTATTGTTAAACATATGCTGCATTTCTTAATTTACAAGAAGTCTACACAATTAAAAAATGTAGAATTATTGTTATTTTGATCAACGTTTGCCTCTTGTCTGTCCTATGGTACCAACAACATAAATGTAGGATGGAATTGTGGACAAAATCTTATCCAACGAAATGTGTTGGGTCTGAGAGAATAAATCTCATCAAATGGTGGTCCGTGGCTCAAATGCCGAATACATAATGGGCCTTGATATGAAAAGGGTTGAAAACCAGTGCTGTGGATGGGAGAGATCGAAAGTGCGAGTGGACAGGGAACACTGACACTAATTCAGTGCAAATCAAGGAGAGAAATGAAATAAGGGTGATTAGGGTTTGAAAGAGAAAGAAGAAAGAGGATCATTAGCTGTAATCTAGAGAAGGGGAGCATGTACCCAGTGATCTCTCTGACTGGCAGGTTGGTCCTTGTGCGCCTCTGTGGACGCCCTTGGGGGAAAGAACGGATTAGAAGGAGAGGAGGACTGGGGGTGAGGGCTGAGAGAAATTGATACTGCCCAGGTGAGAGGACAATGCGAAGAAAAAAGGCAACCTGGGAGAGTGGTGTGAGATGAAAGTTATTTGTGTGTGTGTGTGTGTGTGTGTGTGTGTGTGTGTGTGTGTGTGTGTGTGTGTGTGTGTGTGTGTGTGTGTGTGTGTGTGTGTGTGTGTGTGTGTGTGTGTGTGTGTGTGTGTGTGTGTGTGAGAGACTTGTGTGTGTGTGTGTGTGTGTGTGTGTGTGCGGAAAGGGGGTTACGAGGTAATGGACAAAGTCGAGAGGCGTCAGTGGGGATGGAGGGGACAGGTGGATTAAGGAATCCATTGAACGGAATAATAGTGTCGGGGGAAATTACATGCGGCACTTATCTTCACCTTATTAATTTAACACTCAGCGTGAACTGAAGTAGCCGAGATACTCTGACAGTGGCAGAGTGGGAACGGAGGGAGGAGAGAGAGGTCACGGGGTGAACGGCCAGGTCCGTTCCAAAAAAAGTGAGGAAGTACGTTTACATTTTAGTACTGTCCTTTTTGAAAACTTTACACTTACACTACACTACACCTCAGGGGTGTACTTTTTACTAAAAAACTACAATTAGCTTTGGTTAGTTACTTTGCAGACATGTAGGTCTATTTCTTGTTAGAGTCAAATGTGGGGGGAGCACACACCAGTATGCAATGGCTCTGTGCATGACTGTTTTCTTAAGTGCATTGGTTTTGGGCAGAGGAAAAGTAAAGTGACCATTTAGTGCATGTCTAGTATTATAATCAAGACAATTTCGACAAGCTGTCAGTCGTGTGAACTTCTTCGGGCATACCTGAAGTTTGAATATGTACAAAGCGTTGTGATGCAACGCTTGTAAATCTGCTGTATAATGTAATTAGTTAGTTATTTTGTTATTTTGTCCACCATATTGGGCTGCATACATACTGAGTGTCATCGTGTCATGTCAGCTTCAACACCCGACCCTGCTCTGCCGTATTCGTGACCCCTCCAGCTGTCTGGAGTGGTCTGGAGTATATTGGAACGCCACAAATAGGGCCGACATGGTTAATGTGGTGAAGGTATGTGAACTATGGATGATGAAGTCATGCCGGTCGGTCCCCATGGGGGAGGGGGAGGGGGGGGGGGGGACAATGGCCACAGGGGGTAAGGGGAAGATGGGCTTTTGATGTTGATTGGAGCGAGTGGCCCTCGACCCGGGGACAGGCTTAGGCATGACTAACGTGTACGAGTGCTTGCACACATGGATGGGTACACAGAACCCGTTAGAAATGTGTTCATGCGCGAGTACATATACATGATGAACGCATACACCTATGCACAAATTGTAGAGATGCACAGTATACACTGTATGCATGCATCTCTACGATACTATACAGTATATGTGAATGAGGGGGGGGGGGGGGGGTAGTCCTTTAGGGCACTGCTACTTAACGTAGGGTTCAGGGGATCCAGAGTGTCCCCAGCTGAAAGGATTAATACTGCTCTACAAAGCCAAAGTGCATGGCATTGGCAACTAAAGTTTTTGGACACACTTGACTTTTTTGTGTATTCCAAAGGTCAAGTTAGCCGTCATTGGTTTGGGGGGGATAAACAATTACCTCAAGAACAGATATGCAATTAGTGTAATATCACTTACTATGCCGATATCTCATTTGGCTGACCAGTTGAAACACCTTAAATTTGGGTGTGTCCCCCAGAGTTAGTTAAGTAACTGAAAAACGCTAATTTAAGAGATGCAGAATTTGTACATGTACAGCTGGGGTGTTGTATCTTACCGTGTCATTTGAATAAAAACTGTGACTGATGAATGAATGTGTACATCCGAACCGTCCATGACAGCTCGTGTGTCTGTGTATGGGGCAGTGTTGATTTTGTCGACTGAAATCTTATGATATTTAGTTGACTAAAACTAGGCTAGCACTGAAACGTTTCAGATTATTAAAATCTGACTAAAACTAAATATGATGTGGGTCAAACTGAACAACCAATATGTCAATTTGAAGTTATTTGATTCCCTGCTTTCATATGACATGAAGAAACGAAAAAGACTATGACTAAAACTAGCAACACGGCTGTAGGGCCTAGTCAGTGGTGGTCAAATACACTACTGAACACCAGGACGACTTTAGACACCGCAGGTCAAATATGACTCATAACTACAAGTGAAAGTTGCTCTGTCACATTAGTACTTCAGTTAAATTACTGGAGCAAAGGAAAATAGTAAGGCTTTAAGTATGAATGACATTTCATATTTTCCAGAAATTTAATTAAAAATCTCTCTTATCATCGTACATCATCAAATACACACTATGGCTATTTGCTCAGGGAATGGAAATTTCTCACGCAGTGTTTACACAAACACTCCAAATTGTCCATTCATCTTCAATGGCATTTAATATTTGTGTAGGACAAAGTTTGTGTTTGCACACACTAAAAGCTGGACATAGGGGGGGCTATCACCCCTCAAAAATCACAGTGAGGGGCGCATCACTTCTACAGCTGCTATCTGGTGAACGATTATCACATGCCGAAACGTTGCCTTCACTCTTAGATAAAAACCTCTTGAACCAGCAAGTGGCAGTGTGCGGGTCTCCCTCCTTCTCTAAACGTCTGCTGCTTTGCTGCCAACGCACCTGCTGAAAATTGAGCCGGGTGTGCGGAAGTCTTCTCTTTATTGCTTTTCCTTCCTAGAAATGCAGCGGAGTCAAAAGCACAACATTTGTCTTTCAAATGTAGTGCAAATACTCAAGTAAGGTACAGTCAGAAAAAAACAAAGTACTCTCAAGTCCATACTGAAGTATATTTACTCGGTTGCTGTCAGTGTTGATTTTGACACCAAATTTTGATTTTAGTTTTTGTCATAATCTCTTGAATAGTTTTCATTTTGTTTCAGTCACATTTTAGTCACCTGGAATGTTTTAGTGTTAGAATGTTTTAGTGTGACTAGTTTTAGTCGACTAAATAGCATAAGATTATAGTCGACTAAATCTACAGATTTAAGGTCCCTGCACACAAAATTGCCGATCTACAAGCTCACAACGTGTCACAGTGCGACGCGTTGTGAGCTTGTAATCGGCTATTTTCAGCATGCAACCAAGCACATACTGGATCTCTTGTCCACTAGTCCCTTCCTAACATTTTAGTCATGTCTAGGTTTTAGTCATCATAGCTTAGTTTTCATTTAGCTTCCATTTAGTTTTCGTCAGTCGACAAAAACAATTCGTCATAGTACTAGTCGACGAAATACTGGTTATTGTTCTGTCCACCACTGGGGCTGTATGTACATAGGCAGAGGCAGCAGACAGTGTTGCTCATCATGAGATGCACCCTGCAGGGCACGTGTCTCCAGTTTCCTCGTCAGTCGCACTCTGGTCTACAACTAGCGCGCACAAAATTGTTGACATGATGGCAATGTTCTCCATACAGTCCCACCCTAGCTCCCCCTTCTCTCTCTGTACGCCGCGTCCCCTCTGGTCATTTTTACTTCCATTAATTGTCCACCTCAATCTCTGTGTCCTGATGAGTCACGCGTGCACAGGCATGGGTCACTGCCCCCCCACCCCCACGTCTCCTCTGCCCAAGAGAGACTCAGACATCAGGCTCCTTGAGCTCTCAGAGCTGTCCCTCGTTCTCTCCTGCTGCTCTTCATTAATCTCCTTCTGCTTCCTACGCTGTAAACAGTATGCGGCTGTGATTCCCAACCTTTTCTGGGTCATTGGAATGTCTCGAAAGCGTTCGTGGCAACCCCCACCCCACCCGTCTGACCGCACAGAGACTGGGCGTTTCTTTTCGCAGCGTGTTTATTTGAAACGTTTCATGACATTAATTTTCATCTATTTTCATTTTTTTTTTTTTTTTTAGGTTTCATGACCTCTTATTACACCCACAAAAACCTGAACTTTGAACATTCGGTGGATTTGTTTTGGGATTTTTTCCTGTGTCTGTGAAGCCTTTTTTGAGCTGCGACTAAGGAAAACAGGCAAAACGGTGAAATTACGATTCAACGTCTGCTCTGATCAAAAGAGGAGGATCAAAAGAGCAGCGCTCACCTCCTCTCCAGAAGGTGAACTATTGTCAGCTTGAAGCTTGGGCGCTGTGCCAAAAAACACCAGATGCCTGGATCACTGAAGCGTGACTCTCAGGCGCTGGAGCAGGCGGAGCAGCACCAGCGTGTCTTTACCGTGGAAACGCATGGCAGACAGTCTGTACCATCGGTATGTCCCAAGACGCCCCCTCAGGTCCTCCGATGCTGACCTGCTCTATAAGCAGTGGTGTGCACAGATATACACTAGGGGTGGTAGAGCACCACCTGGCCTTTCCCTCTGGACAGAAATGTGCCATTTTGAAAAAAAACTAAACAAATAAATACTTTTTTTGTACAGTGTACAGTATGTGGACCATGGTGACATTGATCAATTCTTGATGAAAAATTATTTATGCCCCAAAATATATAAATCTCATACTATTAAGGCAACCGGCCGATTCCACGCGCTGCACAAGGTGCCCTTTTTCACTTGAGCACCTGCCCCTCTAAGTGCCTACAATGGCAACTAAAAACATGGTGAAGCAGCACCCCCCTCCCCCCCCCCACACACACACAGACATACGCACACACACACACACGCACGCACGCACGCGCGCGCGCGCGCGCACACACACACACACACACACACACACACACACACACACTCATCTTACAGTTGTGTCCCCCTGCCTAATCTATAGTTGAATAGTACCCCTGACTTAGGTCACATTCTCACCTGTACTGCGGTAGACTCGATGTGATTGGGCGGAGAAGTTGCATCGTTCTCGCATATTTAATTTCCTGCGTTTGACTTCGCACTATGTTCATCCGCACCACACCGTTTGGAAAGGCAGCAGGGAACTTCATCAATGGGTTCAATTCATAAACAGCTACAACTACACAGTGAAATATATGGTGTTAAAATTGTAATTCGAGTAATAGTTATATAGGACGTAAAACGTGGATGCAGTGTGTCGGGGACTGGACGTCTCTCTTGTCTCTCTCTCTCTCTATGTCTCTATCTCTCCACTCGCCTTGAATGTTATGTTACATTGTGTGTGTGTGTGTGTGTGTGTGTGTGTGTGTGTGTGTGTGTGTGTGTGTGCGCGTGCGTGCACATACACGCACTGTTCTTTTGGGCATGTGTAGGCACAGCGCAGACTGCAGCAGAAAATGAATCATTTACAAGTTTATCGAGATAAAGAAAGTCCCCACTCCACACAGTGACAGCAGTGACAGCACTCCATGTTTACGCACAGACAGACTGACAGACTGAATATTCTCTACACTGCAGTGTTTTTATGTGTTTCCTTAAGCAATTGATTAATGTACTCGTCCTCATATTTCACGTCTATCCACGGTAACGGGACATATTTGCTCCGCGTAAAATATGCCTTCTCCATCTCCAACTGTGTTTACTCCTCATTCATCCGCCACATTGTTTGCTTAATTTCCTTTATTTGATGCGATTGCATTCACCATGCGGTAATCGCAATCGGCACTCTGTTGCGCTTTGAAGCGAAGTGAAACCCCCGTTTTTTGGCAAAGTAGAATGCGTTTCTTTGATGCGCATTAGGATTCGATTGGGCCTTCACAAATGCCAAACGAAGCGCACTTTCCGACAATACGCAGCAGGATTTGTTTTAATCTCAGTATAGCATGCTGGTGTGAATGCGACATTAGACCTTCTAGTAAAACAGACCTGAGTTGGCACTGTACTTGGTGTGCTCTTTTTTCCCCCCTCTACACTAAACTTCTTCACCACAATGTGTCGCATTGTGTGCTTGTAGATCTTAACTTTTGCTTTGGCAACGTAAATGTTTTCTCATGCTAATAAAGCCCATTTGAATTGAATTCAATTTCCCACAGTTTTTCAAATTATTATTTTTAAAGATTTTCTAAATGTAAAGAACTTTTTTCCCCCATATATATATTTCTATTGGCTGGGGAGCACCTGGAACCCCCTCAAGAACCACTGGTGGTCCCCGGACCACTGCAATGCTGACCTTCCTGTTCCTAGCCCAGAATGTAGTCACTCACTGTATGAATAGAGTCTGTATTTGTGAGTCATCATAAAATGTGTAAAAATGTGAATGTTGTGAAATGGGTTTGTCAACAGCCATTACGGCTGTTGCTTTTACTGCGTTTGGTGACCTGCTTTGGCTGTGCAAGAGGTCCATTTCAACAGGCCTACAGTACTTATTTTAGTCATAACATTTTGAAGCAATGTTTTCTTTTAAATAAACATGAAAAAAGAAATGTTTGTCACAAGTGCTCAGCAACATGATTTATTATGCAGAATATTTAGCAGACAAAATACATTTGCAAAGCTAATTAATCTCCTCTTTCTTGCAGTGTTCATAACCCAATACTGTATATTTCCTGTGATCTCCAACTGGTTTTGGTCACAACAACGGCGGTGGCGGTGGCTCAGGGGTAGAGTGGCTGGATGGTAACCACAAGGTTGCCAGCTTGAATCCTCGGCTCCCCCAGAGTTAGTGTCAAAGTGTCCTTGAGCATGACACTGAACCTGCTCCTGATGTGCTGGTTGGTGCCTTGCATGGTTTCCGCCGCCATTGGTGTACAGTATGAATGTGTGTGTGAATGGGTGAATTGATGCACAATCTATGTAAAGTGCCTTGGATAAAGCTACTATATAAATGCACCATTTACCATTTAACAACTGTATGAAATAGATCTGTGGTTCTCCGTATTAGCTCCAGACCCTAAAGAGAGACATTGTGTACGTTTTGTGAGCTTGTATAGATCGGCTATATTTTTACTACTTTTATTTTTATGGACATTATTAGATTTTTTTTAATCACACTTGTGTATGTATGATACATCATCATACATCACATTCCGTGCTCCACCAAACCAATCACCACAAAATGTCATTCTGGCCAATCACTTTTGACGTCTTCACTTTTCTGCCCTCACTTCTATCCTAATCCTAATATGTACTTTGCTTAGCAATCAAATCATCTATGGGGTGATCAGCAATTCAGATCATCGTGTTTGTGTTCACACAGAGGGCGTAAGCACAGGCGTCTCTTCCTGGTTTTTAAACAGCTGGTGGATTCATTCATCAGTGCCCATACCCGAGGCGGGGTTGGCGAAAGGGCGTTTCTGTGTGGAGTTTGCATGTTCTCCCCGTATCCCCTAGGGTAGATACCCTCACAAAAACATGCAGTAATCCTGGTCTCTAAACTACCTCCCCCTGGCCAGCCGGGGCGCCTATTGGAGGGGAAAGGAACTGATTGGAATAACTTCCTTCCACGCGCTACATCCGGCCGGGAAAAGAAGCAGCTTGGACTCCTCATGCATAGAAGGAAGCATGAGGTCAGTCCGCTGCCCCCCCAGGTTGGCAGAGGAAGTGTAGCGTCCAGGATTACATTAGATAATTGACACTGGGTGAAAAAATGGGTTACAAAATCGTGGGATAAAAAAACATTAAGAAAAATGAATTGCAGAACTCTACCAGACGTATATCGGTATAGGCAGAGATCTCCGATCATCTGGTACCTAAAAGTAACAGCTCTTAACTGTTAATGAATCGTGTGCTAGCTTATAAATTTTTCAAAATGAAAGTTATAAAATGCTGTGTTGTGTTGTCTGCCTAATTACCTACATGGGCTTAATCCTCTCTGTCTCTGTTTTCCAGGACGACCACTCCATGTTTTTCCAGTTTGGTCCATCCATCGAGCAGCAGGCATCAGTGATGCTGAACATCATGGAGGAGTATGACTGGTACATCTTTTCTATCGTCACAACATACTACCCCGGATACCAGGACTTTGTAAACAAGGTACTGTAAATTATTTAAAAATATATATACCTGTATATATTTTTTTGCAACTGAAAATGGAAATTAAGAGTTCACATAGTATGTGGTGCATGCATAAACTTTCCTAATGATTCTGGTTTCAGTATTCATTTATTAAGGTTTTCTTTGCAGTCATTTTATATTGGTGGTGGGGAGGGGGCTGGGGTCGCGAGACATGGCCAAAGCATTTCCGGCGGTCCCCAGCCAAAAACGTTGAGAACCCCTGTTTTAGCTTGAGACCCAAAAGAGAAATTTGTCTCCCCAGGACCCAAACTACGTAGAATAGCAGATCTACAAGCTCACAACACGTCGCATTGGGGTGCGTTGTGAGCTTATAGAGCGGCTATTTTCACTACTTCTTAATAATTTTGTTTCTAATTTAGGATATTTCTGTGATTCTTTTTATTTTAAATTATTTTCAAAAAATGCTTGAATTTGTTTTCAACTCGTGAAAACAAAGGGATATTCACTCGTGAGTCGCGACCCAAAAAAATGGATCCACGACCCACAAATGGGTCCCGCCCCACTGTTTGGGAAACAGTGCTGTAGACCTACACTCTGCCTGGGCTCTGTGCTGTTGACTTTGTGTGATCATTTAACATTTATTTTATTTCTAATCGTGAATCGTTTCGATGTCCGTACATTTACGGACAATAGCAGAAATAGCAAATCTTCATGCTTACAGTAGTGTTTTGGAAGTAAAAATAATATTTCAAATTATTAAATGTGTCAGTGATTTCTTTGTATATTTAAGTTATTTGTCATATCTGCCCTGTGCAATTTGCGATTACGAAGCCTAAAAGGCAAACAGAAATAACAAATCGTTAAACACAATTATCTGTGTGACAATTAATCTCTATTTGTACATAGCTTTTGCATCTGCTATTTTTGAATAGCCACCGCTAAAATCTAAGGTGTATACAGTGGCTTCCCGGTGAATGCACTGAGAGGGAGGCCATAGTGGCCTCGATGGCCTGCTCGCAGTGACCCTCCTGATTTCACGGTCTTTTGTTGAAATTCTGAATTCTGAACTCCCCCCGACTCCCCCTCTTCACACAAGTCCAGTAACTCTGACCAGGAGTGAGCATGCATGACGTTTGGCTCTGCTTTCCCCATTAAAAATAGTCCTTCCCCCCTAATTTGTTTAATTTTTTTGGGTCCAAGATGTTTTTTGCCAGCAAAGTTAACCTGCTTTTTGTTAACTTTTGCACAACAGAAAAGTGAAGCTTTTGGTCATTTGGACACATACAACATACATATTTAGGAATATTGAAAATAGAAAGGAGTGATAACCAATAGAATAAATTGAAATAAAAACACAAATAACAAAGAAAAACTAAAAACTAATGGAAACCAAAAAGAAAAACAGTCACTACAATAAAAGTACATTTCTCATGAGCACAATTAATTAAAGATTGTCACAATTGTGCTTCCATTCATGTCAAATCTACTTCAGAATGGAACTCCCATCCGTTCAATTAATCTCGCTTGTCAGTTATTTCTTTGCCAGTTTCTAACCTCCCACAATATGTTTTTTTTCTCCAGTGCACTCCAGCAGGGGCGTGCACACATAGACATCAAAGGGGGCTTCAGCCCGTGCCCATTTACCCGCCTGTAAAACAACTGCCCTTTGCAGACCACGAATGCAGCATTTACTATGGTGAAAGAATGCAAATGCCACTCCTTTCCATGCCATACCGGAAGGCAGCATTCAGGAGAATTGCTTTTCTACGAAGTCTCCTGAACTTGAACGCAGTATTTTGCGTTGAACAAATTTGTTTTGAAATCCATGTCGTACACCTCGCATCTCCACTAGCCTAAAGAGTGCTGGGTTGCGCCCCGTCACGGGATTTCAGCCCCTGCCTCTCTAACACTCTCTGCACGTCCCTGCCCTCCAGATCCGAAGCACCATCGAGAACAGCTTCGTGGGCTGGGAGCTGCAGGAAGTGCTCCTGCTGGACATGTCCATGGACGACGGAGACTCCAAGTCCATCCAGAACCAGATGAAGAAGCTGCAGAGTCCTGTCATCCTGCTGTACTGCACCAAGGAGGAGGCCTCCACCATCTTCGAGGTGGCCCATTCCGTGGGCCTGACTGGCTACGCCTTCACCTGGATCGTTCCCTCGCTGGTGGCCGGAGACGCGGAGCACGTCCCTGCCGTCTTCCCCACAGGTAGGTAGTCTCAGTGCAGTGCGGTTTGCCCGGAAAGACCTACAAGCTTGGTCTATGAGCTTGTAGGTTTTCTTAGCCTACTGTATAGCCAAAAATGATGCCTTGTGAGCTTGTAGGTTTGCTATTTTTGCTATTTTTCAATCTGAACTATATCTTTTTTTTTTCTTTCTTTTCATACATTAATGCTAGATATTTGTTTTACATTTTGAATTTATATGTCTTTAGTTTTCTAAACTTTACCTGAAGCAAAACGCATTAGAATGATAAACTGCAGTTTTCTGGTACTTATCGTGAGTCACATCGTTATCGAGGTATTCAACAACGTTATCGAATATTGCATTATTTTCTAATATCGCGCAGCATTAGTATCGTCGCTGTCGGGTGGAAAGCTTGTATGTCCAAAACCAGGAAATTACAGGGAATGGAAAAAATAATCTGTATGCCCATAGATCCAATGTCGTTATTATTTAGACATTTGCTAATTTTATGTGACACTTTTGTGCAACGAAGTAGGGCATTTATTTACAAAAAAAACTAAAAGTTCAAATATACATGGTTTCTGCAAGGCAGCACCAATATGCTTCCATTCATCCGTTTGTCACTTCAGAATGGAACTCCCATGCACGTTCTCTCTTAATCTCGCTTGTCCGTGTTTTTCCCAGTTTCTAACCTCCCACGACATGCTTTCAATGTCTTTTCCCCCCTCGGGCTGTTTTTTCCATTGTACTCTCTCTGCCTCTTTAGTTGATAAGTATCTCTTGCCTCTCTCCCTCTCCCGTCTTTCCTCTCCCAGGGCTTATTTCGGTGTCGTATGACGAATGGGACTACGGCATCGAGGCCAGGGTACGTGACGCGGTGGCCGTCATCGCCTCGGCCACGTCCACCATGATGCTGGACCGGGGGCCACACACCCTGCTGAAGTCGAGCTGCCACGGCCCGCCAGACAAGAAGGGCTCCGGTCCCAGCAACTCCAACGAGGTGCTCAAGTGAGTCAGTCGACACACACCACACCAAGCAGCCCATGGTGGATGGCACAGCATACAGACCTCCAGAAATGTTGGTGTCATGCATAAATATTGTTGATGTCGGCCGGAAACTTTGTATGTAGTGTTGATTTTGACAGCAATTTTTTATATGGTTTAAGCCGACTAAAGATACGGTTGATTTAGTTGACTAAAATGTATATTGGCGGCAGGGCTCGACAGTGCGACTAGGTACTCGCATTTGCGACTAAAAATATCACCGTGCGAGTTGTAAAATTCAATTTGTAGCACAGGTGCGACTACAGGATTTGACCATTCAATCGTGATAAAGACAAGTCTTTGTCTACAGCAAGTGCACATTCTATAGTCGTGGTTCTATACCTAAATTTATATTTCTGAACGGCGGTGTCGTTCGCCAAAAAGAGAAGAGCTACAAGCTAACAACGTTCATTTGAAGATCTGTCCCCTTTGCTCCCACCTCCCCTCCCCTCCCTGTGTTGCTGCTCCGTGCTCTTCCCTGTCAGCGGCAGACAGAAAAGAAGTCAGAGCGAACTCAACGGGATAGCATTAGCATGATAGCACAGATTCAGAAGGAATTGCTTGGACCCGACACGTTATTTGCAAAGTTTGTTTGTAATGTTCAAAGTTCAAACGTATCTTACTTTTAACCAAACGCGGGTGAAACAGCGTGTAGCCGTGCGCGCACGCGCGCGCACACACATGGAGTGGACGGATTGATGTTTATCAAAAACAACCCTTGTTTAGCGTTTGCTTACAAAAGCGTGTGCCCAGCGTAAATGATAATGCGAATGACCGAACTGGCTGGATTACCGTATTAATATCAGTCAGTCAGTCAAAGCCAAGGAGAATGTTACAATACTAATTCACCATCGAGCAGCCTCTGCACTGTCTGAATGTCACACTAACATGATAGAACAGCAGGATAAAAACGGATAGCCTGTCTATCCATCCATGAGCAACTTATTATCTATCTAGCTCTGGTCCATAGCTCCAATGTGTTGCACGTATTAGAGGTATGGAATGGAACAGAGCTACTATCGATCTATCTACAAAGTATTAGCATAAAACAAATTGATTATATATATTATATGAAAACAAACATAACAATGATATGATGAATATCACTATTTTGTGATAATTGCTGAAAAGATAGTGATATAATATTGTGACATTATTTCCACCCCTAACTCATATCACTTCATTAAAGAAAAATCACACCCATGTTAAGTGAGGGGCGCTCTTGTCATCATACATCATCAGGTATCATCTCATACTGGCCAATCAGAATGCCTGTTGCCTGTGATTGATTAGCTGATTTGCTCGTTTACATATTACATACATTTTCCCTTCAATGTCAATGGCGTTTAATTTATGTCATATTTAGCAGAATTTTGACGTAATTTCTCTGTTGATCGTCAATGGCTCATTTTGAGATGTGTGGGGACAAAGGCTGTATATAGGAGGGGCTAGCGCTATGGGCTCAGATCCATGCCAATATTGTCTGTGTGTTCGTAAAAGAAAATGCGTAAAAAAACAATCCGTAAAAGAAAAATGCGTAAAAAAACAATCCGTAAAAGAAAAATGCGTAAAAAAACAATCTGTAAAAGAAAAATGCGTAAAAGTTACAGATGCTTTTTTTGGTTCCCCAGTGATATCACTGCCAAAATTCACATGACGGCTGAGAGCCAATCACTTACGAACAGAAAAAAAGACAACCTAAATTACGAATGCTTTTTTTGGTTCCCCAGTGATATCACTGCCAAAAATCACATGACGGCTGAGAGCCAATCACGTGAGGCCTTTTCCTCTACCCAATCAAAAAGCTCCATAAGTCTGCCTGGCAACTGAGGTTGCCATGTTTGTCTGGGGCTACGTTATAAGTATAAGTATAAGTTTATGAGTTACAAGTTTAGCTATATTATATCCATATCTTGTCTTAAAACAACCACTCAATGGCATTATTGACTAATTCATTATTTTATAATGATATATATATGATATATATATATATATATATATATGATATATGATAGCAGCCTCATCATACTATCATCATCATCACATCATATCATATCATATCATATCATATCATATCATATCATATCATATCATATCATATCATATCATATCATATCATATCATATCATATACTATATATATATATATACTATAATTAGTGAATCACTGCCTGCACCAATCGCTCCCACTTTTCACACGGGGGGGCAATATCGCACAACGGGCAAGGGCTAGTATAAAATAGTAATACATAACTTTAAAATATATATTTAATCTGGGACTGGGCTTTCCTGTCTATAGGTTTAGCTATATATCCATAATATCTTGAATTAAAACAACCAGTCAATTACACAAATTCGTTATTTTAGTAGCCTAAAATAAATAAAATAAATTCAGCTATATATCCAATATCCATATTGGAAGCATACCCCCCCCCCCCCCCCTGCCTGAAACAGGATGTGACGTTCTCCCTCAGCTGCTGTCGGTTTGTGTAGCCTAATTTGTTTGTTCCAAGCCACTCTATGGGGAGAAGCCTTTAGCCGCGAGCGAGCATGGTTCCTGACTAGATAGGTGAAGACTTCTTCTTCTTTGGCGATTTTTATCATACTAGATTGGAACGCCCATAAACGTCACATCCTGTTTCAGGCAGGGGGGGGGGTGCGGGTGGTGTGTGCATGAGACAGTGAGCAAGACGTACAGCGTCTCCCTGTGGTGAAATTATACAATGCCTTACTTAATCGTCAGAACGAAAATAATGATGCCTGTGTGCAGAAATTAGGATATAGCCTATTTGCCGATTGTTTTAATATCATATGGATATTGGATATATAGCTGAATTTATTTTATTTATTTTAGGCTACTAAAATAACGAATTTGTGTAATTGACTGGTTGTTTTAATTCAAGATATTATGGATATATAGCTAAACCTATAGACAGGAAAGCCCAGTCCCAGATTAAATATATATTTTTAAGTTATGTATTACTATTTTATACTAGCCCTTGCCCGTTGTGCGATATTGCCCCCCCGTGTGAAAAGTGGGAGCGATTGGTGCAGGCAGTGATTCACTAATTATAGTATATATATATATATATATGTAGTATATGATATGATGATATGATATGATATGATATGATGATGTGATGATGATGATAGTATGATGAGGCTGCTATCATATATATATATATCATATATATATCATTATAAAATAATGAATTAGTCAATAATGCCATTGAGTGGTTGTTTTAAGACAAGATATGGATATAATATAGCTAAACTTGTAACTCATAAACTTATACTTATACTTATAACGTAGCCCCAGACAAACATGGCAACCTCAGTTGCCAGGCAGACTTATGGAGCTTTTTGATTGGGTAGAGGAAAAGGCCTCACGTGATTGGCTCTCAGCCGTCATGTGATTTTTGGCAGTGATATCACTGGGGAACCAAAAAAAGCATTCGTAATTTAGGTTGTCTTTTTTTCTGTTCGTAAGTGATTGGCTCTCAGCCGTCATGTGAATTTTGGCAGTGATATCACTGGGGAACCAAAAAAAGCATCTGTAACTTTTACGCATTTTTCTTTTACAGATTGTTTTTTTACGCATTTTTCTTTTACGGATTGTTTTTTTACGCATCTTTCTTTTACGGATTGTTTTTTTACGCATTTTCTTTTACGAACACACAGATAATATTGGCATGGATCTGAGCCCATATAGCGCCCCTTAAAAATACATCATTTTTCATCGTGCTCCTAAAATAATTTGTGTGCTACTAGATTTTTCAACTTAGGCGCACACGTGCTACTTGGAAAAATGCTAAGCGTCGAGCCCTGATTGGCGGGCCTTGATGGCATCGTAATGGCTGATTATAAATGCAGATCTAAAAGCTCACAACACGAGCAACGACTGAGCGCAACCAAACATAAAGTGACTTGTCTTTTAGTTCTACTGGATCTCTTCTCCACTAGTCCCTCGCTCCCTCCCTAACATTTTAGTCTAGTTTCTATTTGTTGATAAAACTTTCAGTATATTTTAGTCTTAGTCATCATAGATTAGTTTTCATTTAGTTTTTATTTTGTTTTCGTCAGTGAAAAAAAAGGTATAGTCGAGGAACATTTTTCCTCATAGTTTTAGTCGATGAAATCAATACTGCTTTCATGTATCTAAAAGCATTACTTTTCTGGAAAAAAATAACCCGTGGATGGATCCAATGTAATTATCATTTAGTCACTTATTAATACTATTCATCGGTTCATTATTTATAAAACCCCACAGATATACTGAATGGGTACAGGCTTTAGTTTAGACCATGGGTGTCAAACTCAAGGCCCGCGGGCCAAATGTGGCCCGCCATGTCATTTAATGTGGCCCGCCTGCCTCAAGCAAAAAAAAAAAAAAAAAAAAAAGTTTTTTTTTTTTTTTTGGCTATTTTTTTTTAATAGCCAAAATATAGGCTTATAAGTAAGGCTGCATGATATATCGAACATGTACCTTCATCAGAGTGGAGAATATAAGTATAAATCAAGTTGAGCAAAGCCACTCTTCTCTGCCCCTCTCTCTAACAGACACAGTTAACGATTGCTTGTTAAGTGCCTGCCAGACAGACAATCAGATGAAATGAAGGCAGGTGTAGAGTAGAGTGTAGACTAGTGAACTGAACATGTTCTCTTTATCAAGTACTTCATACCAGCCCCTTATGAAACTACTTCTCCCCAAATCCAAATGGATTTCATTTTCCATCCTGAATGGCAGTAACTAGCATACAATGAGAACTGAGAAGATCTCCACAAAGGTTTACTCATCAAAACTGATTATATAACTGTAACCATCAAAGCATGCACTCAACATAATTATGTGACCATGGCATGTGCATAATATAAAATCTTATACGTTTTATCTGATATTGATTAATATGGGGGGTGGGTTCAATTAATCGATTATTAATCGGCAGAGCTGTCGACTATTCAATTTGGCTGATGTTCACTTTGTGGCATCCCTACAAGTTACAACAAGTGAGTAAGTGACTATCTCTCTTCCATACTGGTGTGTGGCGTCTCTTGCGTGATATGATGAAGTAGAACGGTGCCGTGCACATTATAGGGACAAAGTCGTGTGTGTGTGTGTGTGTGTGTGTGAATGTGTGAAGACCCATCTTCTCTTTCTGTCATAGTGACATTGTCCTGCATCAGATCATGTCCAAATCAGGTTCTCCAATCTCCAGTAGCCTCTTCAGTTTTTTGAAGATTTTTTGAGTGGTGCAACCACTCCCTTACGGAGGTGTGTGTGGCTGGCTGGGTCTGAGCACTATGTGTGTGGCTTGCTGGCTGGCTGGGTCTGAGCACTATGTGTGTGGCTTGCTGGCTGGCTGGGTCTGAGCACTATGTGTGTGTGTGGCTGGCTGGCTCTGAGCACTATGTATGTGGCTTGCTGGCTGGCTGGGTCTGAGCACTGTGTGTGGCTGGCTGGCTGGCTGGCTGGGTCTGAGCACTATGTGTGTGGCTTGCTGGCTGGCTGGGTCTGAGCACTATGTGTGTGGCTGGCTGGCTGGCTGGCTGGGTCTGAGCATAGATAGATAGATAGATAGATAGATGGATATTATAGCAGTGACTGACTGAAGGGCCTCCCACACCGTCTGCGAACGCCGCGCGTCAAAACAGCCGCCTCCATAATTTTCAATGAACCTATTGCACACCGGCGGCGTCCGACGTGCGCTGACGCGCCGCGTCGGACGGAGCCGGTGTGTGTTGGGCTTGAGACATCGAACGTGCGTCCGCAACTGGTTGTGGCCCCCATCAAGTGACCTTTTGACCAATGCGGCCCTCGCCCCAAATGAGTTTGACACCCCTGGTTTAGACATACTATTTGTCCGACTGTCATTAGACCGACAACCTACTGTACCTCAAACCCTAACCTAACCCTAACCACAAGCACGGGAGCAGCGCATGTTCAACCGCATGTCCCACCGTTGCTTCTGCATGTCGGTCCGTTGATGTGTCTAACTAGAATTTCGTGGCCGCTTCACGAACACTCATTCCAGATTACGTTGCCGCGCACTATGGGAAGAAGGAAATTGCCTGCAGGCTATTCGTGTGTGTGTGTGGCGTGGCGAGAGAGAGAGAGAGACTCCGCACGTCAAAAATGAATTGGAATAAAAAAAAAATGATGTAGCCGCTGCAGGCTAGCCACTGCCTATATGTATCGTCTGGATCGCATGTTGGTGAACTCTTCATGCCGTGTGGCCGTGTGTGATCGCCGGCGCGGGGCGGAGGGGGTCCGCGGTAGTATGCGTGGTAGTCCACTGTCCGCGACTACAGTCACTGAGTCTGTTCCCCATGAAATCCTTTACTGTAACATTAAATCAGCGAGTCTGCTGGCACGTTTTGTCGGCACTCCGCTGTTTTTGTGTGTGTGTGTGTGTGTGTGTGTGTGTGTGTGGGACACGTGTGTGTGTGTGGGGGCGTGGCTTACAGGCGTGCGTGTGCGTGTGTGTGTGTGCATGCAATCAAAAGCCAATGCGAAGTTGCGAACAGTTTAATTGTTTTACTTAGGCAAAAAACAACTATTGTCAAACAACAATAGTTGTCAACAAGAGATTTAGAAGGAATAAGCAAAATCGTGAGGCTCCAATTCCCTTCCTCGTTTGTCTTCTCCTGCGGGTGCGGGACTCGGAGAGAGGGGGATCAAATTGCAGGCTCGCAGCAGGCAAAGGGGAGGGGCTAGTGACGGGTGAGCACATGTTGGCTCTGATTGGCTAGTGGTATGGGCACAGTTTTATGGGCACATCTTTTCATTGGCTTGTTCCCACAACTTTACAAATGTATAATAGATTAATGCGTGTGCATCCCCACTGAACCGCTGAACCGCTGTTTCACAAATTGTGAAAATATTTTTGCATGGCACCAGTCATTTCCACACACCCACAAGAAAAAGTTGAAATGGTTTTGTGCCCAACAGCAACAATATGCTACACCACTCAAGCGGGTAATAGGGAGTGAACATTATGGATTCCTCAGCACTGATTCGCAGCGCTAACATGCCCCTCAGTTGCAATTGTTTGCACCTTGTTATGTTATGCTTGATTTACTGTCCTACGTTGTGACCCTTAGCTTCAGGCGAGCAGCGTTGTGGGAAAGGCAGCCAATAAGAAAGCAATGCAACATGTTCCTTCACTTTAAAGACCACATCGCCCATTTCCAGCCTAAACTGTATCTTCATAGGTTTAAATGCCGCTTTTGGAGGGGTGCTAGCATGGCATGGCCAAGTCTATGGACTTTTAATGTTTGTTTAGAGCCTAATAATTATAAATGTACCGTCCCAGCCAAGTCTATTGTTTATGGTAACGTAAGACGTCATCTCGCTGTATTAAATGTTTTATGTCTACTCACTCTGTGTCCCAGAGGAGGCCTGTGGAAAGCTCAGATCTATCTATCTCAGATCTCTATGCGGGTTTCTGAACTGCCCATAGCCCGCCAATAAGACACAGAGTGAACAGACTGAGATTACAGAAAAGGCAGGTCACACAGGTGTAATCTTTTTTTATTCACTACAGCATGTATTGTAGAAGCAGCATACTGAAAATACTGAACATAATATAGTTCAGAATCAGCTTTATTGTCTCATCACAGGTTTTCAGAAGTGGGTGAAATTAGTTTTTGTGCATCGTTCAAATCGTATTTTTATTTCGTAGGTAAGTAAAAAAGGGAAGAAGAAGAGTGGTGGAAGGGAGAAAGGAAAAAAATATCTACATACTGTATTTACATGGTGCCTGAGATAAGATATAAATAGGGTGCGTGAGCATACAATTTACAATTTACAATTTAGGCATTTAGCAGACGCTCTTAATCCAGAGCGACTTACATTAAGCAAGAACAAAAAAGCATGGGAATACATCACATAAAAACATTTATCATGAAACATGAGTAAGCTAAGAAAGTAACAGTGGAAAATCTATATATATAGCAACAGATGTATACTGTGCATGATATACTTATAAACAGTTAGTTAAGGTCGTGCTGTCATGCCCAAGCAATGAAGCATACACCTTGAGCTCAGCTATGCAGCCAGGGAGTGGTGTGTACATGGCTGTGCAGTCATACATGTACAGGGAGTATAGAGGAGAGGGCTCAGCACGCATCCCTGAGGTGCTCCAGTGTTTAGGGTCAGGGGGTCAGATGTGATGCTGCCCATTCGCACCACCTGATGTCAGTTTGACAGAAATCTGTGTATCCACTCGCAAATGCTTCGGTGTTGTAGCCCCAGGTCTCGGAGCTTTGTACATACAGTACTCTACACTCATATTATAGGCGTACTGCACACATCATATTGTATACTGTAGATTATCACACAGGCTGTCAACGTCGACGACTAATGCCAGCCGATTTTGTTTATCTCATACGGGTCGACTTATTCATTCACAAAGACAAAGATGAAATACCATTTGACCAGCACTTTAATTAAATTATTAGATTAATGTTTACTGTCAACGAGGAACTGCTCTGGTGAACAAATTGGTTGCTGTGATTTCACTTTGTCGTGGTGGGCTAGTAGTTGATTGAGAACACAGACGGCCTCACCAATCACCATTCCTGATTTATATATTCCGTGTCGTGTCGTGCACCGAAAATAGCCGATCTACAAGATCACAACACGCCACGAGCTTGTAGATCTGCAATTCCTGTCGAAGGTGGCTGCTTCTACTTTAGGTTTTTGCTTCTTTGTATGTGGGTTTGACATGATGAGTTCCTTCAACAGCGAGAGGCTCTGTACTGTAGCTTATCCTGATAGGTCAGCTGGCGTATTATCCCTATTGGGAAGAATACTGCTTAAGCTTGTATCGATTGGTCCACTGACATATTATTCATACTACAGTATGTGCTCATGTACATAGGTATTACAAACAGAGTTATTTCTCCTTTGTTACTTTTTTCCAGTCTACACAAGCACGTAAAAACATGAATCTCTGTCTACATGAAAACCAATTTAAAACACTATAAAACACCAGCTGTCATAGCTTGACTGTCTATTGACAGTTTCCAGTCAACACCTGCAAATATATCGCCCAGTCTGTGCTTTTGAGATACCTCAAAAGATTATACAATGAGCAGTGAACACATCGAAAAACAAGAGATATGTGTAAGAGATATATTGCAAATAATCTTCCTAACAGGCCTACAGTGTTTATTCATTGGCTTGTCCACCTGGCTCTCATTGAATTTAATGCATTCCATCGGGGCTCCAGTTATTGCCTCCCAGTGTGTAACGTGGCGTTATCTCATAAGCAGCAACTGGATTTAAGTGACAATGTGCAACAACTAATCAGATGGCAGATGTGTTTATTTAGTCATACTGTACTGTAGGTCCCGAAACTAGCTGTCGCCAATGTGAAGAGAAGAAGCTATTTCTGGTTAGGTGAAATATACATCGCTTACAGAGACGACTTCCACTGTAGTCTACTGTACATATACTGTAGGAGTAGTTCACCCAAGAAATTACTTATTTTCAATCTTTTTCAATATTTTTATCAATTACACACTCCATGAAGACTAGGATTTGTGGGGTCAATAAGCCAATCATTTGATGACCTTGTGGCTGCTCAGTAGGAGACTACATGCATACATTTCCTTAATGATACTGTATATCTCTTTTTTTCAGTATTAATTTATGATATATTTTCTCTATTATTAAGGTTATTTTTTGCAGTCAGTTTGTATTGGGGTGGGGAGGGGGCGGTGGGGCGGGGGTTGCGAGAAATGACCAAAGCATTTCCGGGGGTCCCCAGCCAAAAATGTTTTGGGTGAACTACTCCGGAGTATAGTTCACCTGAAACATGCACAGGTGTCCGTCTCTGGTGTTTCTTAAAGGCCTTTAAGAACCACCTGTGCAGTGGCCAGCTGCTGCCCATTTCACCTTCTCACCGGCCGGGCGCGCGTGGCCACACAACGCCACTGGTATTAATGGTGATAAAATGCATCCTAGCCTACGTGTATACTAGGAGTCAACATGCAATGACAGCGCGGAATATCAAAATAAACTAGAAAGCAGTTCCTGTAGAAACTGCGTGGGCTCGCATAAAATGCAATGTATAAAGTTATTGCCGTGTCAAGTTTGAAACTCGGGGCCCGGAGTAATAGTGTTCCCATTGGTGGTCTAAATCCATAATCAAAATTTCGGGACTGTAGCATATTGTAAACAAAAGTAGAAAATGTATTAAAGCTGAAGTAAAAGTTTAAAAAAGTATGAACATTTGGAAAAACTATAGTTTAAGCATATATAACTGCATAAAGCGGAATAAAGTATGTGGAAGTTGTAGAAGTGTTTTTAAAAGTTTTTCTTTGAAGGTAAAAAAAAAAAAAACTTTATTAAAAAAATTTCAAGTTTATTCTTAATAAGTAAAAAAAAAAAAAGTTTAAGTTTTTTCTTAATAAGTAATATTTCTTTTAAGTTTTCAATTTTTTCTTTTTTTGCAATTTTTTCTTTTTTTTCTTTTTTTTTCTTTTTTTTCCTTTTTTTTTCATTTTTTCTCTGTGCTTTGGTGGTCACATTGTGTGAAAGAGGACATGTGTGGCTACAAAATGACCAAAGAACATGCGTGTAAAATGAATACTTTGGCCGGGACGACAATTTGTTTGGTAAATTTTCAAGGAAAGAATTTCAGTCTCCACACTCTAGTCAAAGAAGCCCCGCACTCTAAGATGGCACTAATTACGCGAAACGGCCTGCGATTGAACTGCGATTTCGGAAAAAACGTTTAACGTATTCGAATACGGTTTGAACCGTCCAGAGTCCAGAGTCGTGTGAGCGTTCTAAAGTTTAAATCACGTTTCTACGACAAAGTATGCCAGAGTAATGAGGCTGCAAAAGTGAGGTTGATTTAGAGATAAATCCCATTCATTGTCTATGGGAGGCAAAAACTATAAATAAAGTTAAATATTTTAAAAAGTATAAACTTTTTCAAAACAACTTTTTCACCAATGAAAGTTCAAAGATAGATGAACATTATAAAGTTTGAATGAAGTTTCAAAGTGAAAGTATGACGGAGTAATAAGAGCTCAAAAAAGTTAACTGTGAAAAATGGGACCTTTCTTCCATCGACTCTCATTATAAAGGATGTTAAAAAAAGTTAAAAAGTATAAAAAGTATAAAAAGTATAAAACTTTGTAAAAATAAAAATACAAGCCACAATCACTTCAAAGAGCTGAACAGTTTGAAGTTTGAACAAAATTTCTAGCTTAAAGTATGTGGAAGTAGTAGGGTGTCAAAAAAAACGGCGGAATAAAGAATAAAGAATAAACATAGGTTGGCAATAACTAGTGTGTGCTCGCTGTAGCGAGCCCACAATGATGTAGCCTACTCCCACTTTGCAGCATGTCTATAATGTGAGAAACCTCCATTTATCTTGTTTCTTGGGGGGGGGGGGCATCAGCGCACTAGATTAAAAAATGAAGGTGGCACTTTATTATTTGTAGAAGAAGACCATATTTCCCTTTGGATAAACATGTCTATGGCTCTGTTCAATCAATCAATCAGTCAATCAATCAATCAATCAAAACTTTATTTATATAGCACATTTCATACAGCACAACCCAATGTGCTTCACAGATTAAAAAGTCACAGATTACAAAAATAGAAAAAAAAACTATGGAGAAAATCAAAATCAAACATTTAATTAATTATAGACAAGAATAAACAATGGATTCATAATATTACCTAGTTAAAGGCAATGCTAAAAATGTGTGTCTTAAGATTTATTAATACTGAGTCCATGGATTCAGAAAGTCATAGGTTCACAGCCAGGCTGTTCCACATTTTAGGACCATAATAACTGAATGCTGCGTCTCCTTGTCTGGTATAGCCTTTGGAACATCTAAGAGACCAGATCCAGAGGATCTGAGAGCTCTTCCAGGCACATACCCTGTTAAAAGTTAGCATTTTCAATTGAGTGCTATAGTATAGTGCCACCCTTTGACCAATGGTCGTGGACTTCGCGTCTTCACCGTTTGGCATAGCCCTCTACCATAATATTGCCAAGTTTCGTGAAAACCGACTGCACGGTTCAGCTAGAACTGCTATTTTTGGCGGAAGACAAAGAACCACCAACCAAATTCAATATGGGCCCTTCCGGCTTGGTCCCTTGATAATGGACAGCTGCAGCCTTATTGCAATGTATCATTGTATGTGCCAAGTCTGCCCACAAATACAGAGCGAAAGAAGAGGAAGAAATTATGTAACTGTGTACAGTAGCATAAGCCATGATCACACATGCTTTACAGTACTGAATCATCCTGACACCTACTGTATTACCAAAGCATTTCAACTCCACCATCCTCAGCCCTGCTTGTTTATATGTTGTAAAGGTTGCACAGCTGATCTGAACTGAGCTTTTACAAGAAGATCAGCTGAAACATACACTATAATGACACCTGATACAGTAAGCAGAAAAGACGAGCGAGGGAATGAAGCCTGTATCTAAGTCGTACTCCACTGTCCCAAAAATAGCGTAGCAATTAACCGAAAAAATTATTGAAACTGATATTTAGTTTAGAACCAATAATCGTCTTAATCGTGCTCATGTACACAGGCAAATTAGAATAGATTTAGTTTTTTTAAAATAATTTACAAAAATCTATTAGTCTGATTAACCACGTAATGTTGGTTTCTGCCTGACAGCAGAGATATATAAAAAGCCCAGCCCTTCATCTACTGCTTGTAGATCTGCTATGTTCAGTGTGTGACACCGCTACACAAACCAATTATAAATATACGGAGGTGCTGAGTGAGTCAAAGATAGTGACAAGCTGAGAGAGAGAGAGAGAGCAGAGGTGCAGCGGAGAGTGCATTAAGTGCCTCTGACTGTGAATACATATCAGCATATATATGTCAACAAGTGCAAGCAGATAAACTGGAATCATCTCTCTTTCTACTCCCCCCCCCCCCCCCCCCCCACATCCCTCACTCTCTCTCTCTCTCTTTCTGGTTCCGTGGGCTACAATCACCATGGCGACGCTTTGCCTCCGAAACAACCCAGCAGAGAAATAAATAAATAGTGTGGATGGATGCAAGGAGCACGGAAAGGGTCCGTGTAGCATACTTGTTGTGAGCAGAGGTGGATAATTTACTAAAATGTTTTACTTAAAGGGTCAGGACCCCTCGTCATTTATTTCATCAGAATTCAGATCTAAAGTAGGCGTGGTTATCCGTTGTTGTGGGGGAGAGGCGGCGGAGTGGTGCGTGCATATATCATTATATTCTGAATGGATTCTGCAGAGAGCTGTCCACTATGCGGAAAATGCTAATTCTGAAAAACAGAAAATTAAAACTACTGTAGCTGTTGCAGGTGTAAAAAATAATACAGATTCCGCAACTTCGTGGCATATAAGGCGTTTACAAACATGCTGTATCCAGACTGTAATTTTCTTCTCCCATGCTCGGCTCGCCCTGTTGGGCTCTGACTGCTGTGACTGCTGTGTCTGTTGGGCTATGAGTCTATGACTGCTGTGTCTGTTGGGCTATGAGTCTATGACTGCTGTGTCTGTTGGGCTATGAGTCTATGACTGCTGTGTCTGTTGGGCTATGAGTCTATGACTGCTGTGTCTGTTGGGCTATGAGTCTATGACTGCTGTGTCTGTTGGGCTATGAGTCTATGACTGCTGTGTCTGTTGGGCTATGAGTCTATGACTGCTGTGTCTGTTGGGCTATGAGTCTATGACTGCTGTGTCTGTTGGGCTATGAGTCTATGACTGCTGTGTCTGTTGGGCTATGAGTCTATGACTGCTGTGTCTTTGATCCAGTTGAAACAGCGGAGCGGGAGCTCCTGGGGCACAACCTACTACGAGCGTATCGCTGTTGTTAAAGCATTACTTGGATTCTATAAAACAGTACATTTGAAGTATCCTGGCCCAGCCAGCGTGCTTTCTGGTATAGAGGGTCATTTGAAGTATCCTGGCCCATAAGCCAGCGTGCTTTCTGGTTCTGGGTCATTTGAAGTATCCTGGCCCAGCCAGCGTGCTTTCTGGTTCTGGGTCATTTGAAGTGGGTGCCACTGGGATCATGGCGGTGGATGCTATTGGTTCACCTATCTGAGCCTGGCAGAAGCTAAATGCAGTGAGAGATAAATCTGCCAGTCAATGAGTTGACGCAGCAAAGGTCGTCGCGATCGGGACTCGAACCTGTGACACGCTGTTAGACTGAAATGGAGCCTATAGGTGCCCGAACCACTAAGCCAGCGGTCCGGGCCGGTTTCTTTTACATTTTTTGAAGCTCTTCTATAATGAAATGCCTAAAATAGGGATAGATTAAGATAGATTAGCGTTCTCTTATTTTAATATATAATCGATTAACACTCGCATGACTGAAGTAAGGCCAGCTACCACACAAGCAAGCTGACTTAAGGTCAAAAATACCTTTCCTGCATGTTATTGTCTCCACCGGGCCGAAGGCATGGGGAGAGAGTGTGTGTATGTGTGTATGTGTGTGTGTGTGTGTGTGTGTGTGTCTGTGTGTGTGTGTGTGTGTGTGTGTGTGTGTGTGAGTCCGTGTGTGAGTCCTTGTGTCCGTGTGTCCGTCCGTCCATCTGTGTACAGCTTATCTCCGGCACCGTTAACCCGGTGAACCACGATGAACTTCTGCCCCAAATTTTCCAAAACGGCCTGTTATAGCGCCACCAGGAGGCCGACTTTTGAAAAACATTCCCACAAATCGTTACACAGTATCTCTAAAGTCATGTGTTCAAGGCAGGTCTGTCAGATATTTCATATTCCATTGGCTAACATTGGAGGAATGGCCCGTTTTGAATAAAAAGCCTCAAATCATGAACGCAGCGTGCAATATTTTGTGAAATCTTTCACAGACTTTCCTACTAGGCTCAGGAATATATCCCACCCTTTTCACATTGGCCTGTTATAGTGCCACCAACAGGTGGATTTTTGCAAAAAACATTTAATCAAAATCATCCAATTGCCATCCAAGGCGTAAGAAGAAATGGCACCCTTTTCACATTGGCCTATTATAGTGCCACCAGGAGGCCACAACCTGACCTGCCCTGGTGGAGTCCACTCCCGTGGGGGTGGAAGGGTGACAGGGGTCATTTTGATCGGAAACAAATAGGCAGAGATGGTATAAGTATGCCTACATTTATGTTTAAAAAAAATCACACCCATGTGAAATGAGGGGCGCAATTTATGTTAGCGGACCTTTGACATTGCTACATAATGTACATCATCATAATTTTTCGACCGCGGTCATGGATTTCACAATGCCACGCCAGACTTTCCGGTCCTTCATTGCCATCCCCAGTTCCTGCTTACTGATGCATGTGTACCTAGCGATGATATCAGGGAACGACAGTTTTCTACCTCTGGTCTGCTTTGAGGCAGGACTCCAGAGAAGAAGGGAAGATATAACCTCATTGTCAGCTCTGTAGCAGTGGCCGGCAAACTGTGTTCTTCTGGATCAGACTAGTGAAGAAACACATGGTTGCTGTACAGTATATTAGATTAGTCGATGGGTGGCTATTCCAAGACAGATTTTGCGCCCTCATTAGAAGGTGGGTGTAAGTGCCATCCAACCGTTTCTCTAATTTCTTTAAAAGTGTCCATGTCTCGGAGCCATAGAGTAGAATCGGCTCAACGGTCGTCCTAAATATTTTTACTTTTAACATCTTACTAAGCCTGGATGACCAGATCTTATGCATGTCATTGCAGGCTGACCAGGCCATACCATACCATAATGGTCTGGCCATACCATAATGTACATAAGGTGGTCCCCTTATTGGTCAAGTGCTCCCACCAACATGTGATTGGTTAGCCGATTTGCTCGTTTACATATGACGTAAGTTTTCCCTTCAATATCAATGGCGTTTAATGTTTCGATGTTTAATTTACATCATATTTAGCGGAATTATCATCATACATCATCATGCACCATCCCCTACTGGCCAAACAGAATGCCTGTTGCCTCTGATTGGTTAGCTGATTTGCTCGTTTACATATGACATACATTTTCCGTTCAATGTCAATGGCGTTTAATGTTTTGATGTTTAATTTACATCATATTTACAGTGGAATTCTTCTTCTTTTTTATCTTTTTACCTTTTTTTCCATTAAAATACTGGACATACAAAGACACAAAAGGAACAGTACAAAACATGTTCAACACAGATTTACCCTCCCACCCACCCTGAGGGGAGAATTGTAGAGAGAAGCAAAATTCAGTGTGTAACAGTAGTAATAATAATATTGGAAATGAAAGATAAAGTAAGAAAAATAGCAATCAATGGGCAGGGAGGGACTGAAGAACCAAGAACCGTAGACAGGGTATGACAAAAAGATGTCCAAAAAGAAAAAAGCTTTGTAGCTTTATAGTGGAATTCTGATGTAATTTTTCCGTTCATTGTCAATGGCAAAAATTGAGACGTGTGGGGACAAAAGCTGTTTTAGAAGGGCTAGCGGCCCTTAAAAAATAAAAAAAAACGGATTTATTTTGAATCGAATATTTAGGAAAAGTCATGGAAGAGGAAATTTCGTCAGAGCTTCATGGGCATAGATAATCAACTTCAAAATTTCAAAATGGGTCAGAAAGACCTCACAGACACTCAAGTGTTAAATCCATTAGTTTGCACCGCTGGTATACTGTACATATGACCCATGGAATGAGGTCAGAAGTATGGCCGTGTGTGTGTGTGTGTGTGTGTGTGTGTGTGTGTGTGTGTGTGTGTGTGTGTGTGTGTGTGTGTGTGTGTGTGTGTGTGTGTGTGTGTGTGTGTGTGTGTGTGTGTGTGTGTGTGTGTGTGTGTGTGTGTGTGTGTGTGTGTGTGTGTGTGTGTGTGTGTGTGTGTGTGTGTGTGTGTGTGTGTGTGTGTGTGTGTGTGTGTGTGTGTGTGTGTGTGTGTGCGTGCGTGCGTGCGTGCGTGCGTGCGTGCGTGCGTGTGTGTGTGTGTGTGCGTGCGTGTGCGTGTGCGTGCGTCCACCTGTCACATGCGGTTGGTATCAACACCCTTCCCAGAGAGGAACAGAGGGGGGTACTCAACACCATCGTTAGTATCAGGTGCTGTCATGCACAAACCTTGTATGTCCAAAAGCGTTACTTTTCAGGACATCGACACTGTCGAGCAGAAACCTCCCATCTCGTAATTTGCTGTCCTACTTGATTACAAATTTAAGTTGACGATTAATACGTCTACGATTAATTATCTTACAAATAGTTGAGATTAACGTGTTTTTGGCTTTGGAACATTGGACAATACATTTTTAATTTGCCTTTTTAGGCCTCGTAATAAAAAATTGCACAGGGCAGATATGACAAATACTTACTTACTGACACAAGAAATTACTGACACATTTAATAATTTTATACTAAAATGTAAACATTGCAGAAATAGCCGATTGTAGATCTGCTATTTTTGCTTTTTTATTTTGACAATTATGACGAAATAATTGCAATTATCTCATATAACTTTGTAATAATTGTGACAGGCCTATACTTGATCATACTACAGCGTCGCACTAAAGCATCATAGTCTCAGATCGACGAGCTCGAAGCACGGCGCGAAGCCAATAAGCCATGCTTTTCTAATGCTAATCTGTGTTTTGGACATAATTGACCAGATTTGACTGAGAGCCTGCCATCATGCAACCTCCAGCTTTTCACCAGAGGAGAAAAACTGAATTTATTTATATTTTATCCAAAATGAGTTAATAGCACAGGCAGACTCTTCCCATACTAGAGCATGTCTGAAATAAATATCAGAGCTGAAATCGACGAATCGAATGTAAATATGAAATAAATGCTTAAACATGTAGCTAGGTGTAATGTTAGAGTCCATAAAAGTGAACCTTTCAAGCCTGTTTTCTCAACTCACTGTTTTCTGCAAGACATTACTCTATAAGCCATTTCTCTAAAACTGGTGGGTCAAACTGAACAACCAATATGTCAATTTGAAGCTATGATTCCCTGCTTTCATATGACATGAAAAAAAAACGAAAATTCAAAAGACTCCAATGGCAGTCCCTCAGTCAAATTTGACCACATACAGTATGAGGTTTCCACCCGACGGAGATGAAACGGAAAAAGAACCTGTGTTCCAGTGCATCCAGTGTAGTTATTATTTAGTCACAAGCTCTTGTTAATAATTTCCTTGGTTAAATATTTATAAAAGCCTACGGACAAACTTAACAGCGGGTACATTCCCTGTTAAATGTTTTCCAAAAATTGCAAAAAAATATTTACCATATTTACCATCTCAGCTTCTACTGTATAGGTCGGCTATTTTTGCAACCTTTTCTCGACCCCGTCATACGGCAAAGTACAGGCATTAATTAATTCACGAAAACAAAAAGTTAGAAATATGGAGATACAAGGTTTCCCGCCTGACAGCGGCGGTATGTCATGTAGAATGTAACGTAACGTGTTACCATGGTACCCACAACCAACAGCAAGTTTAATGCATTTTGGCTGCGTTGCCATGGGAACAGTAATCTCACCCGAGAGATGGGTGGTGCATGGGAGGAGGAGGGGGTCGTACGAAAAGAGAGAAAGAAAAAAAAAGAGAGTCGGAGGAATAAATGAAGAGAGAAGATGTTTCTCTCACTCAGTCTGTGTGTTGAAGATCATCGTGTCTGTCACAATTTACAAATCAATGGTTCCACCGCCTGGAGGAGCTGGTGGAGGTTGTAAAAGTAGCAATGCCAGTATGTAAAAATACTAGTTAAAATCAGGCCTGTATTCAAACTTTTACTTGAGTTAAAAGTACAAAAGTATTGGCGTCAAAATGCACTTACAGTACCAAAGTTAACACATTTTGAGCCATAGGCGTATATTTACGTTCTATAAAACTTTATACATTAACCGTTTCCCCGCCAGGATGAATTAATAACATCCCGGGACATCGCGCCATTCAACCCTTATTTTGAAGATCCAAAACTCTGCGACCGGATGTTGTCAGCTTAATGGTGTGTGGGTTGTCTAGACGGGATGTTATTGTTTGCCTGGAGCATGAGAGGCACCATTACTGCACCCTGGGAGGGGTTTTGGAGACTAAAGTGACTGAAAGCGTGTCGTGCAACCAAGATGGCGCAGCCCAGGGTCTAAGGCTCTAAGCTAACAACAGATAGCCCTCAGAATCTAATGTGAGTATAGCCTTTCCACTAGATCGAATCAAACACATTTATACAACTGAATAAACATAGATATGTATTTTGGCAGCATCGCTTCCCGACAAATAACACAGATATAGCTATATTCTTGAAACTAAATTGAGATAGAAATATTTCACAACTCAGAATGAAGGCCTACACCATTTCTATTTTCTGGAATTCAGAAGTGATGTGTACCACAGATGCCGTACACTACAGCGACATGAAAGGTGTATAAACCTTGGGGGGTTGTCTGTGATTGAAACGAGGGCTTCACAGCTCCATTATGATCTGGGCCAATCAGGACTGGTGCTGAGACGGGGACATCACACACGGATACCTGTGGAGTCTTGAGAGAGGAACACTATGGACTCAAGCAGAAAGCCTCCCATCTCATTCACAGTGTGAGCACGGCTTAATAACAGCTGCACCCCACAAACCTACAATGACTGTTTCCATTAGTTGTTCTAAACGGCACCTGAGCAGTCTTGGTGTCCCTATTCTGGGCTGAACATACGATGAAAATAGAAGACATACAATTCTACATACAAGCTCGCAACCATATGGTCATATCGTTAAAAGTGTGTGCCTTGATGCCATATAGGAAAACATATCCAAGACAAAAAATATGACAGAAATCCTCTTAGAATTTAAAGTTCATTAAATCACTGTTAATGAAAGCAATTTTAATGTTGAGCAACAATATTAAAGCACACATGAGCTCACACACTCTGACACAAGTCAAGTGTGTGCCTAATTGCTCACTAATTAAAAAAGCACTGCCTGAAGCACATGAATACTGCTCTTTGCAGTATCTTTTGAGTGGGTTACAGGATACAAGATCGTACCATAATAACCAGATTTAACCAGTCCACTTTTCACAGTCCGTTTGCACTCTTCAGACACAGGCAGACAGATGCAGAGATCTCCATATACAATATGGGCACAACAGTGACACAGACAGACTATGACAAAGGTATTTCATTGATTGATTGATTGATTGATTGAAAAATGTATTTCACAGTATGCAGAATGGGTACATTTCAAAAGAAAGTACAGGTCAATACAAAATAAACTGCTGCTTTAGGATAGAACCAGAAAAAGCACAAAGACTTGGTCCTCCATTTTCAATTCATTGGAACATTTAATGACGTACAAATATACGCAAATATACTAGGTTCCCAACTTGCATCGTTTCCAAGTAGGCCGGTGGCCGACGGGCACAGGTCTTGTTATATTATGCGTATATACATTACAGTACAGTTTCAATACAGTTCTTATTGTCATAGATTATTCCACGGAGCAATCTGGCACAACATTCACTAGACATTATTAAATGCTTTAATATTAGTTTGTTTTACGAAACGCAGCAAGATGAGCAGAGTCATCTCACTGCCATCATCGAAAACGTAATGAATTAATTTGTACGTTCACAAAACCTCATGAAGATGAAATCTACACGTCAATAGTGCCGTGAAAAATGCATTATCACACACAGAATGCACTGAACGTGCACGTGAGAGGCACATATAATAGATGTCTATTAGTGCACTGATCCGATAGAGCGCACGTTCCAATAAGGTGAAGGGCCATGAAATGACATGAAATATTGATAGCAGGCTAAATGGTAAATTCAAGAAATAACTTGAAATATGTCATTTTAATGCTATCATGAATAAAGCAGACAAACTCTCTGCCTACACACACACACACGACCTAGCGAGATAATTTGTACTCAATATACCAATAATAAATGGTGTCCATAAACATTGATCAAATTCAGTACATAGTTTTTTGATAGTGATGCCGGAAGAGTCAAAGGTTGTGTACTTGCTACTTGACCAAATAAGTTAACAAAGTACACTAGAATTGTGTTGAGCAATGGACATTGTTAGGATTAGCATTTCCTGGTCCTGAACTCTTCTTCACTACACTACACTATGGTTAAAAATAGCCTAAACTTGCTGTCCTAAAATGTTGAAGTCTGAAGTGTAGTAATACAAATGCGTGCGTGCATGGGTGCGCCAGTTTGAGACAGCCTGATAAAGAGAAAGTGGGAGATTGACGTGAGAGGAGTGACAGAACGAGATTGAGACAGTTTTTTTGGGGGGGAAAGGGCACTATAAACTCCTTCAAATAGGCAGTCTAGGAAAAGTGTTGGCAGCTGCCGAATAATGCTTTGAGAGAGAGAGAGCGAGATGAAAAAAGAAAGCGAAGCAGGGCTTTCCGATTCAACTTCAGCTAATTGAAAGAGATTTTTTTATTTAGAATGGACTGCTATAAGAGCACAGGAATGGAGAGCCACACACACAGCAGTAATGAGAGAGAGAGGGAAGGAGGAGGTGGTGGTGGTGTTGTTGTTTTGGAGGCAGAAAGGCGAATAGAATTAAAGTTGAATACAAGGGGAGAGGATTCTGGTTTGAAATGTAAAGCACAAAGGTAACAAATGGAAGATTTCTTTGAAAGCAGAACACTCGCCCATGCACTGCTCGCAGGATTGAGGCAGGTTTAACCAAGGCTTAATTTGTGCAACCCAGGTCCCCTTTGTAAGTGACGCATCACCCACGATTTGTTGCCGCGCTGAGGAAGGCTCTGTCGACAACAAAGTATAAATGAGACGTTACACCATTGGTTCTCAACCTGTGGGGCCCACTGGCGCAGTGTTGTTTTTGGCAGCAAATTTCTATTTTAGTTTTGTCAATAAAACTTTTAGTTTTAGTCAAATCTTGTCACCTGGAATGTTTTTGTGTTCGTCTAGTAAAAAATCCGAAACCGCGTGTGCAGGGACCTTTACCGTGTGGGGGAATTACTGTAGCAGACAACACTCTCTCTCACACAAATAAGAGTGTGGTATTCTCTCTCCCTCCCTCTGCCTCTCTCGCATGCACTCACACTCCACATTGTAATTAGCAGGCAACTGTGCAACACTCTCTCTCTGTTTCTACTGTAGCTCAACAGCGCTACTTTGGCACCTGTTGGTAGTACCCTAAACATACATGCATACGTAGGGACACAGGGATGGACATTGCTGTTCCTTGGAGTGGCTGCACCACTCAAAAAAAACTAAAATACAAATAGCAATAGCCACTTTGCTCGTGAAAGAGAAACACAATGAAATGCCGTTTAACATGTGTGATATGTTTTAGGCTGGTTTAGAATCACATGTTGAGCTACGCAATGCATGCGTACCATACTGCAAGGCACGCCAGCTGCCACTGCCAGGCTGATTTGAATGTAAAACACAAGCCCCCAGCACGGCTGGCCAACGTTGAAGCGCTCGACCCCTACTGGTCAGAGCTGGGACTGCAGGCGGGCCCATGCATTTTTAGCACGAGTAAACCCCCGTGCACCTGGGGTTTAACATTGAGCACTTGTACATTTTGGACAGCATATTTTGGTGTCCAAATCGAAGAAATGTGGAAGTGGAATAGCAGGGGCTCTATCCTTTATGACTCTATGGTAAAACACCGGTGAACAATCATGGATTCCTCGTCGAGTCTTACTGGGATCTCAGAACAAATTGGGTCCATAAAGCAAGTCGGAACGGCTCGGAATCAGGCCAAATTGTCACAGGTCCACTCAGGGTTGATGCTGTGATTTGAAAGAATTCTCGGAACGGGTCGGAAACAGATCCATTTTGGGTTTGGGTCCATTTTTTTTGGATTTGTGAAGATTTTTATCCAAATATAACAATTAATTAATTCGTATTTGTCAAAGAAAATAATGACAAAATGAAAAGATTTTTTTTTTCTTGAAACCCTAGAAACGTAATTTATTTTATAGTGATAGATTCTTAATATTTGTGTTATGCACCCGAGGTGCCCAGCCCACATGGACATGGACTTATAGGACACAACATATAAGTCATTGCATAAATATTGCATAGGTGTACTGTACAATAAAATCTGTTTTATGATACCTAGTAGTGCTTGCGAACCTCACGATTAAACATGCCTATTTTTTTGTTTCCTACATTGTTTGTACTTATTTCAAAAGGTTAAAACACAATTTAGTATTGTATTGAAAATAGCATAAGCAACGCTTGTGAGCTTGTACTGTAGATCTGCTATTTTCACTATTTTGGGTTATTGGGAGACATCAAAGTTCTCTTTTGGCCTTGAGCTAAAATGTTACGGGCAGCATGGCTTTGCAGATGGGTACACCCGAGAAACAAACATTCTCTATACATCTTAAGACAGAAAACCAACTGCTAGGATCACTGCATTGAGTATTACCACAGGGATTTGCAGGGGTGGAAAAAGTACTCAAATATTTTACTTAAGTAAAGTAAAAAATGCCTCGAAATGATACAGTACTTTCCACCACTGGGGATTTGTGGGTCATTTCACCTGCGCGGAGTGCGCGCACGCACACACACACACGCAAGACACAAGCAGATTCACACATGCATAATAGAAAGGAGAAAAAAACAACAACTCTTGCCCGGAACCATGGAGAGACAAATGCGGCCCTTACCACCTCATCCACAACCACTTGGAGCACATTGTCTCATTATTCAAGCCTTCCTGTCCTCTTATCATGCACAACACAATGGAGCGCCTCTGGATGTTGTGTGTGTGTGTGTGTGTGTGTGTGTGTGTGTGTGTGTGTGTGTGTGTGTGTGTGTGTGTGTGTGTGTGTGTGTGTGTGTGTGTGTGTGTGTGTGGCATGCAAGTACATGTTGAGGTTACAAATATGTATTGTCTTTTTAGTGATTATATCTTTAACTTTTTTGATAATAATTAATACATGAAACTAATCAAGGTGAAGAAATTCAAATGAATCCATTGCATTGGATTTTAGTATTTATATACATAGTGGTACAGTATATTGCTACTGTTAAAGTACTCGGGTAACACATTTGTATTTTGAGTGTGTGTTAAATTGAATCAGGGAGTGTGACAGGACGGTCTCAGTCCATCACTGCAGACAGGATGTGTCATGCAGATCCACAAAGCCACGCAGCGTATACCCTCCTGTGGCCATATAGGAATATTGGCTTTATTATTGCTTGTGTCTCTGTCGAGGGAAATGCGCTAGTTGGGTTTCGTGTGTGCGTGTGTGTGTGTGTGTGTGTGTGTGTGTGTGTGCGGAGCTCTTCCTGCCCCCTAGGGTCACCACCAGCTTCTGTTGCTTTAAATTCTCTACCTCTACCAAACAAATACAGAGAATATTTGGGTGGAAATCATGCACACACATGTAAGCGTGCGTGCAACAGGCACACACAGGCACACACACACACACACACACACACACACACACTAAGATACAGCAACCCCGCGGTAGAGAGAGTCCCAAGTGTACGCCTTAAGAGTGATTGAGCGCTAACTCTAGGTCTGACAGAGCCCTGTGGGGATTGAAATATTCATGCAGCTGTATGTTGTGTTATTGTTATCTGGGTCCTGGTGGTGGTGGTACATATGTGTACATGTCCTGGTGGCGGTGGGGTCGTATGTGTACATGTCCTGGTGGTGGTGGGGTCGTATGTGTACATGTCCTGGTGGTGGTGGGATCATATGTGTACATGTCCTGGTGGTGGTGGGATCATAATGTGTACATGTCCTGGTGGTGGTGGGATCGTATGTGTACATGTCCTGGTGGTGGTGGGGTCGTATGTGTACATGTCCTGGTGGTGGTGGGGTCGTATGTGTACATGTCCTGGTGGTGGTGGGGTCGTATGTGTACATGTCCTGGTGGTGGTGGGATCGTATGTGTACATGTCCTGGTGGTGGTGGGGTCGTATGTGTACATGTCCTGGTGGTGGTGGGGTCGTATGTGTACATGTCCTGGTGGTGGTGGGGTCGTATGTGTACATGTCCTGGTGGTGGTGGGATCGTATGTGTACATGTCCTGGTGGTGGTGGGATCATATGTGTACATGTCCTGGTGGTGGTGGGGTCGTATGTGTACATGTCCTGGTGGTGGTGGGGTCGTATGTGTACATGTCCTGGTGGTGGTGGGATCATATGTGTACATGTCCTGGTGGTGGTGGGGTCGTATGTGTACATGTCCTGGTGGTGGTGGGATCATATGTGTACATGTCCTGGTGGTGGTGGGATCATATGTGTACATGGTGGTGGGATCATATGTGTACATGTCCTGGTGGTGGTGGGATCATATGTGTACATGTCCTGGTGGTGGTGGGGTCGTATGTGTACATGCCGCACGTGCTACAACCTCACCTCGTATTAACCCATTTTGACCTGACACTAGATTCTACAAAATGTCTTCTGAAAAACCTGTTTCTATGTCAGTCGTTCATGTCAAGGACCCCCAGAAATGTAATTGGCCTCAACCCCCTCCTGAAAATATGTTGTTTCAGGGACACCCCCAAGGGCAAAGATTAGTTAAAAATGTTCGCTCTCAGAGAATATATATTCAATGATTTGCGCCACTCGGCACTCTGTGCTGCGCTAAGAGCTTGTAGATCTGCTATTTTTCAATAGCTAAAGTATGACATAATGCTTAAAACTCCAACAGGAGTTCCCACCCAGAATGGGTTAAAAACAGAGACACGGGTGATGTCGAGCTGCGAGAAATGCATCCTACTAACTTAAGTCTTTCTCACCAGCGGAGGAGGTTGTTTTATGTCATTCTACTTACTGTACCTGCTTTCTTCACCTCCCCCCAAATGTAAAGATAGAACTGGAGAGAGGAAACTAAAAATGAGCCGTGTTTATTTATAGAGAATTATGTGGGATGTAAAACCATAGCAATTGGTTTTATGAAGGCAATGATGTATAATGTGAGATGACATGAGCCCTTTAGAGCTCAGAATAGCGACAATATGCCGTCCGATAAGTAAGTGTGTGTGTGTGTGTGTGTGTGTGTGTGTGTGTGTGTGTGTGTGTGTGTGTGTGTGTGTGTGTGTGTGTGTGTGTGTGTGTGTGTGTGTGTGTGTGTGTGTGTGTGTGTGTGTGTGTGTGTGTGTGTGTGTGTGTGTGTGTGTGTGTGTGTGTGTGTGTGTGTGTGTGTGTGTGTGTGTGTGTGTGTGTGTGTGTGTGTGTGTGTGTGTGTGTGTGTGTGTGTGTGTGTGTGCGTGCGTGTGTGTGCGTGCATGTGTGCCAAATCACCCCCCCCTCCACTGCCAGATTTATTATGCTCCCTTGACGGGCTTTCGTTTATCTGTATACCTTTTCAGCGAAATGAGAAATAGACTCGGCTTTGGTGTCAATGGCCTCTATGCATTTATTGGATTAGGCCAGCTATGTATTATATTGGCCATTTGCATGTGACATTATTCCTGATTGGATGTACAGGTAATTCTGAGTTTTCACCTATGCTCAATTTACAATGTAGGCATTTAGCAGATGCTCTTCCCGGACCTCAAATTGGACGTCCGGGCTTAACTTCCGCTTAATCGAGCCATTGAGTTATTAGTTATCGAGTTATTCGTAGTACTTCCGGCACTCTTCCAGGTGCTTCAACACGCCACTGAGCAACTTGCATCGAAATGAATAGCGGGGGGGCGGGGCTAGCGCTCCGGTTCGGTCTCTATCCTTATAATACTAATACGGGGTATTTCATGTTTTACATAACATTCTTCTTGCTACCCTGAAGAAGGCAACTTGGTCTTGCCTTGTCCACAATAAAACATCAAGGCATACGAGTGTGCGACTAATACATTTTTTTTATTAGCGTTTATCCCGTTGGCTGGCACCTCCCAAGGACCGGTGTGTGTGTGTGTGTGTGTGTGTGTGTGTGTGTGTGTGTGTGCACCCTTTGATAACCGTGTAAATCTGTCTCCCACCTGTGTCCTCTTCTCAGGTATCTAATGAATGTGACGTTTGAAGGGCGTAACCTGTCATTTAGTGAGGACGGCTACCAGATGTATCCCAAACTGGTCATCATTCTCCTGGACAAGGATAGGCGATGGGACAGGGTGAATATGTTCTGTTCTGACCTCTCCTCTCCTCTCCTCTCCTCTCCTCTCCTCTCCTCTCCAGGCTCTCTTCTCGGTATATCCTTCAACCCCCATCTGTGATTTATCTGTCACAATATTCTGTGAACTTGTCCTGGCCTCTTAGCATCAGTTAACCCCCAAATAATCATATTTGAACTGGGGACCCCCCCCCCATATCCTGATAAGCACTTGGAATGTACAAGCTCACAAATGTACATTGCGTTGCGTTGTGAGGCTTTGTGAGCTTGTAGCTCGGCTATTTTCACAATTTTTGCCTCTACAATTTGGCCAATGCTTGATCAGTTATAATATAGTTTGTTGATTACTTTTGATGCGGTAATGATCTTTTCTTTAAATTCTCCCTGTTTGTTTGTCCCTCTCTCAGATACCCCCTCAGTATTTGTTTTGATTTTGTATTTGTTTTTATTTTGTTCTGTTTTTTATTTTAAATTATATTTTTAGTTGTACATTTGTATTGTATTTGTTTTATTCAGGACCCCAGGAAGGCTAGAGGCTCAGTCATGTGTCTCTAATGGGGATTCTTCAATAAACATAAACATAGGCCGGTAACCTCTGCCTACTTTATGGGCGTCAGTCCAACTCCAGACCTGTGTCAATCAAAAAATATCAAATCATAAACATAGTCTTTTAAACCCCCCAAATAATAACAAACTCACAAAATAGACAGCACAGAATATATAGGACCTTACCCTTGACAGATGGCGTTAACTATATTGTTGTATATTAAATAATACAACATGCACTTTTAAATGTTGATATTAAAATAAATCAGGTATTACACCCTGTATTACATACCGTTACAGTATGATCATGTGGGAGGGGTTAGGGTTATGATGTCACTAAAATGGTGTTATTTCGATTGGGCTTTTTGACTCAAAGGCTTTCAGCTTTCAAGAAGAAACCAAAAATACACAGGGAAGACATTATTTGAATATTATAACCACACCTGGGGGTCTATTACAGTAATGTTAACTCCATAGACACATGCAAAACAGAATAAGTACAAAAATCACGGCACTCCATCTTTAACACATTTAGTACCGGAAGTGCATCAAAATAGAGGCTCCGGGGTGCCAGAGTAGTCACCAGAGTAGTGATCGCTTTTATTTTGAAAGCCATGAATCGGAAACACTTTCTTAAAAACGTTGACTGACAAAGTGACCTCACAATCCCCGATCATCTTAATATATTTATATACGCTCCAAAAAGCGTTCATATTTTGCGGGAGAGACGGATGAGGAGCAGAAATGAAGCGCCAGCATGTCGATCATTTTAACACCACGGAGAGCGCCCTGGATGAGAAGATACGAGTCATTCTTTCCGCCGCGCTAACATGGGAGTCAATGACAAGCTAATAGTTGCACAGAGCGTTAGCATACGGCAAGCGAAAAGCGAAATGCCAAAAAAAAAAATAGGAATAATTCGGAATATTCTTATCTCGCCCCGTGTCGTTTGGACGTCGCTAGGACGTCCACAGACGTCGAAGGCACCACTCGGTTCGAATCCTTATGACGTTTCCAGACGTATTTTGTACTAAATGTGACATTGAGCACTTGAGGAAGTATAGACCGTTCTTCCGGGTGCTTCAAAACGCCACTATCCTATAACTCTATGGTCCCGTACCACAGGTTGAGAACCACTGAGTTAACCTAAAAAAAAACAACCCACAAACAGTGCTCTTAATTCACTAAACAGACGCCTCTCTCTCTGCTGCAGGTGGGCAAGTGGGAGCGGCGGTCGCTGACCATGCGCTACCACGTGTGGCCGCGCTTCGAGCTGTACGCGGACGCCGGCGAGCGTGAGGACGACCACCTGTCCATCGTCACGCTGGAGGAGGCGCCGTTCGTCATCGTGGAGGAGGTGGACCCGCTCAGTGGGACGTGCATGAGGAACACCGTGCCCTGCCGCAAGCAGCTCAAACTCATGTGAGATTAGATTACAATCTATACAAGCATCCATAATGTTATTATGGATGCTTTGCAAGCAGGGCACAACAGACAAAAGGCTGAGATATACAGTATATATAGATAGATGGATGGATAGATGGATAGATCAGTGGTTTTCAACCCTTTTCATGTCAAGGCCCATCATTTATTCAGAATTTGAGCCACGGACCATGCACCATTTGAGCCTCTCAGACCTAAAACGTAGAATATTTTGTAGTCCTTAATTCCACATTTGTCCACAATTCCATGCTGTATTGATGTGGTTACCTGTGAGTGGGGAGTGTTGGCTGATGAATGAATATCAACATCCTAATACATCCTGATCAGTGTATAAGTAATATACTACTTCCAGTAATATTATTACTTTTTTCCAGTAATATGTAACTTAACTAGTTACTTTCACATTTTGAGTAATAATATTACATTTACTTTTTTCCAAAAGTAATATTATTACTATTTTCACGAGCCTTGGTGGAACTGTGGGTTTGAGTGTTTATTTATAATGGTAGACTGGATAGGGGTCAAGTTGCTTTGCAGACTGCTGATCCGCTCTAGATCTAGACTCTAGAGCGGATACGGAAACGATGCACACTCGTCGGTACGCATGTGTGAAGTATCGGATGCAGAAGGGCGGGCCTTAAACCGTCCGGAACACGGAACAACAACCTAAACTGTTTATTTTTTGTGACCAATGTATATATTTTTTTAAGCAACTATAGCATTTGTTTGCTTTAATAAACAACATAAGTTGTTCAAAGATTGCGTTTCATTATCTATTTTAATGATCGATCAATCGATTGTGTTCTGGCTTGGATCAAGGGAAGTAACGTACGAGGCCTACTATCTCTTAACTACTATCTCTCAGGCTTATGGCATATCGTTGTTTGTTGCTTTGTTTTCTGTTTGTTGGTTGTTCATTTTGTAAAGCGCCCTTGGTTTCATGAAAGGCGCTATATAAATTCAAGCTATTATTATTATTATTATTATCATTACATAAGTTCCTATTCATCGGTATTATCACAATGATTCATGTGGGTGCGCTGCCAGCACCCACATGAAGCTGTGGGTGCTGGCGGCGTGTTTCCTCCTCCGCGTCATCGGTGCCCATACCCGAGGCGGGGTTGGCGAAAGGTCCTTTCTGTGTGGAGTTTGCATGTTCTCCCTGTGTCACCTAGCGTAAGTACCCTCACAAAAAACATGCAGTAATCATGGTCTCTAAACTGCCTCCCCCTGGCCAGCCGGAGCGCCTGATGGAGGGGAAAGGAACTGGTTGGAATAACGTGTTCCTTCCACGCGCTACGTCCAACCAGAGAAACTCCCCCCTGTCAGGTGTAAAGGAGCAACTTGGACACTCAGGCAAGAAGGAAGCATGAGTTCAAGTCTGTTGCTCTCCCCATGTCCCCCATATATGGGGACAAGGTTGGCGGAGGGTTTGTAGAGCCCAGGATCACATTAGATAATTGACACGGGGGTGAAAAATTGGTTACAAAATCGTGGGATAAAAATTATTACAAAAAAAAGAAAACCAAAAATTGACCATGAAAAGGGTTGAAAACAAAACAACATAATGGGCTGATGTGTGTCCTTTCTGATCTCTATCTTCCAGTTTCATTTTATTTTCTATCTTTGAAAAAGACACCCAGGTGGTGTTCTATCCTCAAACCACAGTATAGACCTGTTTGTTGAGAAGTGTTTCTCTCCTCTGCTCCCCAACCCCACCCCCAATAATCCACGCTGTCAGCAACCAGACTGGAGACTCCGGCATTTACATCAAGCGCTGCTGTAAGGGCTTCTGCATCGACATCCTGAAAAGGATCGCCAAGCTGGCGAAGTTCACCTACGACCTCTTCCTGGTTACCAATGGAAAACACGGCAAGAAGATCAACGGCACATGGAACGGCATGGTCGGAGAGGTGAGGACATAGCTTGGTATACTCTGTCGACCTACAAGCCCACACAGATGCAGGGTGTGTGTGTGTGTGTGTGTGTGTGTGTGTGTGTGTGTGTGTGTGTGTGTGTGTGTGTGCACGTACTTTCAAACATGGCTCGTTAAGAACGTGATGCCTTGTGGGAAACGGAAGTATCTTGTGTTTATGTGAACTTGTGCTGTTTATTGCGACCGCATGTCGCATTTACTATGAAAACCTGCATTGCGGTGTGTCACGTCACACCTCGTTACATCATGCCTCCATCTCCATATACGGAGCTGACCTGTACTGACATTCCATATATTGATCCTACCCCAATCCTAATCTCCCGAAAATGTTAACAAACCTTAATTTCTTGACATATTGAACTGGACTGAGAGAGGGGGGGGGGGGTTGGGTGAGGTAGAATGCAGCCTCAGGAATGGACCCACTTCTCTCCTTCACACATACAGTACTACCATAGCAGTGCTGGACAAAGTCCTCAACCCCAGGACTAGAGTCAAAGTATATTGTGTAGAATGATACTCAATGTTGCTCAACTACAAGTGAAAGTTTCTCTGTTACTTGAGTTAAAGTGCTGGAGTACTTAAAGGACCACTTCACCACTTTTCAACTTATCTTCATATAATTGGTCCTCACTAATGTTCATGATAAAATACCACAATTGTTTTCTACTCAGTCTGTCTCATAGGAGGACTGTGAGCAGTTCAGAAACCTATCCACCAGTGACATCGAATTTTTTAAAACAAGATAAAAAATAATAATATTTAGATTTTTATTATCTTGAGAACGATGGCTTCCATTATCGCATTGAAAGGAATAGAAAGCCTGCAGTTTCATTCAGCTTGGATTCGCCATCGATCATGTCACTGGTGGACGGGTTTCTGAACTGCCCACAGCCATCCTATGACTATGAGACAACGGCGTCAACTCCGTGGGTGCGCAGGAGCCGAAGCACCCACTGGCAAAATAATAAGCCAATAATAATAAGTTGCGGGGCGGGTGGGCACCTTAAAATATATAGGCTACTCTAAGGTGGGCACCCACTGTCGTTAGAGGAACCTTCCGCCACTGCTATGAGACACAGACCGAGTAGGAAAAGAATTGTGGCATTTTATCATGAACATTAGTGAGGACCAATTATATGAAGGTAGGATGAAAAGTGGTGAAGTGGTCCATTAAATGTAATTAAATACCTGTGTATTCAAAAGTACATGCCTTTAAAAAGGCTATTCTGGCCTTCAAATCCATCCCTATATTGCGCTGGTCAGAACAATGGTCACCGGGTTATGGCCATCTGAAATGTTACAAACTGCTGTACAGTAACACTGCTGTATTGCCCCATATTTGTGCAATTTAGTTTTGTGCTATAGTAAGTTTGGTGCAGATTGGAGCAACACTGGGCCTGTGGCCTCCAGGACCCCTCATGCCAGTTTCCGTGCACTCCCCCCCGCCCGCGCGCCCACCCGCCTCCCACAAGCTGCGAGCAGAGAGAGAAGAAAATGTATCCGCAGCATGAGTGGCACAACAAGCGCTAAATAATATAGATATAGGTCGGATATAGGTCCTTGGGATAAATTTGGCCATAGTCACTGTCAATGTCTCCAAATGTGCTGACCTCATCATATTTGTGATGATGGCTATAGGCATTTTTAGGCAAAGGAGTGTTTTTTGTGCAAAGCTAATGCTTGCAATGGATTCAAAATCATGAAAACCCCCTAGTTTGACACGTCACATGCTACTTAAAGCATAATGAAATTTGGAAATTGTTGCCTTATATTGGTTGCTAATGGTACCCCATCTTTCAGCAGCTGTCACAAAGTTTCCCAAGGGAGTTGGGTTGGAACAAATTTATATGTGATTGTAGACACCTTTATGAACACATCTGTGAAGAAAGCTAGTGGTGAGCATTCTTTTCCTAGATTTTCTACACATTTAAAAAAAGAACTATTTAAAAATAGTTTTTTTTAAAAGCAAAGAATTTTAGGAATAAGGGGTAAGGCACCGGCAAAAATAGGGCCCATAGTGTACCTGGTGCAGTGACTATTGGCATGCCAGACTCCTGAACAGCGTTTGTACCAAGTTTGGTGCAGAGTGAAATATACTTAAGTACAGTACTCACCACCACTGCACATTAGACATACAGCAGAATGCTTCCATTACACGTTGATGTGATGTAATTGATTCTGATACAGCTGCAAATTGCTTTATTATTAAATGGCAGGCATTACCTGGTTAAAATGTGAAATTGTTTTGACTATGGTCCAACCATGTTGGGAATATCTGTCTGCGAGAAAGTAAGCGTTGGGGAATGCACGTTACACGCATGTGTGGATGCTAAACATAATAACGATTTAATTTTAATAGGAGAGAAGGGACACACAATGGAATATAATGAATGATTGAGAGAGAGCTAAAGAAAGAGGAGAGAGAGAGAGAGAGAGACCAAATCAACTTTCTGTCATATCACAAGTTTACAAGTTTAAAGAATGGGTGAAATCTTTTTTTTTTTTTGCAGGCTCTATCCCCTGTGAACTGAGTCACTTTCAAATATTGCCCAGTGCCTCAGGCCGTAGGTCTAAATATACCTGCAAAGACTCACAGAAAGGGGGCTAAGCTTTGAAAAGGAGCGAGCGAGAGAGAGAGAGAGAGAGAGAGAGAGGCCATCAACAGAACTACTGTACAGACCAGCCAGTATAGTAACCCAGAGTCAAAACTATTCCAGTTTATTTACGGCATACATACATAGATATACACATTTATTGATCCCGAGGGATGTTCAGTTGTCATAGCAGCACCACAGAAACAGGTACAGGTATGACTAGAGCAGTAAGATAGCCTAAACCAGGGGTTCTCAACGTTTTTGGCTGGGGACCCCCGGAAATGCTTTGGCCATGTCTCGTGACCCCCGCCCCCCTCCCCACCCACAATACAAATTGACCGCTACAATAACCTTAATAATAGAGAAAATACATCATAAATAATTACTGAAACGGTGAAACCAGATATAATCATTAACCCATTTAGACCTGAGGTCGATTCTACAAATGGCTTCTAAATCCTGACAGTTTTTTGAAAAACCTATGTCAGTGGTTCTCAAACTATTTCATGTCAAGGAGCCCCAGACTTATGTAACTATTTCAATAGCTAAAGTATAACATAATGCTTAAAACACCAAAAGGGGTTCCCGTTCAGAATGGGTTAAGGAAAGTTTATGCATTTACTATGTGTTCTATGTAAACTCTTAATTTCCAGCCATTCAGTTGCAAAATAATTATCTGGGGACCCCCCAAAATAATTTGGCTCCCCCCCCCCAAACTAGCACTGGAAACCGACATCGTCATTTCGGAAAGCCATGCATTGGAGGGGCAGCCCCTCAAAAAGTATGTTTTGAAATACCGTATATGTATCTTTCAAATGCAGGAATTAATAAGAAAATTTGATTTTACCCGAGTCGTGACCCATGCATAAAAATTGGTCCGTGACCCACAGTTTGTGAAACAGTGTTCTATAGACGTTTAACAATATCCAGTCTGTTTTTCCACTGGACATGTCTTTGACCCCCATCTCTCTCTCTCTTTTTCTCTCTCTCTCTCTCTCTGGGCCCCAGGTGGAGTTGAAGAAAGCTCACATGGCGGTGGGTTCGCTTACCATCAATGAGGAGAGGTCGGAGGTCATTGACTTCTCGGTGCCCTTCATCGAGACGGGCATCAGCGTCATGGTCTCCCGTAGCAACGGAACCGTGTCACCCTCCGCCTTCCTCGGTGAGGAGATGAGCCGTGCACCTGGTGCATTTGGAAGATGTCCAAGTCATGACGTCCTCTACACAGTACACACACACACTCACTCGGATGAAGACATGAGTAGGATTTGACAGGAATAGACTGTGGCGTCTACGGATGACGCAAATTATTATTTTTTTAAACCAAAAAATATCAATTAATTTGACACCTGCACAGTAATTCGAAGACGAGGCAGGATTTATAACGAGCTCGTTAAATTAATTTGCATGTCCATTCTATTTTTTGACCGGTGTTTAATGGTGGTTGGTATAGTACATCTTTGGTCTGTTTTTAATTTCACCATGGGTCTCACACTGAGACTGTTGTCTGATTTTTTTTTTCTTTCTTTTTTAAAACGTTTGTTTATTGGTTTCTGACACAAGCATACATTGCATCTCCACCAAACAGTTACCTGACTGGCCTGGACTTTGAATTTGAAATTGTTTATAGGGTCAACATAAGTAAAACAATATAGCCTTTCCTTAGGAGTATCTTTTTATATTTTTCCAAAAAGAATACGAACAGCCAATAACATATTACAAAGTTAGCCCCCTCACTGGGGATAATTCCGGGAGGAAAAACGGGCAAGCACCAGGATGAGTTGTCCAGTATTCCTTAGAGATATGTGCCATATTCAAACAAAGACTAATCAGGTGTGACTGTGGCTTTTCAGGGCACTTTCAGGGAAGTGTTCTGAAAGGGCACATCTGAAGGCTGTCTGGGAATCAGGAGGTGCCCGGTTCACTCCCCAGCCCCGGTCTACGAGTCGAAGGGTCCATTAGCAAGGCACTTAACCCCTGACTGCTCTCAGAGCAATGCACTAATAGATAAATGCAGAGGACACATTTCGAGTGTATATGTGCAAATACACAGTGACAAAAATACCCGAAAGGAGTGGGGACTGCAGGGGACCACATTATTACAGTTCATTTCAATGTCATTGCCACCCGAGTGGCCACCACATTGTCATCTGGTGTCCACGAGCTCAGTGTCTCGGGGCCACGTCATACTGTAGATCTTGTGGCCATGATGACATAACTGAACTGCACCGGGTCACTTCTCTGGAATGGCAGACTGGCCCCAACTCCAATATCAAAGGCGAGAGCATTTGTTTTTTTCAAAACTGTATTTTACAAACTGCCGAGTGATGGGAAAATCACATATTTCACATAAACCACAGTCAGTTACAGTTAAAGTAAGGACCCCTAATGTACACAAGCCTTAGTGCTTAGTCTTTTAATCCTCTGCTAGCACATGGTTTCCCAACGACTGGTACTAGTACCACTAGTGATACTTGAGCCCCCCTCTGGTGGTACTCAGAGGAGTCTCCCAAAAAAAAGAAAAAATGAAAAAGTGGAATGAAATATTTATATTAATACAGGTATTGTTCTGACCAAGCAATTGGTTGAAATATAGGCTCTCCAGTCGTGCTGAAATGAGTATGACAGCACACCTAGCCGTAAGATTTTAGGACGGATCACGATTAGAAATATATCAGTTGTGAGCAGCAGCAAGATTGTCTTAGGAAAGGAACAAAAACAAAACAATTTAAATAGTCTAGCAGACCTTGTATTGAACTGTGCTTTCCTGTGCTTATTCTACAAACTGTTTTCGATCAAATCAATCAAGCGAGTCCATAACTAATGCAAAACCTTTCGCCATTGTCATCAGTGTTCAGAAATTTGGGACCATTTCTGACCATTGGTGAGGTATTTACCAAGCTGTTATGAAAACATATAACGGCAAAGCACAACTCATGTACATTGATGTACGGCATTGAACAGCATTGAATGGTATGAACGAAGACATAAATACAGATGCCGTCAGCAGATATGACAGAGGGTGCAATTTTGCTTTCAGTTTCCTGCACGTCTTTGATGAAAGTTGACTCCAGTAATTCCGACAGTTAGCAATTATCATTACTCAGCCTGATAAATGTTATGTGATGTCACAGCACATAGGGCTGAGATGTTACAGACAGAATGCTAATTATACCTACTTAATTATGTATTAAGTAGGCAAATTAATTAAGTGGAAAATTGGAATAACTGGTATGAGAGAAACACACCTGTCAATTTAAAGAAGCTGTAATCCGGAACTTATTTTGAACGAATACAAATGTATTTGAACCAATCTGTATGGCTGAATGTACTATTACTGTTTAACTAACTAGCACACTGGTTGCTAAACACTGGGTCGGGGCCCATTTTTTTATTTGGGTCTGCCTGAAGTGCAATATCTCCCCTGAGCAAGCGGGGGCTAACCCTCCCCCTCTTGGCTTAATTGGTGATTTGGTTTCCCACATCTGAGTTATTGCAGTTTTACGGCAACTTTCATTTCCCCTTTTCTTTTTAAAATGTAATACTGGTTAATGTTTGCACAGATTAACTGCAGACTCATTCATAATACATAATACATGTGCACACACGCACGCAAGCACACACACACACACACACACACACACACACACACACACATACATACACACACACTGTGTACACAACACTTCCAAATACAAATGAACATGCATCTACCAGAGAGATGTTTTTTTTAATCATTTTGATTAATCTCCTCTCTCTCTCTCTCTCTCTCTCTCTCTCTCTCTCTCTCTGTCTGTCTGTCCCAGAGCCCTTCAGTGCTGATGTCTGGGTGATGATGTTTGTGATGCTGCTTTTGGTGTCGGCTATAGCGGTGTTTGTGTTCGAGTACTTCAGCCCGGTGGGCTACAACCGCTGTCTGGCAGACGGACGAGGTGAGACAAACACATTCTGTACTCACAGAGCACATTGACAAAATCTGGCGACCGTTGCTGTAGTCGGGCAGAAACCTTGTATCTCCACATTTCAACTTTTTATTTTTATCTATCTATTGTATTTTGTTTTCGTAAATTAATACCCTACTTCGTCATACAAGAGTGTGGCATTGTGAGCTTGTAGATCGATACTTTCGCTATTTAAAAAAAGTGGTTAAGTGTGTCCGTGGGGTTGAAACGTAATTAATTAAACATTGGGTCCATTGGATCACAGATTTGTTTTTCCATTTCCTGAAAAAGTGACACTTTCGTACGGTTAACACCCGACAGTGACGCAATGAAGGACATCTCTAGGTAAAGCCATCTTGGTACTGTACATCCACTGTTTGTTAAAAAACAAACAAAAACTACCTCTATGTGACCCTTTGGAGTAGAAGTCTTTTTAAAGATTAGGAGCTCTTATCTTCGTTTGCGATCACTTAAGCCCCTTTGTTAATGAACTGGATCACTGACAAGAACTTACTGGCTGATGTTGGGAGTTCTTAGAAACACTCTGGGAACATAGGCCTTCTTCCATTGCGCTGTGCGATGGCCTACAAATTAAAGTAAGTTATGTATGGAAGTATAAACGAACAGTACAACATGTATAGTGAACTTTTATTGAAAATAATCTTTGGTCTCTTCTATGATGAAGTAATTTACACAAAACATAATAATGTTTAAATATATATATATATATATATATATATATCAATACAAGGTTTCTGCCCAACAGCAATGCTATGTCAACCACCACTGCTCTACAAGATCACATCAAAGGATAACTTCTATTCACAGAATACAGTGAAATTATGACTATTAGAGAAGCTTAATAGTGTTATGAATCATACATACTGTAGCTTCTCGCCTTCTCCTGAATAATGTTACCATAATTCATAGTAAAATGGCGAAATGTTTAAGGCGTGCGTGTGTGTGTGATGACTTCTAGGATTATGTAAGCCTGTGGCTTTGTAACTGCTGCTCCAGCTGTAGCATAATTGTAGCCTGTTGTGAGCCCATCCGCCTCAGACTTGGTCCTTTGATGATACAGTAGCTACAGTCACTAATGTTTTATCCTGCCGTCACTGAACAGGTTGGAGCAGAGGTTTGATGATACAGTAGCTACAGTCACTAATGTTTTGTCCTGCCGTCACTCAACAGGTTGGAGCAGAGGTTTGGTTTGGCATCAATCTGTGGGGAATCCCCACTCACAACAATGTGTTGTGACAGTATTTTCATGACAAGTAGTACAATCCAGACTCTTGTAGCAAAAGCATGAGAATAACTAAAATGAATTGGACAGCCAACTACTGCTGAACGATTCTTGCTCAAGGAAAACATGCACATGTTCATATGATACACTTTTTACCAGCTGCTTCGAAGAAGCACAATGTTTTCTCTCATCTAAGGCGGAGATGATATTGTTAGTTATGAGAGTGACAGCGGTAACTGTACTGTGATTGGATCGAAAGCCGGACTGATTTAAATTTAAAACAGAGAAACTGTAAAGAAATACTTAACTGGGAGTTTGAGTGTTTCCAGGATTTTAGCAAGACACGTTAGACGTTAGACGTTTCGAGATAGGTCTGTAATTATCTAAATCTTGCTTGTCACCTCCCTTGTTATATGTGTGCTTTTCCAAATATGAGGGAAACAGCTTGATGAAATTGAAAGATTAACCCCTTTTGGTGTTAGCATTATGTTATGCTTTAGCTATTGAAAAATAGCAGATCTACAAGCTCGTGCAGTGCAGAGTGCCGCGCTACGAGCTTGTAGGTCGGCTATTTTTGAAAAATCGAAGAACCACTGACAAACTGTCATTTTCAAACAGACATTTTTTTAATCTGATCTCAGGTCAAAATGGGTAATGTGTCTAATTTGTCCTCCCCAGTTGAGATCTTTTGATTTATGTTTAATAGTGCTTCTTGGACAACAGTGGCAGGGAGGGGCTTGCAGGGAGAATTGATCAGTTGAGCTATTTGTAGGAATATGGTTGACAGCCTTGAGTGCAGGTCCTCTGTATGTATGGGTGAAACCGTGAATAGGTGTCCTTCTGCAAATGTGTATTAAAAGATGTACATATTTCCATGGGTTCTGAGATTGAGCGGTTGTTGCAGATAATTTATGTACCGGTAGGTAAGGTAGCAGTGCTGGGGTTCTGAAGAGAATTCACTGCCTTTCAAAAATGTGCCTGCATTTCCCTGGGAAGAGGTAATTACCTGAAAATGATAGTCTGATTTGGTTTTCCTGAGGGATGAAGTGCATATGTTCCTAATGCGACGGAAGCATGTCCAGTGAGCAGGATCACCGAATTGAATTGAATTTAAATTCTCCCTCCCTCCCTCTCCCTCCCTCTGTCTGGCTCTCTCTCTCCAACAGAGCCGGGCGGTCCCTCGTTCACCATCGGTAAGGCGGTGTGGCTGCTGTGGGGTCTGGTGTTCAACAACTCGGTGCCGGTGCAGAACCCCAAAGGGACCACCAGTAAGATCATGGTGTCGGTGTGGGCCTTCTTCGCCGTCATCTTCCTGGCCTCCTACACGGCCAACCTGGCTGCTTTCATGATCCAGGAGGAGTACGTGGACCAGGTGTCTGGTCTGTCAGACAAAAAGGTGAGAACTCACAGGGAACTGGATGTGTTGTGTTGGGTATAATATAGGAACAGGTGTACTGCAGAGTGAGTGTGGGCTGGTTGTGCATGCGTGCGTGCCGTGCCGTGTGTGTACGTCAAATTGCTTCCTCTCCCATCCGCCTGCGCCCTCATATTACCACATAGTGAACAGAACGGAACCCCCAGAACAATTTGTTCTTTGTGATGTGGAAGCACAGGGTTGCACAAATAGACCCCGTTTGATCCGAGCCGATGCCTTTTCCACACTGACGGACACACTTGTTTAATTTTCTGTGTGTGTTGTTGTTGCTCTTTTCACGGTACACAACCCCAAACCCTCCCCCACCCCCCGTCCCTCCCTCCAACAGTTCCAGAAGCCCAACGACTTCTCGCCGCCCTTCCGGTTTGGCACGGTGCCCAACGGGAGCACGGAGCGCAACATTCGCAACAACTACCGGGACATGCACAGCTACATGACCAGCTTCCACCAGAAGAACGTCGACGAGGCCCTGTACTCCCTGAAGAACGGGTGAGTTGCTTAAGGGTCCCATCATATAAACCTCATCGAATATCCCAAATCTCAGCGCACGCACGTGCTCTAAAGCATCTTTAGGGCTCGGATTGAGGTAAAGGACGATGTTTAGAGCTTATAATAATAATAATAATATATACGATTTATAGAGCGCTTTTCTAGGCACCCAAAGTCGCTTTACAGAACAGCAGTAAAAACAATTTTATTCGAAAAACTAGTTAAAAGGTTAAAAACTAGTGTGTGTGTGTGTGTGTGTGTGTGTGTGTGTGTGTGTGTGTGTGTGTGTGTGTGTGTGTGTGTGTGTGTGTGTGTGTGTGTGTGTGTGTGTGTGTGTGTGTGTGTGTGTGTGGGGGGGGGGGGGGGGGGGGGGTGTGTGTGTGTGTGTGTGTGTGTGTGTGGGGGGGGGGGGTGGTGATAGAGTGGAGATTATTTCAAACTGTGGGGAAAAAGAATGGAGAAACAAATGAATGAAAGCATGATCATGCACCAGCCAAGTATTTTGTGCATGAAATGCAGAAAGACTATGGAGAGAGAGAGATAGGGCTGTCACGATTACGAATTTAAGTTGACGATTAATTGTCACACAAATAATTGCGATTAAGGCGACTAATTGTGTTTTTTGCATTGAACGTTGGAACGTTACAATTTGTATTTTTGTTTGCCTTTTAGGCTTCGTGATCACAAATTGCACATTATGACAAATAACTTTATATATACAAAGAAAACACTTTAAATGATTTGTAATATTTTTTTTCTTTACAATTTCTTTTTACAACATCTGCTATTTTTGACAAATGTATGGACATTTTTCAACATGGAAACGATTGACGATTATGCAAAAATAATTGCTATAATCTCAAATAATTGCGATTACGCGATTATGTAATAATTGTGACAGGACTAGACACACACACACACACACACGGGCGGGGAGAGAGAGAGAGAGAGTGATGTGGGTGGGCATTCACTGAAGCTGGCTGCTCAGCATGCTCAGAATAGCAGCACAGCTTGTGGTTGCAGTGGGAGCTATATGGCACAGTAAAATCCTCCGGGTTCATTTGACTAGAGTCTAAACTAATTGACCCAAATTGACCTGCAAAAGACTTGTGGGTCAATTCAGGTCCCTTCATCATTAACACTGTATTATTGACACTGAGGGCTGTTTTATATTCTCTCTCTCTCTCTCTCTCTCTCTCTCTCTCTCTCTCTCTCTCTCTCTCTCTCTCTGGCTGTCAAAGCTAATAGCTCCTCACATCTCTCACTCACTCTATCTCTCCTTGTGGTGGGAGGAGGAGGAGGAGTACTACAATGTTTTCCTTAAGTAAACGTATCAATGCTTCAACGTGGAAAGTAAAGGTCTGGTATTCAAAATATATTGACTTTGTAGTTTGCAGGATTAGTCCGTTTTGAACAAAATGCCACAAATCATGGACACCGCATGCTATTTCCGTGAAAATATGCACACACATTCCCACTAGACTGAGGAAGAAATGTCACTTAAAATAATTCAAACTAGATAAAGTGCCCCTCGGGGCACAGGCCAATGTGAAAAGGGTGCCATTTCTTCTTACACCTTGGATGGCAATTCGATGATTTGAGGCATTTTATTCCAAAAATGTTTTGCAAAAATCCACATGTTGGTGGCGCTATAACAGGCCAATGTGAAAAGGGTTGGATATATTCCTCAGCCTAGTAGAAAAGTATGCATGCTGCAATCTGGAGGAGTAATATTTGCAAAAGTCGGCCTCCTGGTGGCGCTATAACAGGTTCATCGTTGGCATCGACCGGGTTAATGGTGCCGGAGATTAGCTGTTAACAGACGGACGGACACACACACAATCCTGCAAACTTTGAAAGCCAGTGTTAGCCAATTAGGATGGAATATGAAATATCGGACAGATCTGTCTTGAAATCGGCCTCATGGTGGCTCTATAACAGGCCAATTCATGTTCTTACCTACTAGTGAGACGCCCGGAAGGCGAGAAGCGACCTTACAGATTGTATCCATATACACCACGCAATTCGGTATACACTACCTCTATAGTCATGTGTTCAACACAGATCTGTTTGATTTTTCATATATTACTCCTAAAAATGTTGTCCAAACATCACAAACACTATTATCCTGGTGGAGACTTGTGCCCCGAGGGGCACCTTTTCTAGTTTGCAATACTAATCAAAATCTACAAAGTAACTAGTAACTAAAGTTTTCAAATTATTGTAGTGGAGTAATATTTGCCTCTGAGATGTAGTGGAGTACAATTAGAAGTATAAAACTGCCTCCCCCTGGCCAAAACTGCCTCCCCCTGGCCAGCCGGGGCGCCTGATGGAGGGGAAAGCAACTGGTTGGAATAACGTGTTCCTTCCACGCGCTACGTCCAACCAGGGAAACTCCCCCTGTCAGGTGTAAAGGAGCAACTTGGACACTCAGGCATGAAGGGAGCATGAGTTAAGTCTGTTGCTCTCCCCAGGTTGGCGGAGGGTGTGTAGAGCCCAGGATCACAGTAGATGATTGGCACAGGGGTGAAAAATGGGTTACAAAATCGTGGGATAAAAAATATATAAAAAAAAAGAAGTATAGAAGTTTGGAAATACTCCGGTAAAGTAAAAGTAGGCCTACCTCAGAATTGTACTTAAGTACAGTAGCCTACTGGAGTAAATGTTCCTAGTTACTTTCCACCACTTCTTGTGGGTCAATTCGGGTCCATTTATTATTAACACAGAGGACTGTGTTATACTCTCTCTCTCTCTCTCTCTCTCTCTCTCTCTCTCGTTATCAAAGTTAATAGCTCCTCACATCTCTCACTCTATCTCTAATTCCCTCCCTCACTCCTTCTGTATCCATCTCTCTCTCTGTCAACAGCTCCTCCCTCTTCCATTCTTGTCAGATCTACAAGCTCACAACAACAAATCGCATTGTGAGCTTGCAGCTAGGTGTATACATCAGGCTTAACACTTCTGAGGGATATATTTTGTGAATTCAGAGAGGTGGCTTAGCTCTGGCAGCCAGCTTGTCTCGGCTGGTGGCTGATTGAGCTGCAGCCCTGACCAGTGATACGCTAGCGGCGCTGTGGGGGTGCTGTTTGATTAGAGCGTGTCACCCAGCTGCATACTGTCATGTCCATTTATCCGTCAGCTATCACCAGCTGGGCATGACATCAATAAATACTGCAGAAGGTGATTGATGGGGCGGCAGTGGCTCAGGCGTGGAGTGGTCGGTATAGACCGAGGCCAGATTATACCAAAGATTGTTGAGGTTATGTCCAGCTTTGAGGGTCTGTGTCAACACAAACATTGAAGGACAAAAAAAATGCTATTTTAGTATATGAACATCTTGGAAATATTGTGTGGCTTGTGACGATCGGGTCCAATATTTAGTTCAGTGACCATGGGGCTAAAGAATGGTTCAGAAGCCGTGTTCACGTTGATTCTCCCATTGAAATGAATAGACTCCAACCTGCTTCCTGTCTCCTAAAAATGTTTGTGTCCAGTGCCCACGTCACGCTGGGCACTCTCTCACTTCCCAGAGTTAGTGTCGAAGTGTCCTTGAGCAATACTCATTCACCGCTAATTGCTCCCGACATGCAGGTTGGTGCATTGCATGGTTTCCTCCGCCATCGCCCATCGGTGTATGAATGTGTGTAAGTATAAATCCTCCTTATAGACCGCACCCTAAGGATGACAATTGTCAACGAATAGTGTTTCTGGCCCGGACAGCTAGGGTAGCGGTCCAGGCATGCACCTATAGGCTGCTGCAACCTGCCAGCATGTTGCAGGTTTCGAATCTCGACGACCTTTGCTGCATGTCAGTGAGGGGCGTCCTCACCTTCGTCATCAATGTTTGTGTTACACAATGTTTGTGTTTACACTAAAACTCAAAATTGTCCATTCACTTTTTTTGTGTTAGGAGAAAATGTGGGTTACATACACCAAAAGCTGCACATAGGAGGGGCTCAAAAATTGCCCCTCCAAAATAAAACTGTCTCTGTTTCTGATTCTCCCCTCTCTCCACTGAGAAAAATACATCATGTAAATCTTACCCAAAAAAAAAAATCTTCCCTCCCAGCAAACTGGATGCATTCATCTACGACGCGGCCGTTCTGAACTACATGGCGGGCAGAGACGAGGGCTGTAAGCTGGTGACCATCGGCAGTGGCAAGGTGTTCGCCACCACTGGCTACGGCATCGCCATCCAGAAGGACTCCGGCTGGAAGAGAGCCGTAGACCTGGCCATCCTCCAGCTGTTTGGAGACGGTAAGGACCTGAAGCCTTCCAGTTTCTTTTAAATGTGAAACCTCACTATTTAATATAGCAGTGGTTTTCAACCCTTTTCATATCAAGGTGACAGAAAAGATGATTCTGATTCTGAAGGTCCATTATTTATTGGGACGTAGAATATTTTGTGAATAGCGTTTTGTCCATAAAAAAACCCCATTTGGTTTCATATTATACTCTCAAGAGTTAAAGATCTATATTAAAGTGTCCATTTGGTTACCAACTCTCCATCATTTAACTGGGGACCACCTGGAACCTCCTCAAGGACCACTGGTTGAGAACCACTGCAGTGCTATATAGTCATAAAACCTGGAAGTGGGTTTGCGATCCGTTCCTTTGCCACATTTCTGTGTTCATTTACTAGAGTTTTCAATTTTCTGCAGATTGTGTGATTTAGTCTAGTTTCATGCTCATGAATTACGCATTGTGTTGATTTGTGGAGATTATCTTATGAACCGAATATCATAAGCCTTTGTTGCTACAGTTTATTTTTTACATTTACCCAAAACCCACTGGAACCATTTTATTGTAGATGTACCATAACCCATAATGGTTTTAACATCTGGGTTAGCCTGCAAAAGGACATTCCTATTAGCACTCTATTACAGCTGTTTACACTTTGTATTGAGAATTGCCTTGAACTATTTACAGGTATACAGTACTATGGAAGGAAAACAGTTACATTTTTCTTCTCTTGCGTCCTCTCTATTCTAAATAGCTTAATAATCCCCTCGTTGCAGTCCAATAAATTCCCCATGCTATCCACAAATCGTTTGGTATGCACGCTGCTTCTTTCATATTTGAAACAATTAAAGCCACATGCAAATTCAGGGTGAACACCAGGAAAAATAAATAGCACATTCATCCCTCCACAGATCAGACTAGACCACAGAAGAAGGAATTAAAAAGTGCCAACACTTCACATGTGATGACATGTGCAGTGTTGGCACTTTTTAATGGTGTCTTGGTTCAGGAAAATCATGAACTCACTTTAAAATGAGTCTGGACAAAGTGGACATGATCATTTGGATTAACAAATCCAAATAGGTATAGACATGCCTGATCACATACTGTACCTCGCAATACTGTGTTCAGCACCTAAATTTACAGCATGCACGCACGCACAGGGACGTGCTGCATTTTCTCATACAGATCGGTTACTTTTGCTGCTTGTGAGGAGGCACACACGAGTGCTCGTTAATACGTGGCGGAGCCGTGGAAAAAATTGTTAATATGAGGGTCACTTCATGGCACACTTGGCACTTTTTGGCACATTTTGTTTCCCCCCTCGCCGTGTTGCCATACTCGCAGTGAATATCACTTATATGTATAGCTACGGCACTGACACACAGACACACAATGGCCCATGGTATCGTCTTTGGCCGTACAGTATATGTACTTGACATGTGCTACGGTGTCATGTCCCAGTTAGTTTCTGTGATGGATGGAAGGGGTCAGTACAAACAGAACGCTCATCAGCGATCACATCCAGGAGGAGGATCGGTCAACGCATCTAGTCCGACACTGAAAGCTTTGTCAGGGAAACGGCGGAATATATGGTGTCAGCTGTGTGTGTGTGTGTGTGTGTGTGTGTGTGTGTGTGTGTGTGTGTGTGTGTGTGTGTGTGTGTGTGTGTGTGTGTGTGTGTGTGTGTGTGTGCGACTCACATGGGCAGCCTGTCTGCATGCATTAGTTGCAATTCTATCTGACATTTCAGAGGTATAACAAAAGGACACGTCTCCCACTAACGATGGACATCGGTGGTGTGTACCCTCGATCCTGGTCTCCTGCCAGACGTACACACACACACACACGCCTGATCGGTCATTGTATGAGACGTCTCATCTCGTATCACAGACCATATCTCTCAGCTGTCAGCGTGCATACGTTGGCCCACATGAAGGTCAAACTCATCCGGTGTGTACTCACGTGTCTCCCTCTGTTAGTACACAAGAGGTGTGGATGATGCGGTTGTAGAGTTGTAGACACAACTGGATTAACTGTGCGAGTGTGCGATACTTCCACTGGTGGGAAAAGTAGGCTAACTAAAAGTACATTTACTCAAGGTACTCTACTTAAAGGACAACCAAGGTTCATGTTTTAGGTTGTTATTAGAGAAAGTAAAAGATGAGTGTTCATTTTTTAAAATTTGCTTCTTTCTTTAATTTTAGGGATTTTAGCTCTTTTTGACAGGGGGGCGGGGGCATTCAAGCATGGGGCTAAATATGTATTTTTTTACAAAATATTATGGCGATTTTTTATTATTTACCATAGTCCTACAAGACCCCAGGAAATTACATATGGCCACAGAAGATCACAGGATCTACTGAATGTGAATGTAGCCTCCTGGGGGGAAGCCACACTGTGTGGCATAGGCTCAATATGCAGTTTGACACATTCAGTAGATCTAATAATAACCTAAAACATGAACCTTGGTTGAAAGAAACTAAAGTTGTCGTTTAAGTACACATTTTAGGTATTTCTATACTTTGTACTTCTACTCTACTACATCTCAGAGGCAAACCTTGCACTTTTTACTCCAGTAGGATTTTTATACATGGTATTCCTGGACACACCCCCTATTTCCGCTCTGGGGTCTTTTCTCGGAATGTGACTGTTCGAGTGTTCCGGTTGCCGCTAGTGATTCTCGCTCTATGGATTGTCGTATTGATCAGACGTATTTGCTTTACTTGTGAATAACTGAGTAATAATACAACAAACCGTTTGAGCACAGGTAGAGAGCATATTATGTGTTTGGGGATGTTGTTGAAAGTAATGATATTTCATCAGCTTGATACCCAAGCCATACAGCGTTTTATATCTTTGAGGTTTGAGGCTAAGCTCGGCTAACAACACAACTACTACACAGATGCACATAATTATCTAACTGCTATTCATTTACTAAGGAGAGAACATGCCTGATCACTTAATTGACTGTAAAATGTGAAAGCTGAATTAATAATAATCTAAAATATAGACGTCAGACTACAGTCTGACCCATAGCAGGTTACTACACCTCAAACTAAGCTGGAAATGAGTGCATTTTACCTCCAATGTCTGAACCCTCCAGTTTCTCTATGGATTGATTTTGTGCTAATATACAAATGCAACAGCTTTATGTATTTGAAGCCTGATTTGAAGGCAAGTGTTGAACCCCATCAGTAGCATGGAACAGAGTTGAATGACTCCTAGCAAACCTTTCACCTGTCAGATGTCAGCTCCACTTCTCCAGTACCACTAATTCCGTCATGATGAGCACACACACCGTTGGCTTTTGTTAAATACATTTTTATGCATGATAAACATAACCCATGCACGCGATATCTGTTCATAATATATCCACTATATCATGTATACGTTTCATCTTAATGAAGGCAATAAATAGCATATTACATTCATATTACATTCATCCAAAGCATCAATAACACAATATACATACAATACAATGTCCTATAATTATATTACCGGTGACGAGACCCTCAAAGCTTTTGGTCCTATAGCTGCAGGCTAACTAGCCATAGATAGCTGCAGGCTAACTAGCCATAGATAGCTGCAGGCTAACTAGCCATAGATAGCTGCAGGCTAACTAGCCATAGATAGCTGCAGGCTAACTAGCCATAGATAGCTGCAGGCTAACTAGCCATAGATAGCTGCAGTTACCTGGCTTATTATTGCTAGTTGTCCCTCCTTCTGCTTATCTTCTCTCTCGGGGGTTCGCTCATATCTCCATCTCACTTTAGAACATGTTAAGGATGCAGGCTTAAATGTATGCCATCCTTAATTGTTAATATTATAGTTAATACTTAATAGTAGTACTTACTTCATAGTTAATACTTACATACATACCCGAGGCGGGGTTGGCGAAATGGCCTTTCTGTGTGGAGTTTGCATGTTCTCCCCGTGTCCCCTAGGGTAGGTACCCTCAACAACAAAAAAACATGCAGTAACCCTGGTCTCTAAACTACCTCCCCCTGGTCTGCCGCGGCGCCTGATGGAGGAGAATCGAACTGGTCAGAATAACATGTTCCTTCCACGCGCTACGTCCGGCCGGGGAAACTCTCCCCTGTCAGGTAAAAAGAAGCAGCTTAGACTCCTCATGCATAGAAGGTAGCATGAGGTCAGTCCACTAGATCCACATACAGCCAAATTACAAAAAAATGGACACGGTTAATATAGCATCTTAATCAAGATAGGTACAGCTACACAGAGCTCATACAGCCAAGAGATGTTCTCACAATCACATCCTGTCCAAACCAGGAAGCATAATGCATGGGAAATGTAGTTTAAGAGTAGCTTTTAGTTCATAACTGAAGTCAGTGAAGATGAATATAAGTGTTTGAGACGTAATTAATGTTACGTGGGAGACGGGCGTATAGAGACACAAGGTCGAATAATAATAAGAATGTTATTCCCAAGGCCAAGGGGCAGATAATGTAGGGCGCCACGGAATGTGGCTAACTAAAAATACAGGAGAAAAAACAATGCAATCCACAATGCAGTAGACCTAGTGTTGAGTACCTAGATGATTCAAGGTAGTTCTGTTGTACTGCTAGATAACACAACAGAACTACCTCGAATTCAGACGAACATAAGGACAAACACGGCAGATTTAGGGTGAGTTTACAGGAGGTCAGTGTAAGGAGGTGGCAGTATAAAGAAAGATATAGAGAACAAGTGAGTGATGGGAAAGAGAAGAAAAAGAGAGAATGGTAGGAGCATAACAGGGAAAAGGAGAACCGAGGAGAATTGGGTCTCCCACTTATGCCTCTCCAATTCTCACATGTCTCCCCCCTTCTCAGCTCCCTCCACACAGTATAAAACTCTGATACTGGCCCCCCATATCTTCAAAGCCTGATGGCAAGTTGTAGCCAACACAGGGACGCTGGCAGAGCATTCACTAAAAAATCCGGGACAACGCTCCACACGTCCCAGACTCTTCTCCCTTCTGGCTCCAAAACTATGGAACTTCCCAGAACTGGGATCAGAACTGCAGACTCACTCTTCCACCGTAGTCTAAACTCTAAACCCAGACTCCATCTTGGCCCATAGCACTTGCCATAGCACTTGCACTAGCCTCGACGACCTTACAGGTGTATCCAAAGGCTAAACTTTGAGTTCAGACAGACAGACAGACAGGCAGGCAGGCACAGGTTTTGGTTCCCAAACTATCCAAAAAAGAGATTAGCCGTTTGCCCGGGATCCAAGTCGTGACCCATAAAAATTGCTCCCGACTCCCGACACACTGTTTGGGTTTGCTTTAAAGTAGCCAATTATTTGTTGCCCCTTGTTCCTCCACAATTTAGTCATGCCAATTAATTCCTCCCCACACATTTCTGTGTTGCCGCTGCAGTTGTACACTTGGCCTTCACAAAGTAATAGATGTCTTGCCTCTCGTTGCAGGTGAGATGGAGGAGCTGGAGGCTATGTGGCTGACTGGGATCTGTCACAATGAGAAGAACGAGGTGATGTCCAGCCAACTGGACGTGGACAACATGGCGGGGGTCTTTTACATGCTGGGGGCCGCCATGGCTTTGTCACTAATCACCTTCATCTCCGAACACTTGTTCTACTGGCAGCTCCGCTTCTGCTTCATGGGGGTGTGCACGGGCAAGCCGAGTTTGACCTTCTCCATCAGCAGGGTATGATTGCGTTGTTTATGCTGACATTAGTTCTGACAAAAGGCTTTTGAGACCACCAGCCGTGATTGACATGTCACAGGGGTAGAATGACTCACCTGTGACATTTTGGGAGGTGCTGTGCCTTTATTGATAGATGCAGTAGTCTGACAGGAAATGGAGTGAGAGAGATCTGGAGTCAAACCCGTCAGGTGGCATTTGCGGTCCAGACGTCCAATGCCAGCCGGCCGGGCCACATGCAGCATGAGTGCATATCCTCCATCACATGCCATCTCCCTCTATTTGTAGCTACCAATTTAAGTCTTTTGAGTGGATTTTGCCCATCATAAAGAAACATTTCTCATTCATTTGCTTTTACATTTGCTTTTACACCATCCAATCATCCGCGTCCCGGGGCTGAATGTCATGATGCACTAACTCTAAGCTAATGGTTCATGAAACACGCCATACGAGCAGCTTGTGCCTTTATAAGCCAGGTGCTCACACATAAACAAAACAAAGACCTTTCATTCATGCGAACATGGGAAATCCTTGCCCGTGTCAGCATGCCTCCACCACTCTTCTCACAAAGACGCTGCCTTGCCAATGAATTACCCACGCAAAGAACACTTTGAAATAACTACTTCCTATTTTCTCAAAATCAAAGCCTGTGCACTATAAAGGTCTGGCACAGATGTTAATAGGGTTGTCCAATAGAGGGTATGCGTCCCGCGCGGGACGCTGTGGGTGCTGGCGGCGTGTTTCCTCCTCTGCGTCATCAGTGCCCATTGGCGAAAGGGACTTTCTGTGTGGAGTTTGCATGTTCTCCCTGTGTCCCCTAGGGTAGGTACCCTCACAAAAAACATGCAGTAATCCTGGTCTCTAAACTGCCTCCCCCTGGCCAGCCGGAGCGCCTGATGGAGGGGAAAGGAACTGGTTGGAATAACGTTCCTTCCACGCGCTACGTCCAACCAAGGAAACTCCCCCCTGTCAGGTGTAAAGGAGCAACTTGGACACTCGTGCATGAAGGAAGCATGAGTTCAAGTCCGTTGCTCTCCCCATGTCCCCCCATATATGGGGACTAGGTTGGCGGAGGGTGTGTAGAGCCCAGGATTAGATAATTGACACAGGGGTGAAAACGGGTTACAAAATCGTGGGATAAAAAATAATAAAAATAATAAAAGAGGGTATGCGCATGCATAACGTGAGTGGCAAAGTGAGTTTAACATCGTTTTTCGTCGTTTAATGCAATCAGACTTTTCTGTTTGGATGCATACATATATACGCACATGAGGCAGATTGTATTCAGTCAGTTACATCACGGTATCCATTTAGCTTCACTATTCAAGAGTGTCTGCTATTATTTCCCATGGCAGGTGATTTCCAATACTCCATTACACTTTTCCATGCCTGGTTTAACACTCAAGTTGAGGTGGGAGTTAGGAGAAATTATTTGGAGACAGTATGGCTCTCAAGTAACCTGCACACACATACAGTATACTGTATAGCGAAGAATATAGTACATATAATATTGTACAGTATATAGGGAAGAAGTGAGACTTGAAGAGTCTAATAAAAATAGACAGTGGGAGAACGAGATCAGTTATAGAGAGGAGTGATAAGGAAGAATAGCCACGATCAGGAAGCGGGAGCACAGAAAAGAATGGATTGGCTGGCGTGCCGCTAACCTCTGTTCTATTTCCATTCCCTGCAGCCGTAGTCGCTACTCGCTACGGACGTGGAGAGATTAAAAAAAAGAGACAATCCCACCGGGGGCCGTCTGCCGCTCAGCAGAATGTCCAGTGACGGAGATAAGAGAGACGGGACAAAAATGACAAAGAATGGACGCATAAAAGAGACAGTTATAGTTTCAGATTCATGAATGCAGCTCGGAGACAGGGACAGTCACTATAGGAGACGGACACGGAAACATTGTGTGACAAGTTGACGCCTTTGAGGAATGTTGGCCTGCGCGCTGGATGACGGGTTATGGTGCCCCTGACCTTTTGGCATTTGGCTATCGTATTCGGCCACGCAACCCGTCAGCTGCCATTTCAACACGTACAGTATGTTTGACTTCTCCGTCAAGCCGTCATCTCTTCAAAGTCCATGCTTTCATAAGCCATCAAGCACAGATTCGGCCCATGACAATTTGCGTGTGCGCAAGTCTATTTCATAAGAGCGTCCTGATTTTTGTATCGCACTTGAATACTCACGGCTTGCTGGCCACTCTGAATCTTGTATTTCAGTTATTTTAATTTATTTCTGCTCTTGTGTAAACTGAACATGCAGAGGAAGGTCCGGTAGTTTTTTTTAACTCAACTCCTATTACTGTTTAATAGTGTATTGTGTGTAATCAAGAGCCTGGTCAGTCAGACAGACAGAACAGTGCATTAATCGCTCTCTGTCGGTTAGTTGGTTAATCTGTCTGTCTGTGTGCCCTGTCTCATTTTCCTCTATCCTTGTAGGAGCCAAAATGGGAATTTAGCTTGTTGATTTTATTTTATTTTGGTTTTTCCCCACGCTTGATGTCCCACTTCCTACCTTCTCCTGCTGTGTGTCACCTTCTTTAGTTATGTCAGCTGTGTGTCTGGGGTTGCCATTCAGTGCGAGAATGTTTTCTGTTTTCTATGTCATAGCGCTACTTTTAACTTGGTTTGATGGGAAGAGGTAGTCGCTACAACAATCCTGCTGAATCCCATGTGGTCTTTAACTTTGTGTTAGCACCTCCCAAACCTCTCCCCTATCACACATAACTTATCTTACTCTGTTTGATTGTTCTCCTCTCACTGGTTGCTTCCTCTTATGCCTTCTCTCTCTCTCTCTCTCTCTCTCTCTCTCTCTCTCCCTGCTCCTGTCCTGTTCCCTCCCTCCAGGGCATCTGGAGCTGCATCCATGGGGTGCAGATCGAAGAGAACAAGTCCAACACGGACTCCCCCTCCGCCACGATGAACATCAACATGATGAACAACACTCACTCCAACATCCTGCGGCTGCTCCGCACCGCCAAGGACATGACGGCCATCCCGGGCGTGAACGGCTCGCCACACGCCGCCCTGGACTACGGCCACGGTGGCCGCGAGTCGACCATCTACGACATGCAGGAGCAGCGGCGCAGCCTGGCGGGCCATCCAACGGACTGCAAGGACAATATGTTCAGTGACTACATCGGCGAGGTGGAGAGGACTTTTGGCAACTTGCCCCTGAAGGACAGCAACCTGTACCAGGACCATTACCTGCACCACCACCCTGCTCTGGGTATGTCCGGACCCCCGCCTAATAGGCCGCGTAGCTTAGGCAGCGCTAGCTCGCTGGAGGGTGGGATGTTCGATTGCGACGGCTTAGGGGTAGGCGTGGCGCCCATCTTCACCACCCAGCCCCGTGCCTCCATGACCCACCGGAACACCAATAAGTTTGACCTGATCGCCGGACACGCTCCTGCGGGCTCCGGCCAGGGCACGTTCAAGGCAAACAACGTCTATGGCAGGTTCTCTTTCAAAGGAGGCACGTCCAGCATGGGGCTCGTCCGGGGTCAGGACAGGTACTGCGGCGAGGGTGGGGGAGGCTCGGGGGGCGGCGACGACGACGCGTCGGATATCTCCACGCACACCGTCACCTACGGCAACCTGGAGGGCGCCAAGAGGCGCAAGCAGTACAGGGACAGTCTGAAAAAGCGCCCGGCCTCGGCCAAGTGCAGACGGGAGCAGGACGAGATAGCGCTGGACGGCCTCAGACGGAGAGCCCACCACCAAACCGTCCACCACCACTTCCCTCACGGCCCCATGGCGCACCGCTCGGCCTCGCCGCCCCTGGAGCGGAAGCGAGGAGGAGGAGCGGGTAATTCTTCGCCTTACTCGTTCCGCAACGAGAAAGATAACCTGAGGGATTTCTACGCGGACCCGTTCCGCTCCAAGGAGGGCAAGGCCATGTGGGAGCAGGAGGGTGGTGGAGGAGGTGGTGTTGGCAGCCTGGTTCCCGTGGAGGACTTCTTGAAAGGTAAAAGCAAGAAGTCCGAGTGTAAGAGCGGGCTTGGCTCGGGGCAGCAGGCTCACACCTGCTGGGAGAAGGGTGGTCCTGGGATAGGAGGGGGGGGCATAGCCGGGGGCGACTGGGAGTGTCACAACTGCCTTGCTCACCACGGTGGAGGTGTAGGGGGAGGGGGCACCACTCGCCCCAGCTCGGCTGGCAGTAAGAGGTGCGAGTCCTGTAAGAAACAACCAAGCAATCTCTACAACATCAGCGAAGACAATAACATTATGTTTAGCGGTGGGAAGAGTGGCGTAGGGATTAGCCAGTCCCAAGCTCAGACACAGCGCAGGAAGTTAGGGCCAGGGGGGAGGGTCTTGCGAAGGCAGCACTCCTATGACACATTTGTAGACCTGCAGAGGGAAGGGGCTAGTCGCATGGCAGGAGCAGGCGGGGGTGTCGGGGGGCAGCTCCCCCAACCCCGAAGCGTAAGCTTGAAAGACAAAGATCGTTTCATGGAGGGCCCCAGCCCCTATGCCCACGTGTTTGAGAGGTATGCAGGCGGTGGTGATATTGGGGATAGGGCGAAAGGAGGCTCCTCCTTCAGTTCATTCCGTGGAAGCGATGGGGGGTTGCACCGGCGATCGGTTGGGGAGAGAGACCTGAGGGACAGAGATAGAGCTATGGTGGGAGGTGGGGGCGGTGGTGGTGGAGGTGGTGGTGGCAGCAGGGCGGCCGGGACTTACTCCTTGTCTAAATCTCTCTACCCAGATAAGGTGAACCAGAACCCCTTCATCCCAACCTTCGGTGATGACCAGTGTCTTTTACACGGTGCCAAACCGTACTACTTCAAAAAGCCACAGACGCAGCAACATCAGCAGCAGCTACTCAACAACAGCCGAGGAGGAGGAGACTTCCGTGGCTCCATGGGAGCAGCGTCCTATTTGCCAGCATCGGCCACCGCAGGGGTGATGTCCAATGTGGCCCCCAGGTTCCCCAACGACCTGTGTCTGGGCGGGGTGGGAGGACCCATGGGGAACCACATGGGGACCAACAAGTTACTCCCAGGTGGTAGGGACACATTAGGACAAAGACCTTTCAACGGCGCCAGCAATGGACACGTTTATGAAAAGCTCTCCAGCATTGAGTCGGACGTCTGAGAGAAAAGATTCTGAGCGAGCAAGAGAGAGAGAGAGAGAGAGAGAGAGAGAGAGAGAGAGAGAGAAAGAGAGAGATATACGGGTGGTGGAAATGAGAGACACATTCATGGAAAGCCTGTCCAGAATCAGTCTGGCTTTTGAGCGACATGAGATCATCTCAGATGGTTGGATGTGGAGGAAGGAACAGAGGAAGTGATGAGGAAAGAAATGAAGATGGCTTTCCTGTTAGAAAGACCACTTATTCTTTATTCCGTATGTTGGCCTCATACCACTACAATGAAGAGAAGTTGGACAATGAGCCAAGGCCACTGCCCACTGCAGACTTAAGACCAAGGCCACTGCCCACTGCAGACTAAGACCAAGGCCACTGCCCACTGCAGACTACGCTGTTGGTGAAGTATTTTCCTTCTTCTTTTTTGGGTTTCTGCTGCTGCTCTCTTCAACTCAGAGGAAGATGGGATGGGAGGGAGGGAGGAATGGAGATGAAAGAAGAAGATAAAATATTTCCATCTCTGCTGCTCTCCTTCACACCCTTATTGTCATTCCCTCCCTTCTGGCGCTCTGTACACCAAAAGAAACGTTTTGTTTTTGCTTAGCAATGGAAATACAATCATGAATGAGAAATCAAACACTTTTGTTGAAGTAACAGGGTAAATTAAATAACAATTTTATTGATAATATTAATAATGCTATTGATTATGATTCCATTCTTTATGATGATGAGTTTGGGCTTGTTTTTATTTTTATTTTATTTCTTCAAATAGTTCATGTTGTTATATATTTGTACCAATGTTGATTCTTTGCTAGTTTAACCAATATTACAGGAGACAGATATAGAATATTTGACAGTCCAAGATTAAAACTAGTGTAGATCTTTTTGGGCGTCCTGTAATGTGGACTTTCTTCTTTATTATTATCAATTCTTTCTCCATGTTTGAATTGTTTCTTTTCTTTCGTTGGAGTGCTGTGAAGTGTATGTGAAAGGCATGACCTGCTGAGTACAATTGTGTACTTATTGCAAATGGAGGTTTTTCTTTTTTTTATAACCACGGCTGCGGAAACCGCAGCCTCATACTGATTTGCCATTTTCCTCCTATTGTATGATTTATTTCTTTATTGCCTGGCAGATCTCATATTTAGAGCTGGATGTGCCTTATCGGATTCACGATGATCTTCACACAAGAGCGTTTCTATTTATGGACAGGCCCATCTGTAAGCAATTGAGTGAATTATGCCACTAATTCCTTAGTCGCGCATTATATCCAAGAAACGTGAATATCCATCTGGAAAAGGTCTTGGCATACAGAGTGAATGTCACAGTTAATGTGTTTGTACACTGGTGTGTTTTTTTGGCCGAATATCGGAGCGAATTTCGGAGGCACGTAAAAAAAAATCACTTTTGTACACTGCCGCCGAATATTACGTCTGTATAAAAAGAAATTCGGACCGGGGTCGATTTTTATCAGTTTTCCGCGTGGGGTCTAGTGGGGTGTTGATGACAGGCTGACAGCTAGTGATAGCCTACTACTTTCTACTGTCTAGTGGGGTGTTGGTGACAGGCTGACAGCTAGTGATAGCCTACTACTTTCTACTGTCTAGTGGGGTGTTGGTGACAGGCTGACAGCTAGTGATAGCCTACTACTTTCTACTGTCTAGTGGGGTGTTGGTGACAGGCTGACAGCTAGTGATAGCCTACTACTTTCTACTGTCTAGTGGGGTGTTGGTGACAGGCTGACAGCTAGTGATAGCCTACTACTTTCTACTGTCTAGTGGGGTGTTGGTGACAGGCTGACAGCTAGTGATAGCCTACTACTTTCTACTGTCTAGTGGGGTGTTGGTGACAGGCTGACAGCTAGTGATAGCCTACTACTTTCGGATCCGCAAAACGCAGCGAAAGAAATGTACCAGTGTGCAACCACCTTAAGGGTGTTGGAGAGAATAATAGACCTGAAAGAAAAAACATTTTATGTTCACATTTTATAGGCATCATCTGGCTGAAGCCCATCAGAACACAGTACACATCAACTTAACCACTTGGACCCTCATACTTGAGTTGGCACTGTATACTTGGTGCACTCTATTTTACCCCTCTATACCAGATCTCTTCGCCAAAACTCTTTAAAATCTCACAACGCAAAGCCTTGTGAGCTTGTAGATTGGCTAGTTCCCTCCAGAATTAAGCTTTATTTTAGCTTCCTCAACACAAATCATCTATAAACAACCAGTGCACTAAATGTAGGTAAATCCCCTTTTATGCCTGCATGTTGTAGTCCATTGAGTTTTGTTCAAATGACATAAGGACTGTGGGACGGGAGAGAGATCTCTATTGCTGGGATGGACAGTCTGGCATGTTCATTATTTCATGACTACTGTATGTCTATAAAGCTTTGCCAGCTGCAGTAGAAGATCAAATTTGAGGAAAGAGAGTGGAGGAGAATCAGGTGCTGCACATTATTACTATGAGAAAATAAATGGTAAGAAATGAGTCATTATTAGAACTTATATTTATATATTATTTATAACTTACAGGTATACTGTATTGATCACCCCCAAGCCCCAACGCACACGTTCCCAACAATGCTGTACACTACCTAAATCAAAATGACATATTCCACTTACAATCCATACCGACAGCCAGGATCCCACTAACTCACTTTGGACCGTCAAAACGTAAACATCCTTTCTCACAATGTGTGTGTAACTCAAACGGAAACTACCAAGGAATATGTTGAACATTCTGCTCATAGGAATAAAACGGTAATGAAGAAATATGTATACCAAGGATGTAGTGAAAGAGTCTGACAAAGGGAAGAATTATTGTGTGTCTGTCTTCCTGTTCCAAGTCTGAGACCCTGGGTAAGATTGTGTGCGTTGTGGAGAGTCAGTAGTACACTGTAAAACATTGAGTGTTCATTTAACTCTTGAGAGTGTACAAATGCAACCAAAAGGACCTGATATACAATGAGGATTTGACTTGTAGGATATAAAAGATGGGGTTGATACAAAGTGTATTCCTGACTGAGTGGATCGCTGAGTGGAACCATTTCCCTTGGCGGTGAATTAATCTCAGTGCTGCACATCAAAGCCACTTAAGATCACACACCGGTCCGATTATACAAATAACACTGTAATTATACTATTGTTTACTCTGTGACTCTGATCCCTCACTCCCATCAAAGCATTGTAATGAAACTATTCAGGACATCCATACTTGGAATTCAGCCTCAGTCTCTGAACGTATTGTGTTTCAAAGACTCTTTATTGCATTCCGTTGCCAAACCAAATGCTATGATCTAAAGCACAATCTGTCTTAATGGATTTCTTATTTACATTCTTGAACACCCTAATCTGACCTTTTTGAAGATTTCCCCGTTCCTGGTTGACAAGTCAGTATGTATGATATACTAGTGTTTGTAAGGACTTGCATGCAGCCTACTGTGATTTTTCTTTCTTTCTTTCTTTTTCCTGTTCTTACTCTTTCAGCCCGAAGTGGGTGATTTCGAATGATATTTGAATATTTGGAGTTTTATCAATTTCATTGATTCTGATCCATGTAGTGTAGGTGTTTGTTCTTGTTTGTGCAAGAGAAGACAACGATTTATCACGTTACCAAATTTTGGCTATACTCAAATACGTCAAAAGTGATTAAACTGGATTTTTCACTAACGTAGTAGCAAACCATTTTATTGTCGGTGTGATGAGAACAAATTTGTATTAAAGAAGAATAATTAAGGTTTTTCTTGATATTTGTGTAAAGGCCTGTGAATGAGATTGAGTTCTTGGATTTCTGCATTCTTTGTCATTAATGAAACAACACCACCCGTTCTCGTTTCAAATATTTATATTCTTTCCAATCCTTTGAACCTCACAGTATTGTTTTACTCTTTCTGTCATTGTCTGTGCCTGAATACATACGCTTGATTACCTCTGTGTGTGTACTCGTGTGGAAGAGAGACAGGGAATGGGTGTGAGAGATAGAACTGTTTACTGATTATACACAGTACAATCCAAAATTACCAGAGGATTGCGCTATGTATGTATTATAAATAATGCTGTATATATAAGTAATTTACCTCCCCACTCCCAGAGTTTTGATAAAAAAAAGAAAATGTACAATATGACACAGAATAGATCTATTTCAGATACATGTTTGATTTGGAGGTTTCCCCTTGCAAAATAGTTTTTGTAATGGTTTGAGGCAGCGTTATGTGCAATTCTTTATTGTATTCATAAAAGATAGTGTGTGCATTTTAAAGCAGTACAAACTAATGAAAGGTTTTCAATGTTTTTTTCCTTCCTTCTGATTATAGTCAGTGACCAGGGAAACACTACACCACCATCCCTGATTTGGTACGTATAAAGCGGTTGTTCCCAAACCTTTTAGCTCAATTAAGACCCAAAAAAGAAAATTTACTTTTGCCCGGGACCCAAACTAGTGGAAAAAGAATATCGGCTATTTTCATTATACTTCTTCAACATTTGTTTAAGAAATGTAGGAAACAAAAAATAATAAGGACCCATAAAAATGTGTCCGTGATCCACAAATGGGTCCCACTGTTTAGGAAAAGGAAAAGAGGGCACTGTTTTTCCTTTATTTTTTGCCAATGTGTTCAGCTTGAGGAAACGGTGATCTAAAGCAGGGGTTCTCAACGTTTTTGTCTGCGGACCCCCAGACATGCTTTGGCCATGTCTCGTGACCCCCGCCCTGTCACACCTTCCCCACCCCCAATACAAACTGACTGCAAAAATAACTTTAATAATAGAGAAAATATATCATAAATTAATACTGAAACCAGATCTAATCATTAAGGAAAGTTTATGCATGCAACTAGGCTATGTATACTATGTAAACTCTTAATTTCCATTTCCCAGCCATTCAGTTGCAAAATAAAAGTTTTTTTGTGTGGGGATTAGGGGTTCCCCAAAATAATTTGGTAACCCGCAGAGGGGTCGAGACCCACAGGTTGAGAACCCCTGATCTAAAGCACTGTTTCTCAGCCTGTGGTCCGGGGCCCACCAGGGTCTGTAACCCTGAGAGGGCACAAATTTAACCTTTTTCTTTCTTTCTATTTTTGGGAACCTGCACTCCTGCAGTGTAAGTTGACACTGTAAAATGTAAAGATGGAGTGCAATGATTTTTGTACTTTTTCTGTTTTGTATGCGTCTATCTATGGAGTTAACATTACTCTAATAGACCCCCAGGTGTGGTTACAATATTGAAATATGTCTTCCCTGTGTATTTTTGGTCAAAAGGCTCAATTGAAATGACAGTGATATCACAATATCATCCCCTACCCTAACCCCTCCCCTTATCATATCAACAGCTGTGGGTGCGGCTTCAGTTCAGGTGGATCGCCACCCACCAGGCAAACCTTAATGAACTAGTGGGTGTTTGGCCACATAAAAAAATCATTTTAACGCTTTCTGTGCACATTTTTGAGTGTAGTATAATCATAGTACAATCATAATACCTGATGATTGGGTTTTATGGGGGGGGGGGGGGGGGGATCATGGCACTCCATCTTTAATTTACAGACCCATACGGGTCCATTTGGACCACCTGGTGGTCCCTGGACTCAGTGTTGAGAACCAGTGACATAAAGCACAATTGAACACATTGCATATTTTTCTTCTCTGAATAACTTATTGTATGTGTTTCCAGGCGACTTGTAATACCGTATATCCATCTCTCAGAGCTGTACAGATTGTGAAAAATGTAAATATGACAAACATCTACTTCACCCTCTCATTTTTGTATATGGAAAGAAATTACATGTGTGAAGACCGTCCGTAATTCAAATTTGATTGAATATTTAGTAACATTGAAGACGGGGATTATTAAAACACACAATCAATGTCGAAATGAGTGCTGAAATATTATTCCTCGGTCTCTTTGTAATAAACAAAGTGTTTAGTATTAATAAAAAATGAGAAATCTCAAAAAGCATTTGTCATGTTGCTCTTTTTCTTCACAAGATTTGATAGTCTATTTATTATTATTGTGGTCTTTGGCAGAAAAGAAGGACAACATGACTCTGCTCTTAGATGTGTTTCCCTATTTATATTTTACATTAATTTGGACTTGATATAATAAAACGCCATTAACAACCAACCAACCACACATTACCCCTGGGCCTGGTCTCCCGGTTTTAGGAGTTTATTTGTAGGCATAAATTCTCAAAATCTCTTAGGCCTAGTAGCATAGCATGACGAAGTATAAATGAGGCTTAAGTGGTTACGGTTACCTCAGTGGGTTTTGGGCGGGAACCCTTTTTGGTGTTAGCATTATGTCATGCTTTAGCTATTCAAAAATAGCAGACCTAGGTCTGCTATTTTTGAAAAATCGAAGAACGACTGACAAGAAACATAGCTTTTTCAGAAAACTGTCAGGATGTAGAAGACATTTTTAGAATCTGATCTCAGGTCAAAATGGGTTTAAGACTCAAGGTTATTCGTTACTCGTAGACGTTGGTTTAGCCTGCATTTTGTAGGAGGATACGGAGAGAGAGAGTGAAAAATGGAACAAGATTTAGAGAGAGAGGGAAGAGAAGGGGGAGGAGATTCACGGTGAACTGTGTTCAACCAGTGGTTGTAGTATTTGCATTTTTTACTTAAGTAAAAGTATCAATACTGCAATGTAGAGGTACTATGTTACAAGTAAAACTCTGTACTTAAAAATCAAGTAAAAGTACAAAAAGTACTCATTATGCAGAATGTTGTAATGTTTTCAAAAATGTATAACAATATTTTGAAAGTAGCAGATCTACAAGGCACAATTAAGCTCACAATGCTTTGCATCGAGTCACATTGGAGCTTGTAGATCTGCTATTTTAGATTCCGAAATGTATATAGCGTTGAAGTGGTACTTAATGTATATGTTTGGTAATAATAATGAAAGTCTGCAAAAAGTAACTGCTTTGCCTCTGAATTGTAGTGGAGTATAGAAAAAAACTGTACTGAAATCGGAAATACTCAAGTACAGTAAAAGTACCTCAAAACAACCCTCGCTCGCGCTTCTCAGACTCTCGCTCCTCCGCTCTCTGAATGTGTTGTCCAGCAACAAGGTTTATTTAAAGCAGCCAACTCATTCAGAATACACTGATGCTGTTAGATTTGGTGACAGAATTCAATATGTGTGCGTGAACCCTGGGTGTCTCCCAGAGATGGATGATGGCCATGTGCGGTAAACAGTGCTGACAGGGAGGGAACGAGTAGATGGAGCGCACGGCCGGCTTGTGTGCGTCTTGATCGGTCTAATCTTTTAATCACTTTTACCTCCATCGCCCGCGTCTCCATCCAAAACCCGACTCCTCTGTGTTATTGTCTCTTCTCTGCTATCTCGCTCTCCTTTCTTCAGGAATTTCTATCTTTACGTCTCTTTTTTTCCTCCCCTCCTCCTTCTCTTGCTCATTCCCACCCTTATCTCCTCTTGTGTGTTCTCCACCCCCCCCCCCCACACACACACACACACACACACACACACACACACACACCATCCCAACAATCCCTGGATGCATTGCAACACATGTAACTACTTCTTGACAATTAACCGTTACCTAGCAACTGGATCTTTTTCCAGGGATGGGGAGAGAGTAAGAGAGAGAGAAGAGAGGGAGATTTGTATACAGTACACTTACGTCGTCATACTGGATTGGATGCAGCAACACAATGCATCCACATAATACAATACCAAAATACACCCACACATACTGTATACTGGTGTGGAAAGAAGGAAAGGATAAATGAGAGAGACAGACGGACAGAGATAGAGATTTCCACACAAAAAAGGAAGAAGAAACACTTGCTCCAATGGAATCAAATGGTGACAAATGATGACAAACATGGGGACAGGATGTAGCGTGCGTGTGCAAGCGGAGAAGTGGGAGAAGGTTACAGTATAGCCTACACCACAGTGGAGTCAGAGATGAGGGAACAGAGCAGAGGAAACCGTTTACACCACAGTGGAGTCAGAGATGAGGGAACAGAGCAGAGGAAACCGTTTACACCACAGTGGAGTCAGAGATGAGGGAACAGAGCAGAGGAAACCGTTTACACCACAGTGGAGTCAGAGATGAGGGAACAGAGCAGAGGAAACCGTTTACACCACAGTGGAGTCAGAGATGAGGGAACAGAGCAGAGGAAACCGTTTACACCACAGTGGAGTCAGAGATGAGGGAACAGAGAGCAGAGGAAACCATTTGCTGTAGAAACACTTGTTAAAGTTTTAATGAAGGCCCAAAAGTTCAATCCCTGCAGTGACCCACAACGCACGCGCACACGATTCATATTCTGCTGCACGGCGGTGTTGCGCGTCTAATATAGACGAACTACAAGCTCACAGCGTGCGGCGGTTGCATCATGCATCAAGCTGTGAGCTTGTATAGGGCTGCACATTTTCGACTCACACGGACTCATGCACACACGCACACACACATGCACACAGACACACACACACACACACACACACACACACACACACACACACACACACACACATTCACACTACAACAAACAAATATTGTTTAGCAGAAAATAGGCACCCCCTGCTGTCTCAGTTAGGGCCAATCGTGATTTCAGCTGAGTAAAAACAGAGATCAAGCCTCCATTAATCAGTGTAATGTCACATCACATTATGGAAGAATGCATGCATGCCTGACACCCTGTGGCAAGAGCATGGCATCCTCTAGTGGTATACAGCAGAGTGGAGTGCATACCGTTGTATTTGTTGGCATATTAAACACTTAAACCCTCTATATATATCACTGTTTCACAAACACTAGGTCGGGACCCATTAGTGGGTCGCGTACACATTCGTATGGGTCCCTTTATTTTTTGTTTACTATATTTGGTTATTATTTTTATTATTATTATTTCAAAACATTTTTCAAATACATTCTTCATTTGTCATAAATTCAAATGAAATGCAATGATTTTTATTTCAGTAATTTCAGGAAGATATCTATGAAATTCCATATATTAGAAAGCAAATGTTTAGTGACCCTAGCCGATCTACAAGCTCCTGCATGGTGCGAAGCGACGAGTTGTGAGCTTGTAGATCTACTATTTTGGGTCCCGGGCAAACGTCTATAGTTTCAATATAACACTTGATGGGAAATGGCCAAATGGGGATGTCTTGTTTCCATTCTTTTATAAATCGAAACAGGCAAAGCGGTCTGAAGTAAGCCCAGTTTATTAATGAAGACATTTATGACACATCTATTGCATGATAAACAACTAAACTCCTATTGCATGTATCCTGATCTAAAAAAGAGAAGCAGCGTTGAACATAGAATTAATGTTACACAAAAAGAAAGAAAATCTGTACAGTATATATACTTTACACTCCTACTATTTCTCTTTATTATTGACATTCAACAAAACTTAGACCCATTCGCTAAGTGGTGCTTCTCAAACGTTGTCATGTCAAGGGGAGCCCCAAACTGATCTGGGTGCGGACGGACCCCCATCTGAAATGATTTTGTGCCAAAATATCAAATATCTTAAAGGAGTAGTTCACAAAGAAATGACCATTGATTCAATTACACACCCCCATGAAGCCTATAGACTCTATAGGCTTCATGGGGGTGTGTAATTGAATCAATTCTAATAGTATAGAGGGTATGCGCATGACATCATCATCATATGCGGAAGATATACAGGAATGCCTACCGAGTGGCAAAAAAAATAATTCTGGCCATGACAGCCCATACATCCAAACAGTCTGAAAAGTCTGATTGCATTAAACAACGTAAAATGACTTTTCCACTGACTTTATGCATGCGCATACCCTCTATGTGTGTGTATGTGTGTGTGTGTGTGTGTGTGTGTGTGTGTGTGTGTGTGTGTGTATATATATATATATATTTTTTTTTTTTTTTTGGGGTGAACTATACTCCTTTAAGTATACAATTGGTATATAGTGGTTAAACCGATTTTGATGGTGTATTAAGTAATTGCGCAGGGGACTGTTTGGAACCCCCTCGCCCCCACTTTGAGAGCCAGTGCACTAATAGCCTACATCTATTCTATTCCATCCTTCCATTCCAGTGAATATCTATACATATTGATCCGTCTATCTCCCGCTCTGAACCACCCGCGCGCCCCCATCCCTGAAGACCCTCACTCGTCTCCTCCGGACCACTCGCGTACCCTTCGGCGGGGTCAGCTTGGCCATGACGGTCCTTGGGGGGTACTTGGAGAAGCGTGCTGCTGCTACCTGGCCCCTGGTGTTGCGGGGGCCCTGCAGAGCCACGGCGCCCCCCCTCGCCTCCTCCCCTTCCCCCCGGTAGCCGTGGCGACGCAGGAACGGCTCCAGGGTTGCTAGGCGATGGGTGAGCTCGTTGATGCGCCTGTGCATCAGGGAGACTTCCCGGAACAGGTCGTTGACAGACTCAGACAGAGGGCGCACTCTGCAGGACGTAAAGGGCAGGCTCAGCCACAATGTCTGCAATTTACATTTCTGTTCCTATTATAACGGGTCATTGTACATGCACCAAATGTTGCCTGCTACAGCATTGTATCCAACCTTTTCTCCCTAATGCTGAGACCCCTCCACTACAGTGTTAATTTTGTTGACTAAGACTAACACTAAAAGTCAAAGTTTTGGCCTGGACAGCTGGTGTGGCCGTCTGGGCACCTAGGCTGGTAATCCACCCTGACAGTGGGTTTCAGGTTCGAGTCCTGATCCCGACAACCTCCTGCGTGACACCCCACCATCTCTCTCCCCATTTCCTGTCAGACTTCTGTGTACCTATCAGTAAAGGCATAAAAACGTTCAAAAAATATTCTTATTATATACTGTATATATATTTTTTTTAAAGACTGAGGTTTTCAGATGACTAAATAGGACTAAAACGAAATGCTGTGTTATTCAAAAAACTAAGACTAAACCAGATTTGCTGTAAAAAATAACACTGCTCCATAAGTACTTTTTTCAACCACTTATGCCCTATAACTTCATCGTACGATGAATAGCTGACAACACGACACACAATGTGTTGTGAGCTTATAGGTCAGCCCATTTTTGATATTTTTTAAGCTTTTCAAAAGATGTTGGCTATATTTTGGACTATATTCTTGACCATCTTGTGACATGCCCAAAACAAGGACGCCAGCTTGTGAAAGTGATTACATTTTCTAACAATTGCTTTCACATTTTGAGTAATAATATGTTACTATTTTCCAAAAGTAACTTTTTTTACTATTTTCCACAAGCCTTAGTCCTCCTGACTGGCGCTTTCAATGACCAGTTATATAGAAATATACAATACTGCATTGAACTGCACTGGCACATGTTGACCTCATATGGCCTTATTGGCCTTAGCACTTTGTTTGGAGCTTCTAATAACTGCTTTACCAAACAACAGAAGTTGTTCATTATCAGTTTGATCCCCCAGGTGTGGTTTTCATTTAGTCTGTAATTCATGAATTTTTAGTAACTAGTTTTTGGGTAGCCAAGTTGGACTCATACATGTTCAGGCTGCCAGTGAATTAATCCAAGAGGATTTTGTGCAACATGTTTGAAATGTTGGATAACCTCCAAACAGACAAAGGCCTCGTGTCCTCATGGGGTTGGGTCATGTCCTGGTCCCAAACCCCCTACATACCTGTAAGAGAAATGCATTATATACTTTTAGCTTATTTGCTTATTCACTAAATAATACCATTACCTGGAATAGTCGGGCAGCAATGAACTTGGCTGGGAGTGAAGCAGGGTCTTAACCTCGTTGAAAATACGCTTGCCCCAGGCATCCAAAACCCTGGTCACACTGCGGACTGCGACCACGTTGACGTTATCAGCTGCAATCACCACCAGTGGACATTAATCACAATCAGGGAAGTGAAAGAATATTAAACTGCAATTATATATTGTCTATACATTGTTAGACAGTATAATATCTATACATGTATAGACAGTATATTGTATGCATTTATATAGACAGTATATTGTCTGTACATTTATATGACCAGAACAGGCAGTACTAATCACTGCCTGGTCATTTTGATTTTGTATTCAATGTACCACTTTTACAAATAACGGTATGTGATCAATTTTACTTCTCCCAGGTGATGTCATTACTCAATTTAACAATGACAATGTTCTAAAATATTTTGTGAATCAGTGGTTCTCAAAGCCAGGTCCGGGGACCTGGCTTTTGAAAAGTATATATTTCAAAATCTTTTGAAATGTATATATTTTTTGGGAACCAGTGGACTAGTAGATGATTTACAGTAGTCTGGACCCATATCTAGACATATTTTTATATCAAAGACAAGCCTGTGCAGTTTATTACCTCCCTCCCTGTAGTTCCAGTACCCATAATCCAATTCATTCTCCTCGCCACTTGATTGTGACACGGTTGCCATGGCAGCCATCATCAGCACCATCAACACAGTGGGATGTTTCATGCTGAATGAAAAAGAAACACCCCTTCGTGACACGAAAAGAAAGAAAAACAAAATGATTGGAGAAGGATGTTAGGTTTCTTTTTTGAAAATTGGTTAATTAATTCCACAACAAACATCTTGGGTTGTGCACAGGAAAGAAAAGAGGAATGAATTGAGTGACAGAAAAAAAAGAAAAGTTTGAAGGAACACAGCACTCGATCGTTTTCCATGTGATGTGAGCCAAGTCTCATGGCATCAATCAGAGGTGAAAAAACATCTCGCATTCTGCATGTTCATGTCTTCAACTACTCATTTCCTTAGTGATTAGGCTACTTTTCGATTATTCGAGAAGCACAATTTCAATTTCTTCTTATATATTTTAAATGAACCAATCATCACCAACCATTCAAGCACAGCTGTCACGCAAAAACAGTGAAAATAAATAGCCACTCATAAGCCTTTGCCTATAATGACCATGCCCACAGTCGCGATAGATTATTTATCCATTTTATTAATTGATTGATTATCGATTATTTCGAATAATCAGTTCAGCGCGATGTGGTCGTCAGAGCACAGTCAGCCGAAAGCTCTGGTCTCTCCTAAAACCTTTGACATTTAAGACAGCAACCAATCAAACGGCTGATAGAGAACAGCTTGTAACATAAGGTCATGTCAGGCAGGAGACATGTCTTGTGACCCATATAACTTGGGCAAATCCAATTAGTACTTAATTGGAGGAATCAAACCAAATGTCTCGTTTTTGCTCTGCGACAATTCGGCCAGTGTATATCTCTCTAGAATAGAGGTGTTATGGGTATGGGATGACCACAAATTCAATCTACAACACAAATAGAGTGAGGTTTTATGGCTGTAATCCATTGTCATGGTGATAAAGGTTAGGAGACCCGGAAATATAGTAGAGAGCAGAAGAAAAGCAGTTGGACGGCGTACAGCTGCGAAAATCTGTCTGGCATCTGGTGACGCAATGAGTAATCTCAAACAATCATACACTGATGATGACTGATGACTCATTCTAAAGCTATTCTAAATGTTTTCATTGAAGTACCTCATGCGGTTGGAGACTCGCCAAAGAACAGATTAAATTTCAAAACACCAGTATCGTGCATGCGGCTTGCATAATGTGAAAAGATTCAACATCAAATAAGAAACACACAATGCAGCAGTGGACTAGTTCACCTAAATTAGGCTATACCTTGAAATTGTCTGAAACTACAAAAAACTGAAAACTTTTCAAAGCAATAGCAAACAGCACGCACGGACACACACACACACACAGTCACACACACACACACACACACACACACACACACACACACACACACACACTACACTGTTGTAGACTGGAGGATAAACACGTTCTGTCCTGAAAATGAATAAATGAGCCAATACTCACAGCTTCAAATAATGTTTGAAATAGGTTTCTCTCAATAGGATGCTCTTACCGAGATAGCCTGAAGTGAATATGTTATGCTTGTTTCTCTCCCAACTCCACTTCTGTAATCTTTTCCCTTTACTTCTCTCTCTTTACGCTTGCTTTCTCGTTCTCTATCCCTCCCTCTCTTTCTACTCTCTCTCTCCACCCTTTCCTCGCTGCTGTGATGTGATTAGCAGCAGAACGTGGTCTAGCAATGCGGAGCCACTTAAGAAACTTTTTTATTTCTGAACTGGTAAAGAATTGTGGTATGCTCGACTTTCACACCCCACTTTAACCCATTTCTCTCTCTCTCTCTCTCTCTCTCTCTCTCTTGAAGAAACTCTCACACACACACACACACACACACACACACACACACACCAACACCACACACGTCACACATCTGTTGCCAGATGTGTGACGCTCTTCTGAAATTAATCTTCTGATTTATATGTGTTTTGTCTTTCCTTAATAATTCTCTGCGAGAGACAGATATGGGTCAGTGGCTATCCTATAACAAGTTAACAACCCTATACCATACACAGTCAAACCCACAGTTACCTCACAGTTAAATGAACACTGAGGATTCGCTGTGAAGTAAGGTGGTCCAACAGGCTGAGTTATGGGCCATGGCCACTTTGATCTGTGTCTGGTTCCCACTCTGAACCCTCTAAACTGAAGCTTGACCTCATGAGGGTAAAAACCATACCCGAATGGAAGTTCAATACCTTCCATCTTGAGAGACTGTGGGCATTTTGTCTTGCCAGATAAAGGTATCCAGTACAATAAATTCAAGGTACAATCAGCAGGAGGGGATAACAGCAACAGTATTTTTATTCCAGCCTGTAATTCTGATACACTGCATGTAATTTTACTGGTCTGTTTTAATTTAATTTATGTCATGTTACTTTCCAAAGCGGATATATTAGATATATTTATATTTAGCCTTCAAGATCATTTAGAATCAGCAGAAGGCGATAATTCGTTTTTACGTCCGGATAAACCGTCCAGGACAGGCTTCAGTTTATTTTATTACAGTCTTTCTACTTGTACATGTATTTTGTAATTTGTAATTGTTATTTTTCTTGTTACATTCTAAAGCAGATGAACAGTTACAATCCTGAACCAAAATGTTGGAAAGCATTGCCCTGAATTGACCCAAAGATGGAAGTGATCTGAGTTTTAAGATATATTTATATTTAGCCTGCAAAACATGCACGCAGCAATCTGCTACTAGTTTGGAGCAGACAACTACAGCATGAGAAGCAATCAAAGAAGCATAATTGGAATGGTATGGTGCACGTGCTGTCACTGATATATCGTCTGTGTCTCCATATTTCAACTTTTTATTATTTGTTTGCATGAATTAACGCCTTATAGTTCATCATACAAGATCGAGTGTCTCACAAACATTCTTAAAATAGTGTATCTATTCTACAAACTTAGAACACAATGTGACGCGTTGTGAGCCTGTCGATTGGCTATTTTCACTATTTAACTTTTTCATAATGAAAAAGGAACAATTGTATCACTTCGGATGTTGAATTTATACAACAATATATTGTGTCAATATAGTTCTAGTCAAGTAAAGGAGGATCGGGGGGGGGGGTAATGGATGAACTGTAATGTCTGTTGATGTGTCTCATAGAACATATAATATCTCAAGCAGACTCAGCGAGTTCTCATGTCAGTTGTAGTAGTATTAGTTCTCGTGTCAGTTGTAGTAGTATTAGTTCTCGTGTCAGTTGTAGTAGTATTTATTTAACTTCCAATTATTAGTTATTGACTGGTATCCAGATGTCATTCCAGCACTTTCTTTCTTTCTCCCCTCCTCTCTCTCTCTCTCTCTCTCTCTCTCTCTCTCTCTCTCTCATATATTCTGGGTCTGTTTTTGTACCGTGGCTGATGTGTGAGGTCAGAGTTGGCCACTAATGTTGCCAGCAAAAGGATGGTGAAATAATAACCACGCAGAGAAGAAGGGGAGAGAGGAAGGCAGGCAGGCAGGCAGGCAGGCAGGCAGGCAGGCAGGCAGGCAGGCATGCAGGCAGGCAGGCAGGCAGGCAGGCAGGCAGGCAGGCAGGCAGGCAGGCAGGCAGGCAGGCAGGCAGGCAGGCAGACAGACAGACAGACAGACAGACAGACAGACAGACAGACAGACAGACAGACATTGTGGCGCACTTATTCATTGCATGCTTAGTGACTGACAGTCTGACAGAGTATTACAACGGTGAAGTGGTCACACTCTTCCACACCTGCTTCATATTACAGACAGGATAATTTGTCACCTTCACCAGACAGAGGACTGTCCTCTCTGGATCCCCTCTTTCATACATATTATGCATACACAAATTACACATATATATTCTGTCTGCATTCTTCTCTTCTCCTCTGCACAAAATGTAGATTCTGATGTCACCTTTGACGTTTGTGAACTCTGAGAAAATATCTCGCCCGCACACTCCAGATTTGATGAAAGTCTTTTGGTGGAAGGCTCAATAATGTAATAGAAATGATACAGTAGCCAGCACACAATACATGTCCTTTTCACATGGTTCATTTACCTCTCATGGGGGAGGAAGGCCTATCAGGTCAAATCAAAACTGCATGTGAAAAGGATATGTATTGTGTGCTGGCTACTTCATTTCTATTAATTACCGTTGTAAACTCTGCAATCATATTGTCTATTTGTATTTTTCTCACACAAAACAGTACCAATTGGAGGAAGTTACAATGCAAAACAAAAAAAATGAAAACGAAACAACAAAACAGGAACATGTCTGCAACGTCACAGTGGGTGCCAAGATAAATGAGAAACAGCGAACAAGCCCATTGAAGAAGATAAAACTTGGAGCACAAACACTGGAAACTATTTTACACTCGCCCAGATATTTACCAAGAGGGAATACAAATACAGAAGAATACAGAATGGAAACATGGATAAGACTATTTGTACTTCTCACCCCATTTGTTACTTCTGGAATCATCGGTCAATGTAAGGTATCTTTACAGTGACTATAACATACAATGTATAGTGGAACTTGTATTTTGTTCAAGTCTTATAACAGCACTGAAGTAGAATTAAAACTTACATATACTATTATAAAACTCTGTGAGAATAGGTTTGGGTAATTTGTCACTTTGGACATGGATGAAAATCCATTTATAAACATTTATGATCTATGTTCGCCAATACAGCCATTGGAGAGTTGGAGAATAGAATCTCTTTGGCTCTCGCTGGAGAAGATCTCAACATTCAATTCGAGGTTGTTCAGCCAGTCAACCAGAGTGGCACCGGAGAGTGTTTCAACCCCAAGGACAACCTGATACACCAGTTTCAACCATCCGAACCTACTGCAACTGTCAATGTGAAGCTGACGAATGTGACAAGTGCCAACACAGGAGAATACCGCTGCCAATATAAAACAGCTGCGGTTTACTGGACAGTTCTAGTGAGAGGTAAGCGAAGAGAAGCAGAGGTGGAAGTAGAAAATGAAAATGTTGAAGGCAGTGAGGAGGAAGCAATAAACCATTATGTCTAGAAACAGGAGGGATATACAGTAGGCCTCGTGATATATGTGAAGTAATAATTTAGACTCAAACAGGAACTGTAGTTTGAAAGTGACGCCTAAATGTGAGATTAAGAAAATCACAGCAACATCAAAATAAGCACAGTACATGAATCAGATAACCGACAATTAAATAAAGCAGTTATAATCGTCTAAATCCTGAACAAAAATGTTGGGAAGCATTGCTCTCAATTGACCCAAAGTGATCTGAGTTTTAAAGTCTTTTGGAGCTCATTTCCAAACAGAGGGGCCACGACAGCAGCGACGGCTCCAGAAAATTGTGACTGGGGGTGCTGAGGGCTGGCTATTTAGAGAGGGGGCTAATGAATCTTGGTTTACATAGAAGTCACAATTAACAGCATTCTCTGCACGACAGAGAATGCTGTTAATCATCAAAGTCAAATCATCTGTTTTAAATCAAATGTACCCGCAGTAATGGACATAATTTTGTAAAACTGTCGTGTCTTCCAGATGAGGGATACAGAGAGCAACCCTCCATGTCGGGTTACCGGGGTGTCGTCATTGTTGGTGTCGTCACATTGGTGCTGCTCATTTTGAATGTTGCCGGCTCAGTTTATGTCTTCTGTTGGGTAAGGAGTTCGGCATTCACTTCTGTTGGGTAAGGACTTCTGCATTCACTTAGGTAACAGCAGATGTTGTCATTGCTTTCTCACATTCTTCCTGTCATGTTTGATGTCAGTGTAGTCAATATTATGACACTGATACCAGATGTCCCAAAATGTCCTCATGAAGAGCTAGCTTAATTCAGTGTGTGCGTGTGTGCAATGTGCATGTGTGCGTGCGTGCGTGCATGCACTTTACTTTTTTTTTAAGCTTATCAGATACAGGCTATGGGAAAAATACATTCAAAGAGCCTATCAATGATCTGCAGCTACTCAGTCAGGTAAAACTGAATGTTGGATGAATGACAGTCCTTGAGCTTTGTGGGATTATAGTCACATACTGAGGAGGTGTTTGTTCAACCTCTTCTTGAAGGCGTGAACACTGCTAGATGTAATGTCTCCAACAACCACAGGGGGAAGGCTGTTCCATGTCCTTATAGCAGAGTGGAGAAAGCTCCTATCAAGGCATTTGGTGTTTGACTTGGGGGTACTCTCTGGGTGATTCGAACTGAGGTGTGAGCTTGAGGTAGTAGTGCTTTGAGGTCCACTGGACAGTTGGAAGTGTGCATCTTGTAGAGAACAGTTGTTGCTGCAACTGTTCTGCGATGACTCAGCTTGCCGATGGCGTACTGCTGTAGGGCAAGGTGCTCATCTACCCCGATGATTTTTAAGGCCTTCTTTTGGACGAGGTCCAACTGCCTGAGAGTGGTCAGAGAGGCGTTCATCCAGGCTAGGCAGGAGTACTCCATGATGCTCCTGACCTGGGTTTTGTAGATGTTGGCCCTGCCTTTAGCATCAAGCTTGTTGGCCAACTTGTCGGCCAACACAAACTTGTGTTTGTGTTACTTTCAGAAACATTAGACATTATGAGGTGCTGGTCCTCAGTGAGTTTTGGGTTGGGGTTAGGATTGAACATTCAGAGGTTAGGTTTATGGGATTGGGGGTAAGAGTTATGCCAGATTCATTCTTTAGGTGTCACGCACCAAAAGTAGTTAGATCTACAAGCTATTCTGCTTTTCGGCTTCCCGATTACTGGTTAAAATGGCAAAGGAATTGTGAATTCTGAAATGTTGATGCATGTCAGGACAATTGGCTTGGCCCTTAATCCCACATGGGATTATCATCAAACACATCAATTAAAACACAAAAACATCCCAATGTATTTCCCATAGGATTTTCCCCAAATAGCAACTCATAATACAACCTGATTATAAAGAGCTCTCTCTCTCTCTCTCTCTCTCTCTCTCTCTCTGTGTGTGTGTGTGTGTGTGTGTGTGTGTGTGTGTGTGTGTGTGTGTGTGTGTGTGTGTGTGTGTGTGTGTGTGTGTGTGTGTGTGTGACTGTGTGTGTGTGTGTGTGTGTGTGTGTGTGTGTGTGTGTGTGTGTGTGTGTGTGTGTGTGTGTGTGTGTGTGTGTGTGTGTGTGTGTGTGTGTGTGTGTGTGTGTGTGTGTGTGCCGTGTGCACGCGTGCGTGTTCGTGTGTGTGTGTGCGGTGGCCATGTTCAGGCACTAGTGTCCATCCATGTGTGTCTTTCTTATCAAGGTAATTTGTGTGTCTTTGTACCCTATCATTAATTTCAGCATCATGAGCCTGTGGGAGATGAAAGTGCAAACACAAGTGGGATTAGAGTGCAAAGGACAGAACAAAGAACAGAAGAAAGTAGAGAAGAGGACGTGGCTGCAGATTCTTTCTACACTGTAAGATGAAGCACACAAGATATTATATTCATGAAATCTTATTGCCATAGGATATTGCTTATTGCGTGGAATAAATTTGATTTAAATGTATATAGTACTAATACTCAAGACACCTTTTTTTTCTTTCTTTCTTTCTTTCTTTTCAGAGTCTAGAGCCTCGACCTGTTTCCGTATATGAGGTGCTGAACACCTCTGCGGGCGCTGGTGACATGGGACAAGGAAAAGCTCTGCCCAGGTCAAACAGATCCGTACAGCAGGTCAAGGTCAGTAGAAAAGCTCTTCCCAGGTCAAACAGATCCGTACAGCAGGTCAAGGTCAGTAGAAAAGCTCTTCCCAGGTCAAACAGATCCGTACAGCAGGTCAAGGTCAGTAGAAAAGCTCTTCCCAGGTCAAACAGATCCGTACAGCAGGTCAAGGTCAGTAGAAAAGCTCTTCCCAGGTCAAACAGATCCGTACAGCAGGTCAAGGTCAGTAGAAAAGCTCTTCCCAGGTCAAACAGATCCGTACAGCAGGTCACGGTCAGTAGAATGCCACCCAATATGTATTGAAATAGGGCATGCAAACCTTGCACCTTTGGTATGCAAATTCGGGGGGTGCGGCATAATTTTGATTGTGATGAGTCACTACTATACCTGGCCAACGGATAGGCATACAGTGGTGGAAAAAGTGCTCAATTGTTTTACTTAAGTAAAAGTACCAATACTGCAATTTAGAACTACTCCGTTACGGAGTAAAAGTACGGAATTGAAAATGTACTTGAGTAAAAGTTGTATCGGCATCAAAATGTACTAAAAGTAAAAGTACTCATATTGCAGAATGTCCCACTTCACAAGTTCAAAATGTGTACAAAGTCTATTGAAAATAGCAGATCTACAAGCTCACAATGTGTCACGTTGTGACGCATTGTGAGCTTGTAGATCGGCTATTTTCAAATGGCCAAAATGTATAGGGTTGAAGTGGTTAATTTATGTTTTCTAAAATCACCAAAGTAACTAGTAACTAAAGTTTTCAAATAATTGTAGTTAAGTAAAAGTACAAAATTTGGTTCTGAGATGTGAGGGGGGTGTAGTGGAGTAGAAGTAAAAGTACTGGAAATTGGAAATACTCAAGTAAAGTACAAATACCTCTTGAAGATTGAAGGATCAGACCTGCAATTTTCAATCTTCAAAAAGGTTCCCCAAAAGATGGAAAAGTATGAAAATAGATGTATACAAGCTTACAACATGTCACTCAGCAACACGTTTTGATAATTAAAGACTATCATAGATGTATTTTAGCAAGCTGACTCGTAGATACGAAAGTCAAGGTTATAGTTGGTCATACCTGCTCTTCTAATGAGAAATGTATATTTACAACTTGACAATTGGTTTTACATGAAGACCAAGAGAAGATCAAAACCGTGAAGAGAATCCACTAGACAAAAGGGCTTTGTATTAGGTTCCAGCTCAACAGTAGAAATGCAACACTTGGGCGGAGGGCCTGGGTTAAACGGTTGGGTAGGACTTAACAGTTATGGTTGGGGCTTATCATCATTGCTAAACCCTCCTCTTCCCAACTCTCCTTGTACAGGTGGAACAAAGAACGCATGACGAGAATGATGGAGAAATTGAGTCGATCTATGAGAATTTCTGATTCATGTATTATAGAGGTGCTACATTTATCTGTGGCCTGCTGACCTCACCGTCCCACTGCAGCGGACGGGAGAAGTAACAGATGGGGCGCCTATTACCTTCTATAGAGCGTTGCAGTCCCGCCCCCTTTCAGAACGACAAGGGCCCAGGAAATAATTCCCCATAGACGTTTCAAAAGGTATATATTTAAAGATGTTTGCGCCGCGGACAAAGCCAACTCTTGTTGTGACAAAACATGACAATAAACACATGTTTTGGGCCGAAAGAAAAACAAAACAAAAAGTGTTGTACCCTGCCTTTTTTTCTTCTTACTAATTATTTGATCTGCCCAAAACATTGTGTTTATTGTCATGATTTGTCACAACAAGAGCGGCTTTCAATAAATACTTTTTGAAAAGCCTATGGGGGAAATGAACGGGGAGCTATTTCCTGGGCCCTCGTCGGTGCAACGCTCTTCTATAGTCTCTGTGCATAACCAGAAACATATAGGTCTACTGTACGACACCTTCACAAGTCCGAGCCAATCAAAGGAAGCTATGGGAAACCAGACAACCTGCCACAGGAGAAAAAGAAATCGCTGGAGAGTTTGGTCTGACACTCCTTGTTGTGGGTGCTCATTGCCCAATGGGTGCCCAACCAGAGCTCAAAGTGAGACTTTTTCGCTGTGACGTTGGAATCTGTTTGTAACCATGCACCCCTTGGAAATAAATCTTACACACCCAAGTTCTAATATCACTGCATAGATATTAGTCTGGCCATGCATGCCAGGCTAGAAACAGCCTAGCTAGCTATGCCACCTTCTGAAAACCTGGGATAACATACAGTTGTGCACAGAGCCTAGCTGGTATAGAAACTATCTCAATTCTCCTAGTCCTGCTTCTTGTTCTCCTGTTGTTTAATGCTGATGAAAAATAAAGTGAGCTACACACCAATCTTTGTTGTCAAGACTATAGTCAAAACAAAACCATGTTCCAGACTCAGTCACTTGTCTCTTTCCTACTAGAGTATTACACTTTAGGAACACAAAATCTTTTCAGTTAGTTGACCAACATCAAGTGATGAGGCTTGATGAATGCTTTTGTCCTAGAGAATTAAGTTAGTCGAGGTGCTAGACAGGATACTGCATGGTCAAGTGGACACCTAAATCTTGGGGGAACCTTGCAAATCCGGTGACCACAGAACAGCTAGGGCACCGGATATTTCTGGGCACCAAAGCCGACAAACTTTTTCATGTCAAGGACCCCCAAATTGACACTAATTAGCTCACGGACCCCCATTTGAAAAGCTATGCCAGGGACCCCCATAAGAGAATATCCACTTTGGGAACCACTGGCCTAAGGGACCCATATGGAACCCTGAATTTCTGAATCATTGACCCTCTGAATTTCTTTGAGGGCCAATAAAGGTTTTTCTTGTTAATATTAGACCCCAGAAAATGTAGGCATGGAACACGTACCCTGCCCAGATCCTTATTAACCACACTAAACCCATGCCTTGCATCATTGCATGCCATGGATGGAAGGTACAGTTTATTTCAACAAGACAATCCACAATGAAGTGCTTATAATCCCTTATATGCAAGTATTAAGACAAAGTGCAAAAGAGATGTCTTGAAAACTAAGCCTTTAAATTTAATTAATTAAGACCAATAACCACACTTAACGTTAACGAAGTGTAATTCATTAAATCTTTGTCAAACTTAATTACATTTAAAACGCAATTAGATTGGTCGGAGGCGCTGTCTATCATTCTTCCCTTCTATCGAGTTCCTCTTTGTTGAACCCGCCCAGCTCTTACGCTCCCAACCAATGGAGTCGTCGGCTGAGGTTCTACCCATAGATCTATCAGCCAATCGGAGCACTGAGCGCTCAGACGGACTTCCTGGTTGGATTCGTTGTTGTTTTCTTTTCACATCATTTTGACAATGGCTGCGGAAGGTGATTTTCTGATGAGATACCGTGCGGTGTCAAATAAACTGAAAAAGTAAGCTATTTATAAACAGATCCACCTCCTTATCACTTTCACGTACATATATTGGCATTCAGAGAGGAGACAGAATGTCTGTGTAAAATTAGCTCTGTAGCTAGCCATGGTTGGCGTTGCCTCTAACGCTAAGGCTTTATATCTTTTATAACAACACTCGCTCGGAACAGGCACACTAATATTCATGTGTGAATAGAGGCAATACTTTCGAATTTAACGATACAGTTACATGAGTTAACACTTCCATCAATCCAGGCTGGTGTAACATTAGCCTGAGATTTAGACTCGTAGATGATTCTGACATTTTCAATCTACGAGAATCTGTCAGAATCGATAAATACATCAGAATCGATAAATACGAGAGTCTAAATCTTAGGCTAGTGTAACGTCAGTGCTGCCTCTGCCTATAGTTGATTGATTGATTGAAGTATTTATTAACAGTTTGCAGAATGGGTACATTTCACATGAAAGCACAACTCAATTCAAAGACTGTTACTGTGGACGACACACTGATAAAGCATTACACTTGTTTACAACACTGTCCACCATTTCCCTTTTTCTCAAGAGTTTCAGATCCTTAAGGTTGCATTTGGATTCAGTAATTTAGCTGGGGGACCCCTGGAACCTTCTCAGGGACAGGGACCCATGGGGGCCCCCCTGACCCATAGGGTGCTGTGATTGATGTAACAAATGTGTTTTCATTTCAAAGGCGTTTTCTACGTAAGCCCAATGTAGCGGAGGCGAGTGAACAATTTGGTAAGTGTCATCTACAGCTGCATACAGTACGTGTCAACATTAACTGTTAAAAGTACATTGCCATAATGTTGTTTAAGTCTGCAGACTTTTGTAGGCCTACATAATTGACTAATAGCAATTATTTGAGATAATCGCAAATAATTTTGTCATTGTCATAATCGTTTCCACTTTGAAAAATGTTCATACATACAAAAATATTATTTGTATATTTCAGTTATTTGTCATATCTGACCTGTGCATTTTTTTTGACAACCAGGCAAACAGAAATGTATTCTTTATTCATATGTTCCAATGTTCAATGCAAAAAACACAATTAAATTGTTAATCGTAATTATTTGTGTGACAATTAATCGTCAACTTAAATTTGTAATTGTGACAGCCCTACACTTTTGTTTTGTCCCTTTGTGGTCCTCCAGGCCAATTAGCTAAGGAGCTGAAGCAACAGGACTGCCTCCAGTATGCTGCATTCTGTAACCTTGCTATGGCACGGTAAGAGTCGTTAGACACAACTAACTATATAACAAAAACCTACTACTTCATACTGCGGCAAAGTCCTAGCCCTAGATTCCAAGTTCACACAGTCATAGAACACTCGTACACAAATACATTTTCGTGGACGGATTCATGTTGGCGCTATTCCAATTCATAGACCTCTCCTCCATGAACTCACACAATAATTAATTAATTGCTTAATGATTTTGGGGTCAGCTCTTGTCGCCTACTTGTATGATATCCAGTTGAAAGTTCTTGCGGACAGTTCTTAGAAGGCAAACATTTTTTTTTAACATTTTTACACATGAGCAAGTGAAGTGAGTGTGGACATTTAGGTCCTCAGACCATCATCAACACTCACGTAGTCATTGTCATCATTGAGTGCTGATGAAGGTCTGAGGATACGGTAAGTGTGAGTATACAGACACAGAGTAGTAGTAGTACACACAGAGCGTGACAAATTAGAATGCAGCTGAGATGACTCCCCCCTCACATACACACACACACACACACACACACACACACACACACACACACACACACACAGAAATGCATTCAGAAATGCATTCAGTGTTCTTAAATGCAATGAAGCTACCTATTAAATGCAATGAAGCTACTTAACTCAGTACAAGACCATAAACACCTAATTTGAGCAATGCACACACGTTAATAATGACTTAATCCTCATACATAAGATCACAAATACGTAATGGGTATCTTTTTCTGCAGTTTGAATTTAGATTTGAGAGTGATGCGATTAAAACATGTTGTGTGCCAATTTGAAAGGGCCAATTTTCTGTATCAGAATATTGTCACTAAAAACGCCGGGACAACACTCCACACGTCCCAAACTCTTCTCCCTTTTGGCTCCAAAACTGTGGAATGCACTTCCCATTGCAGTCAGAACTGCAGCATCACTCCCAATCTTCCGCCGTAGTTTGAAAACCCACCTTTTCAGACTCCATCATGGCCCATAGCACTTACCCCACCCCCTTAGATAGCAATTCTGTAGACTTAGATAGCATTTGATACAGACTTATAGCATGTTATGTAAACAGCATAAGTGCATTGTATGTAGTCATAGCACGTCATAGTACATAATGTATATCACAGTAGTATAGATGTATAGCTTATATGTATAGTTTCATTATAGATATTCCACTGTTACTTTCTTAGCTTACGCATGTTTCATGATAAATGTTTTTATGTGATGTATTCCCCATGCTTTTTGTTCTTGCTTAATGTAAGTCGCTCTGGATTAAGAGCGTCTGCTAAATGCCTAAATTGTAAATTGTAAATTGTGCTTCAGAGTTATAACTAATGGAACCAAATAAGGTCTTTTGAGCTCTTGCTAGGTTATAGCTACTTATCACATGATTGTACATGTTGGGTTTGTGCCTGTAGGTGTGAGCAGACTCTGTTCAATGCTCCCGGAGAGGCCCTGGCGTTGACCGACGCTGCCCGCCTCTTTCTCTCCTCGGAGAAGGAGAACCGGGCACTACAAGCCCCAGGGTTCGATGAGCATCTACAGGCTGCACTCAACTGCTACAGCTTTGCTATTAAGGTAGCTTTCACCTGCTGTTTGGTAAACCCATGCATGAGCATGAGCTCAGCATGAGCATCCATATTCTCGGCATGTCATAGGCGAAACATTTGGTGAAGATTATCTCCAATCAGAATCAACTTTACTGTCACGTCACACACGATTACAGGTGTAAACAAGTGGGCGAAATTCTTATTTGTGTGAGCTCTCAACACTGCAGTTATGGGAGGAGTTAGAATAGGGGAAGAGACAATAGAGAACAGGTCAGATAACAGGAAGGTACATTAAAATCAAATATGCACAATGCAATACATAAGGTGCTTTATAAAAATAAAATAAAAACAATGGATAAATGGTACTACAGAAGGCAGAAATGATTCTTGTGCAGGTGGAAAATATATTATCTAGCAAAACGCATACATCCTTTTGCAGGTATATAAATTCACAGTTTGTGCATGGTTAAAGAAAGGAAAAAACGCATCACGTTTAAAACCTGATTAAATAACCATTCTTTCCCCAACTATAAATAAATATAAGAACATTCAGCAAAAAGCCGATCTACAAGCTCAGAACATGTCGTAACATGAGCATGTGGATCGACTATTTTATGCAAACGATTTGGTGTAGACTGAGGGAATATATGAGGGGAAGTATGGAACTAGATCTGACTGTAAGGTGGTTTTTCTATTTTATGCAAGTCAAATAATCAATTTAGATAACAAATTCAAATGCAGTACCTCTGGCATTCTGGGTAGTGAGTAGTGTTAGAGTACAAGTTAAAGATATTTAGCACATCGCTCAATACGATAAAAAAACACCTGACATTGAAAAGGTGAAAATCCAAATGTGGGAGAGTCGGATAGTTGAACATCTGGACAATAGATTTTTACTGTACATTCCCATGGTGCCCTCTTGCCTACATTCCTTTTGAGACTGTAGAATAAGACGATGCTTTACAAATGGCTTACAGGTGTACATTGAGATGAACCAACCGGTGATGGCAGCCAGCCTGTCTCTAGAACTTGGCAATGCACTCAAAGTAAGTCAGCAGAGCTAGAATGATTCTACTGTTCTACTGATAAGTCTACGAAGTGGGCAAATTCCATATAAATTCTCTTCCCTCACTGCCCTCTTCTTCCTCTAACACAGGAGATGAACAGACCAGGTGAGGCTATTGTTCATTACCAGAGGGCAGCGGAGTTGCAGACACAAACCCCTATCGAAGCTCTGCTGTCCATGGGAGAAATGGCAACCTGCAAAATTCTTACCCGTGAGTCCATTGGTGTTTGTGTGTGTGTGTGTGTGTGTGTGTGCGGCTGTGCGCGCGTGTGTGTATTGCAGATTAGTTTATCTGCAACCGCAGCTTTCTGGCTTCTCTTGTTTTGCAGGTGACTATGATGGTGCTTTGTCCGTGCTGACAGAAATGCAACTGTTGTGCCAGGAGAGAGGACTACAGCTGCCTGGCACTAACACCCCTGTTGGTGAGGCTCTGATTCACTAGTATAATCTATTGGGGGAAAACACAATGTTTGGCCTTGTTTTCTGCAGTCTTTCCCACTTATCTGTCTGTCTACCCCAAATCTCTTCAACGATCTTCAACCTCATAACACGTTGCGTTTTAATGTTGTGTGACGCACGGACTTACAGACATACCTACTTTTGAGCACCATGGTCGCCTCCGGGGGGCCCGTTCGGTTCCAACGGCCCAGCATGTGACGTTATCATGTGTTCCATATACAGAAGTATCAAGACTGGGGAATGTCATGGGGTATCATTAGTAAACACCGCCGTCATGACTTAAAAATGGGGCCCTTGTATTTCTTTCAGGGATTGCCCCCAGGGGTGCGTGAGCTGCCTCTAAGGGGTGCATGACATTAATATTGTAATGGTGGTGCTAGTGTTATAGTTATTAAAAATGTGTTAACTAATATATTATTTCAAAATGTATATAAAAACATCTTAACCTTTTAATGTTTTAATTAAGAATTAAATGTACCCAAAATGACTTGATTGAGAGCTCAATAGGCCTATTGTACAGTTGTAAAATGTTCTTATTAGTTTAAAGTTCATGCCTACGTTTTTTTTTTAACGTGTCTGTCGGTAGCAGGGGGTGCATGGGCTAAAAAGTTTGGGGACTGCTAGAAGACCGGCTTTTATTTCTTTATTTTAACGGCGCCCCCGGCTATTTATAGAGGGCCAGCTTTATTTTTTTATAACTTTATTTATAAGATTTTCGTAGACAAACAACCCCTCATGTACCCCACCCTCCCCGGTTCCATCACAAAACAAGAGGGCCAGCTTTTAATCGAATAGAGTCACTATTGGAGGATTTACGGTATTATGACATGCCATGAAAGGGTACGGGTATATGGTTCATGCAAATCTACAAGCTCGCAGCGAGTCACATCACAAAGCAGTAGATGTAGATCTGCTCTTTATGCAAATTGTATTATTCTTGGAAAATCTGTCCAAAATGGGGAATCCCAGGGTTAATGTGGTTAAAACTTGCTGGCAAGACCTGTTTACATGATTTTATGTGTAGCATGATGACCTTTGATAAAACCTCTGAGGGATGTACAGTAATAAGGCCGTTTGAGACGGGGAGCGACTGACGCGCATTAGTGATTCGTTTCCAATGAGAGACGTGCGTTTATTCTGGACACGTGGAGTTGAGGGTCGTTGACGCAAGGGAGCGCGGTCCCGTGAAATTGTTGTGTGTGTGCTTGTTTGTGCATGCGGATTGTGGTGAGCTCATGAGCAGACGCATTGCTGATCCAGCGTCACTCCCTCCCCATCTGAAATGGCCTGTAGAAAGCTTATTGGATGGATGTTAATCATGAGACATTTAGATGTGCAATTGCTCGGTTTTCAACTTGTCTTCATTTCCATTCATATCAATCTCTTATACATCCTCCTAGGTGCATTTCTAGATATTGTGGCCAAGTGTGAGATCTCCAGAGTGCTGCTGCTGATGTTGCTTGAGGTAGTTGTCTGCCTGTCTGATCATTTGGGCATGTCCAGTGCATATGTGTGCCTGTCACAGACACCACCTATTACAACTTGAATGTATACGGTATACAGTATATTGTATAAAAGTATCATTATTATTATTATTATAAAGCTCTATATTCTGATAGCTCTATATTCTTATAGTAGTCATTGCTAAAGAGTGTTTGTTCTGTAACAGGAGTCTCCAAGCATAAAATACATTTTTAGATCGGGATACCAATTTTATCCAATCAGGATAGAAAACTCTGAAAACACAAAACACAAAAAGATTATTAGATAGTCGTTTGTGACGTCAACATTTAATGGAGAATTATACAGAAGAAGGGTGTTTTTGCCTGATCTCATTAGAACAGTGGGATTTAGGTTGAAATGTGTTGGGTGATCGGTGAAGAACTTTCAACTGTGTTCTATTGCAGCCTCCACCTCAGAAGCTGTTACCAGAACATGCCCAGACCTTGGAAAGGTACGCGTGGGAGTCCTTTGACCCTCATAGCCAAGGTAACTGTACTTGTCCTTAACCCATTTAGGGCTGATGTCGAAATTTAAAAAATGTATTTTTTTCCTAAAAAACCTCATGTTTCTATATTAGTGGTTCTCAATATTTCATGTCAAGGACCCCAACAATTATATGTAATATGCATCCACCCCAAGATTTGAGTTATAATGTTCACTCTGAAAGAATATATATTCAAAGATTTGAGGCACATTTTTATGTTTTTTCAAAAATAGCAGACCTGCTCTATGAGCTTGTAGATCTGCTATTTTTCAATAGCTAAAGTATGGCATAATGCTTAAAACACCAAAAGGGTCCCCGTACAGAATGGGTTAATTTGACTCATCTAAGAATACATTTGACAACCAAAAAAAAACATCTTAGAAATTATAGATAATGTTTGGCACCATAATGTTTGTACTCTGTTTACCATGAGTAAACTACCATTGTAGCAGCAACATCATCAGCAGATAATCCCCTCCCTCCTATATTCGTTTCATAACTATTCCCCTACAAGCTCACAAGTCAACACGACGCGTTGTGAGCTTGTAGATCTACTATTTTCACAACTTCTTAAAGGTTTCTCCCTTTTTTTTAAAGGAATTGATGTTTCTTTTGTAGGACATTTTGTTGGAAACATTTTGTCATAGCATAACATAGGACTAAAGTGGTTAAAACTAGGAAGAACTAGTATATATTAACATATACAGAATCCCAGACAACATCATGATATCAATATAATATCAATATTATTACCTAGCCCTACTCGTCTTTCTTTCTTTTTCCTTTTTGACACTGTGTTTTTGTTCTCTTACGCAGTGACCTTCCTGCCTGAGAATGTTTTTCTGCTGCTCCAATCAGTAGTGGTGAGTAATAAAATCTACACACTTGTACAGTTTGCAGGATTTCCTGGTCCTAAAGGTTTCACGTAGGAAAAAGCGTGTTCACACATGGCCCAAGCCAAGGTGCATTTTAATCCAGGAGTAGCTACTGAGAAAGATGGGGTGAAGTAATTTGTACGTGTGATCTGTGTCAGGGGAAAATGACCAAAGAACCATAAAGGCTGATAGGGTAGGGAGAGGCCTTGTCTAGGTGATCTGTATTTGCAGTTAGGGTTTTATTTGCGCACTGTGTAACAGAAAATCTGTTTTGCAGATGGCCTGCCAGGAGAAAGACACAGAGTCCCTCAAGTCTCTTCAAACTGAGCTATGGTGAGCATTCAAAAATGTTAATTTCCGTCACGTGTCTTGGGATTTAGTTGTGTTTCCACTACTCCTGATTTCGCTGCGTTTTCCATATTGATCCATGTGTTTGTGTGCTCCTGTCCCCCTCAGGCCATTTCTCTCTGCTGAGCAGAACCATCTACTCCACCTGGTGGTTCAGGAGCGTATCACACCCTCTGGGCAGGGGATTTAGTTCAGTCCCAGTCCTAACTAGCTCCTTCTTGGAATCATACACAATGGAACATTCTGTCTCTGCCTAGGTCTGTTTTAAGACCTGAAGAAATGCATTCACAACCGTGGTATTCTGTAGCTCAGCAATTCCCAACCTATGGGCAGAGGCCACTGGTGGGCCATGAGGATATTGCAATTGGACCCCCAAATAGAAAAAAATAAAAACACGACCAGGTGTTCAACGGAGAGACGAGCTGTTAAAAGTAGTACCAGAGGTGCTCCTGGATCAATTAGGTTAAAACATAAAACAACAGAGCATCTGGGCACTTGGTAATAATAATAGGAAGCGAAAGGCCTTTATTAAATCAAGGCAAACCTCAACATGTTTTGATCACAACAGTTCTTCATCAGGGCATATGAGGGAACCCAATGGGCCTCTAAATAATTTGCAAAACAGCTACGTTAGTTCCATTCATTCAAACTGTAACATGATTGATTCATCATTAACATAAACGGTCAGGAACCACTGCTGTAGCTCTTCCTTTGTTCAGAAAGCTGGACACATTACAAAGTGTTAACCCATTCCACTCGAAACATTGCCTCTCAGCGCAGAAGTGAAATGGCATGGTTTGTGTTTATTTATTTAAAACGTTTTGAAGGAAGTTGAGTTGAATGCAGAAATTTGGTCATGTTTTTTTATTTATTTAGTTAATACATGATATGGCTTAAATTCCACTATAATTACAAAAACTTCTAATGCATTGTCCTGAAATATGGTGATATGAAACACCATTGTCCTCCCATTACTGGTTTACTTAATGTTCACTGGCACAAATTACTTGTACTTTGATATGATAGCAGCCAACTAAAAACACAGAATCAAACATGGTTAAAAAAAATCACACAAGAATACAAAATATTACAATATTACAAAATGGTTAAAATGTACATGGATAATAAAACAAAACAAAATTGTTACAATGTATGCTATATATAATAACATGATACAATGAATTAAAATTACTAGTACTGTAAATTAAGGCTCGTCTTTTCTGATTGTTCAAGTACTGCAACAGGAATTTTGAAGTTTTACCAATGTTAAAACTATATACCTTTTATTAAATACAGTATATCACCCCTCAGCTAGCTGTCGCACTGGAAACATGCAGTAGTAACCAAGTACAACTTGATTTTTTAGAGGTTGAAGAATATTGGCACCTCACAGACTGTCAACTGCTAAGTATCGAAGTGCTTTCACTTCACCTCCTTATCTCTTCTCCTGTATGTAAATGTAAAATGATTTAAAGAATTAAAATCACAGACCTCCCATGTCCATTACGTTAACCAAAACGTGTAGCACTTTGGCACTGGCAGCTGATTTATTTATTCATTTATTTTTAAAATGATTGTAATGCTACAAAATATTGGTTTTCCCAAGTCCCTATTTTGATAAAGCTTTAAACTTTATAATCTTCCTATAGCACCCTATCCCACCGTCTAGCTCCCTTCCCTAAGTTCCTGCCCCCATTTTCCTCTTCCCTGCTTTAATTGAATATGAATGATACCATAAAACTATTCTCCCTGCCAATCTTCACAGCTTCTCTCTTCATTTAGGGTTGGGTGAGTTGACATTTAAAAGTCTCCAAACAAACTACGAATCCTGTGTGTCAAGAACTGGTGGGCAACTATATTTTTCATATATTTTTCTGGATAAATTCTGCCTCTTGACCACTTACACCTTATATACTTAGTTAAAAGGGGTCTATAATTGGTCCCCCCCTACAATAATCTCTTCACCGATCTAGAAGCTCAAAACGTGTTGTGAACTTGTAGATCGGCTGTTCCCACCTTAAGTTCGCCCCAGAATAGGGACACTAGGATTTATGTCAAATCTGTGGTTCTCAAAGGGGGATCCAAACTGAGAGTGTGCAAATGGTCCATTTAGTTCCTTTTGTACACTGTCAGAGTTATGGGGGTCCTTGAAATAAAATAAAAACATTTGAGAACCACCGGATTAAATTGTCTGAATTGGTTCTAATGGGACGTCAACTCTGCTGCATATCTCCAGTGGTATCATTCACTCTTTTTCCGCAGGATGAGGTAGGTGATGGCCAGGATGAGAGTGAGGACGAACGAGATCCAGGCCAAAACAAACGAGTGCCCATAGCTGCCTCCTGCTCCATCCTCTGTGTGGAAAGTAGCCGTGTAGATGGAGGCTGCAATCATTATACACAGACCTGGAGAATAGGAAATAATTGTTTATATTTAAATTGAAAAACAATTCAACCCACCACATGGTGTCCCTATTTTTTCATAGTCATTGCAGGCGAAAATAGCAGATTAAACACCTCAAAATGTTGCATTGCGATGTGGCGTGAGCTAGGAGATCGGCTGTGAGCTTGTAGATAAACTGCAACACCATCGTATGCAATAGGGCTTAGGACGGTGTTTAATCATTTTGTTCTTTCTTTTACCTGATTATGGCCCCTACACACTTTTGTGCTATTTGCTCCGATTATGCTGTCAGGGAGGAGGGACCATATTTGGTGCTCGCCGACAAAACCCCTGATCTGACGCAAGATTTTGCTCTCTTTGTCTGAAAGGCTCTGCGATGAGATCCAGCGGCGATAAAGGTGCTCTCCGATGCCTTCCCGAGCGTTTCTGAATATCTAGCAGGTTTGATATTTGACTCTTTCGCCGACTGTGCTCACAGACAGACAGAAAGTCTGTCTGTATTGATAGATGATAATATATAACCTTTATTCTGTGGGTAGAAAGCCTATTTATTCCTTGGCTAAAATGGTATATCCAGATGTCAATACATATTGGTAGCTATATTAGCCTAATATTGTCATTTGTCATATAGTCTATGAGATCCCACACACTGTCAGACAGCAAATGTTGCTCTTTATTAGGTCGATGTTTCGGTCGCGTAGACCTTCATCAGGACAGACAAATGTGTCTGTCCTTAAAAAATGTGAGCCTCTCCTGCGGTCCTGCAGGTACATTAGACAGACTTAAAGTTACAATACAGATTAGTGATGTGTAGTGAGATTGGTGTGATAGAAGCTGAGAATTCTTGCATTTATAATGAGTCTCATAAGAATCTGTCACATCAATATTGCACTTACAGGCTCACTACTATTTTTGTTTTGTTTAATCATTTACTGTAGAATCAGTCGACAGTGACACAAATTCCTCCCGGGTGCCAAAAGACATTTTACAAATTAAAGTATTTTCCTCATGGCCCAAAGTCAGAGTCTATTAGTTACTTACAGGAGATAAGCTGTAGAACTCCAGAGAAGGTGAACCTCTGGCCCTTGCCCAGAGTGAACAGCTGAGCCACAAACACAAACAAGGCCAGGATGGCAAATATACATGCCAGCACTGAGGTTGCCTGTACTGCCTGAAGGTAGTCTGTAGGGGGCGACAAATAGAGCATAATTTATTGATCAATCAAAAGACATGGGGAATGATGACAACAGAGGGATAGCTGAAACAATATGCAAAATATGTTTGTAAAACAGGAGTGGGAGTCAAAATCAATCCTTTGCTAATATGTGTTCTCTATTTTTTACAGCGTGTTACATTTACCGGTAAATCACTTCTAAAATCAAATACCAAATGAACACATACCATGTGTTAAAAGCCTGTGTGTGTGTACGTGCAAAATAGAAAAACTATTTAAGACCATCAAATGCCAAACTGAACAATTACCGGTAGCCTTTTTTTTTTTCAAGGACCCCTCTATTCTTTCTTTTGACACTATTTTGTGGTGGTCTGTCATTTGGTGCAGAATTCCTTTACTGTCAATGTGCTGTCTGTCTGTCTGTAGGTACAGTAACAGTGAACCTCTGATCAAAATAGCCATTCTGGTTATTCAGATCACTTAGCTGGGGAGTCACTTTTTTTCGGTTCAGTACTACATGCAATGTGCATATACAGATATTATAAGACTGTCAGTAGTATAAGATGTTTTAACCACTTGTCAACTCTGCTGATCTTCTCACTCAACCCAGATTCAGCACAAACATGGGGTCAAATACATCCGACTGCTATGCCACCAAAATGTAGAACAAATCCAACAAACATCAAAAAGTGTGACTCCTTACCCTCCTTCAAAGCCGCCATAAAAGAGCACCTGTCTACAAATTGTAAAGGGTCCTAGAAAAGCCCTCTAAGCTTAGCACCAAAAGGCCATTCATGGCCAACTTGTGTGCAAAGCGCAAGTTGGCAGCTCGACAGAGTGCATTTCTAGTTGTAGCATGTGATTGTATGTCTAATGTATTCATGAATTGAATACACAGGAAAGGAAACAAGCCCCTTTTGTGTTACCTTTTAATTGATTGATTGGAGAATTACAGTACATTTCAAGCACAACTCAATACAAAACGATCAATGATCAATCATGATGATCAATGATCAATCAATCAGGTATGTTTGAGTAAGTATTTAAAGTATTTAAAGTGATTTGAGATTATAGAAGTTGGATTTACCTTCAGGGTAGCCTTTCAGGTTGGTGTAATGCCAGGCTGATTTCACCAGCTCCCATCTGCCCCACAGGTCAGTGTATGCCGTATCTGTCATCCACCAAGCCTGGTGGATGACAGATCAATCATATTTGACATAAAAAAAGAACACATTAGTAAGAAGTGTGTATAAAGTACTAGTTGCTGTCTTCATCTAAAGAAAAGCTGACATACTACATACATCACATTTGCTTTGTTGACTCATGTCATCATAGAGCGTTATGGTGCATTTAATCAGCACACCCTTAGAAGGCTGACACTTCAGAAATGATGCCAACTCTTAACGTCTGTGATCGTGGGAGATTGAATTTGCACTGCACAGACAGCATGTGGTTATCAGATGTTATTTTTGGTCCTTTCTTTTTTAACTGTGTTTTGATAGAGGCGGGCCTCACAGGAGAACATATGAAAGCAACCAAGAACGGACCATATAGTGGACTCACATTATCAATGGTTGCCACCAGAAGCAGGATGATGGTTGTAATGTGCAGAACAACTATTCCGGCCAGGATCAACATTCTGTCTCCCTGAAACAGATATAACAGAGGAAGGATGTACAATATTTAGTTTCCAAACATTCTGTAGTTATATAACCCATCTTTAGACTTGAGGTAAGGCCACTACACACGCATGCAGCTGTTACAAATAACCACCGTCTCAGACAGGGAGATGAACTGAAAAATGAGAACTGTTGCAACAAGTCCAAACTCGTCTCTGTAGTCCCACAAACAGTCCGTTTTTTTGAATAACTGCATGGGCCATCTGCTGTCAAACACCCCCACTTACTCCCACGGAGGATTTCCCTGGCTCAGTGTTTTTACCTCACTGCACAAAGGGAAGATCAGGCTGGTTTAAGAGGTTTTTTTTAAGTACGAACATTTGTCTCAACAAGGACATCTTTGGAACCAGTGAACATCTATGAGATGCCCTCACGAATGCTACCAGTACCATGTGTCATAAAGAGGTCCTTTTTTTCCTCCTCCTTTTTCTTTTTTAAACTTCCCAATGGTTTTATACGTTTCCATAGGCTAAACATCTGACGAGGAACGCCATGTCCATTTTAGATTCATTGCTTCGACAACAAGAAAATAAAATGTAACTAATTACACGCTGTGCCCTTATTGGGACATTCCCGTTCGGGATGGGTGCTGTGCTGCGCTGCTGTTACTCCCGTTAGATGGGCACAGGCCCTATAGTCAACTACAATGAAAAGAGCGCGAGAATACGACGACAGAAAATAATAACACATGTCAATAGTATTTGCCACAAATAAACGCTATTGACTTAATCACATTAGTGGAAATATTTTACAATCTCGTGTCTCTGCTATAGGTTAATTTAGGGCTATAGCCAAGTGGAAACCATGTTATTCGTCAAAGCCCTGATGAAAACCAATTACGCTGTTGATCAGTTTTCACAAGTTCACACATTTTCAAATCCCTCCAAACTTATGTGAAATATTAGCAATCATGATGACCCGCATGCATTGGTCAAACAAAATCTAAACGATATGAATAAACCTTACCTGCTGTGAGCACTTTTACGCACGACAGTTATTTTGGAATCTGAAATGCTGTAGTAGACCCACCCAGCTTCGAATTCATAGCATACACATCACCCTATTTTCTTTCTCCAGCCCCTTCCTACCCTCCCCCCGACCAAACCCCACCCATATCCTCAACTTTTTCTCACTGAAAAACTTTAGAATCAAATGGCCAGTGGTTCCCCAATCCCTACCCTGGGACAGGGCAAAGAGTGCGCAAAGAGTAATGCTTAGTGTGGTTAAATTATAGAACGCTTCTTTTATACTTGGACACATTTCGACTGTGGGTTCATCGTGTTTTTTTAATTGTTTTGTTGAATGAATTCCTTTAGGGAAATAAATCTAGCCTCGAGCTCTAAAGAGCGCTGTGTGTGTAATTCTCTGGCTAAACCAGCTCGGCAGGCAGCTCCCCTGCCCTGGTTGTAATGTTTTAGTAGCCTATGGAGATTTTAGGCACCGCCCATTTCCCCTTTTCACTAGAGTAGACCAAACTTTGAATTATCTGCACTGTGTCACACAACTCAACTGTGTGTATTTGTGTTGTCTTTTACTAGAATATTGTGCCTTTTGAAGACATTATAAGTAGGCCATCTTCAGTTCTTCACCCTAATTAAAATCAATCAGCTGCCTTTCCAATACATTGTCAATTGTCACACTAGACAGATTGCATCAATGATTCCTAATTTAATTAAAGTAAGCTATTGCATGAATATCAATCTCATCAACAGCTGTTTGCTGAGACAGTGGACAGACACCTGTGAGAAGGCACCATATGGGGTTAGTTACCCATGGGGGGGGGGGGGGGGGGTACAAACTAACAAGCTGGTGAGGTAGAGCAGTGGTTCCCAAACTTTTTCAAGTCAAGTCAATTTTATTTATATAGCACATTTAAAAACAACAGCAGTTGAACCAAAGTGCTTTCCAGAACAGGTAGACCGTAGTCTATCACAGTACAATAATAAAACATGTAATACAATTTTCATGTCAAGGACCCCCAAATTGACACTAATTAGCCCACAGACCCCCATTTGAAAAGATATTTTACGATTTACCATTTAATTTCAAGGACCCCAAGTTTGACATGCATATTAGTCTACAGACCCCCATTTAATGGCATTTCATTTATATTGTAAAATCAATAATTTAACTCTGAGAGGGTCCATTTGGTTCCGTTTGTACACTGACCCATTTGGTTCCAAACTATTATTTAGCTGGGGACCCCCTGGAACTCCCTCAAGGACCCCACTTTGGGAAACACTGAGGTAGAGGAAGGTGAGGTGGCGAATTTGTGGGGCATTTCAGCAAGAGGGGAAACGACAGATAGGGCTACATGCATGTTTTTAGGCTTCATGCCTTCATCATGTGGCTTTTTGACCACAGAATATAATTCCAATTTTACAGAATATGATTTCATTTCTACCCATAGATAGGCTACATACGATGCTTCACCATTCTATTGGCAGCAGAATATGGTTCTAGTTATACACACATATTCATACACATACACAAATTAATACACCCAGCCAGCCATTAAGATGCATTAATCTATGCATTAAGTTAACTTTGTCTACTGTACATTTATATATTAATTTTTTTATAACTGTTGGATTGGATATTGTCATCAATTTCTGATCTGATGGTGTTCTTGAGATTCTGTTTCCTTTGACTAGCTATCGTGGAGCTACTCTTGCTCTGTATCTTACAGTAGCCTACTTGCCTCAAATCATCCAATTGCCATCCAAGGCGTAAGAAGACATGGCACCCTTTTCATATTGGACTATTATAGCGCCACCAGCAGGCTGACCTGCCCTGGTGGAGACCCATGTGCCCGGCACTTTATTTATTTTATAGTTTTACTCTGTATCTATCTGTACTGTACTGACTCTAGCGACTGGATCAATAAAGGTCTATCTATCTAACACTGAGGATTTTACTGTGTGTCCCTCACATTGGCTGCAGGACTGATTTCACGATAATCACATTCCATGAGCACAACTTGGACTGTCCGGTCATCATCAAATTAACTATAATGCAAAGCCTTGTGGAAGTCAGATGTATCTTCAAGTCCTCCAAATTCACTTACACAATAATAGCCACCAATCCAAAAACAGTATAGTCCTAGGATTAAAGGAGAATTCCATGCTAGAAGGCTTTCTTACCTTTCTTTGTAGTTGTTACGTCCCCACCAAAGAGGTCCAGGTGTTATTTTGTGCAAAGGCTCCTTATTGGCTATTTCCCCTACCATAAGCCCTGAATGAATTGCATTGAATTGAATGGGGGCTATGGGGTGTTGTGCTAATTCGCTTATTTCCATCGAAATAAGTAGTAAAGTGTGCCGCTTGGGATATTATTTACATTATGAAGAGAGGATATATACAAAAAAATATAAAGTTTGAGCGATGGAAATAAGCGAATTAACACCCCATAGCCCCCATTAAATTAAATGCAATTCATTGAGGGCTTATGGTAGGGGAAATAGCCAATAAGGAGCTATTGCACAAAATAACACCTGGACCTCTTTGGTGGGGACGTAACAACTACAAAGAAAGGTAAGAAAACCTTCTAGCATGGAATTCTCCTTTAACACCATGTGTTATTCAGGGTTTATTTATTATCAATATTCAACCAGTTAATATTCCTTTATGTTTGTAATAAAGGATATTCCTTTGTGTCAAAGATACTTAGCATATAGTGAAATTCAATGTCATTTTCAATAAATAATGCCTTAATTTTCCCGTAGTTTTTCCAAGTAGACCTCATTACCTCTCTACCTTTGCCTGTTCAAAATAGCCTCATATCAGGCTGTTCCCTGATGCCATCATGAGTATGACTAGTGACAAGAATTAGGCTACATTTAAATAAGTAAATGTAGCCGACAATATACACTTTTACATTATAGCCTAGGGCCCTAGGCTTACATATTTTGGATAGAGCTCAACGGCCAGACGTCAGAAGGCCAAAGACTATGTTTCCGCTCTGCATGCACACACGCGCAGTGACGTAGAGTCTGTGGGGGCCGGGGGGGCAGCCGTCCAGGGCCCCCATGAGGAATTGGACCAGGGATCTCGGCCCCCATGAGGAATTGGACCTGAATATATATTCGCCTCGGTTCGTCCCGTTTGTGCCGCACCAGGTCGCGCCCGTTCACGCAATTCTCGTCTTGCATTGACTTTGTATGAATGTATGTAATCCCGCCGCTGGTTAGAGCGGCGGGATTACATACAATGTATGTAATCCCGCCGCTCTAACCATCCAAGTCTGGCACCTTAACACGTCTGTTTTCCTCACTGTCCGGGGTGGTGGACCACGTTGCCTGTCCCCTTGTACACATGCAGATCAGGCATTGAAATGCTAATCTGGGTGCTTAACCTGCCAGGTAGGTAAGGGGATGCATGCATACAGTACTGTACTCTGCTTCTTAGGCTGTATACTTGTTCACAATGAAACCACCAACAGCAAGAACACGGCCTGGCTGCTAGCCCGCCGTTGAAACCTTCCGCCGTCCCAGCAACAAAACACAGAACCTGCCGAGGCGGACAGGACTAGCCTGCAATCATGGCATTTAAACATGCTCTTCTGTTTATAAACTAAACACTGACACGTTTAAAAAGTGTTACAAATAAGTGTTTAGAACCTAAACATGGGGGGGGGGACGGGGACGGGGACGGGGGGACGATTATAAAAACATTTCGTCTCTGCACATGCGTGTGTCTGTCATTATGTGAGCCGCTAATCTCTGGCATTTTTGGACTAGCACATGCATGCCAGTATAAACCGGTCAGGGGATCTAATCTGATCGACAGTAGGAATTGTCTTAAAAATATGTTTTTTTTTCTTGTTTTGTTTGTTGATGTTTATTGCAGAACAATATATATTTATATATATATATTTATATTCCCAAATCTTTTCAATTTTTTCTCCCCAAAATGGTGGCAGCCTGCTTCATATATTTTGTTGTATCTATCAGTGTTCAGAGTCAATGCAATGGGCCGGCCGTGTGGGTAGGCAACCCGGCCTGGCAGAGACATGTGCTCTGAGCATTGATTGATTGATTGAAATATTTATTAACAGTTTGCAGAATTACAGTACATTTCAAGCACAAACTCAATACAAAGACTGTTAACTGTGAGTGGACGACCCAATTAAGCATTACACTTGTTTACAACAGGGTCCACCTTGTTCAATTCATCAAAACATTTAGAGACATGATACAAATAGACACTTCTATATAGTTAAAGAACAGAACAGGAATTCATCATAAAGGAAGCAAAAAGGGAAAAGATACATATACAGTGAGGGGAAAGGGGGGGGGCGCATTCAGATTTTACAGGGGCCAGTTTCGAATTGCAGCCATCCGTAGGTGCCCTTTGAGAGCGGTTTTGAAGGAGTCAAGGGATTCACATGTCTTAATGACTGTTGGTAGGGCGTTCCACATTTTGGTGGCATAGGAGCGAAAATAATTTAGTCTCTTGTTTGTGCCGAATCTGGGTTGTATGGTTTGTTGCACTCCCTCTGGTGTTGTGGGTGTGCATGGGTATCTTGGTGGTGTATCGAATCTTGTGGACCAGACCCATTGCAAGATGCTGTACTCTGTCGTCGACCCTAAGTCATCCCAGCCTGTCAAAGGGGGGGGGGGGGGGGGGGGGGTGAGGTCACTGAGGTGGGTTCGAGGAGTGAGGCCAGGTAGGAGCCTGACCAGTTTGTTTTGAGAGGTCTGGACTCGGAGCCTTGTTTTAAGGGCCTTTGAGGTGCATGCATAGTCAAAGAAACCTTGTACGAGGGCTCCTGTTAAGGTCTTCAAGGTGTTTTTGTTGACCAGTGAGGAGATCCTGTAAAGGAATCTTGTTCTTTGATTGACTTTTTTGATTTTTGATTTCATCACCGGAAAGATTGGCCTCCAGGATGGAACCTAGGTAGGTAATTTCATCTTTTCGTGTGATAATATTGTCACCCACTCTAACCAAGAAGCCATCTGCCTTGCTGAGATTACTATTTGATCCGAAGAGAATGGATTCAGTTTTTCCCAGGTGTAAGGATAGTTTGTTATCAGCAAGCCATGGTGCAGATTCTACCTGATTCTACAGCATAACTCTGTCTCTGTGGCTCTGAGGGGCGCACTTTTCTATTTGAAATTTGAATTTTAGTATTCATTCACATTTGTTTTATAATTGCTTGCCAAAGCATATAATAGGCTAATGCGAATGTGTCAATCACCTGCTGTTAAACAAACTACTCACATCTTTGATACATTTCTAAACATTCTTGTTGCTTTTTGATTGGCCCACACCTAATGACGCTTTATTGATGTTGATCACACTTCCACAACCCTGCTGTGTGAACACACGTGACGACGTGAGTCTGCTGTCTAGTCTACTAACCTGACATCAACCTGGAGATGTCTCGCGAACACAAAATAAAAACGTCTTTGCTTTTATTTATCCTATTATTTGTAGCTGTTTGCGCATTTCATCCGATAAAGGTTCCCCAAGGAACAGTGTCACGGCAATCAAAAATCGACACAGAGAACACAGGAGAGAATTCTTACTCAGTGCGGGTTATCCGAGGGGCTCCTCTGCACAAATCTGACCACGTTGGTCTTCGGTTCCCCAAGGACATAGAAGCCAAAGTGAAAGAAATGGTCAAAAGATTTGAACAAGATGTGAAATATTTACCCCAGGCTTGGGCCGTTGGTAATGTTAGTAGTCCTACGCACAAAAGTCAAATGGATGCTGGATATCAAGCAGATTACCCAGGTAAAAGTTGCTTTAATTATTGATACGTGTCACAACTAATGGTAGAGTAGGCTGTTATATGTCTGTTTAAATAAAGAAGTAGGCCTATATATTGTTTTGTTATGTTAAAGTCCTGGGCTATATTCTAATAGTAGGCTACATAATCACTGATAGTGCATGTACATTGTACATTAGGGGGGGTCTTGTCTTGCCAGCTCTAAAAATACATGTTCAGGAGAGTTGCCAATATCCGCCAATCAGGTGATGGTACCCATTTATCAGCTTCAAATTTATAGTGTCCCAGTTCCAATTTAGTCTGTTCACTTATTTGTGTCATCATCACTCCCAATTTCGTGACCAGAATGTCAGATGTTACTGAATAGAGAGCTGAATAGGGAGCAGAATGCATTTTCTCTAATGTTACTGAATAGAGAGCAGCAGCCAGGAGCACTGGACCAGGGCTATAGGGTAGCCCCTTTCTGGACCCTCGGTTTTTGGACGTCGGTACCCCAGGGTCCCTCAGTACTTATTCCTTCCACTCTCCATGGGAGACAGATGTACATAGCCTCCGTTCACGCTGTGCTGAGCACCGCTTGAGTGTTGGTCAGATGTGTCAAAGACGCATAAAGCGGCTATAGGAGACAACGTAAACGTGGGAGAAATCGCATTAAGCGCCGATGCCGTTAAGTATTTTTGTTTTGTTTTGGCTGCTCTGAAATTCTCTCTTCCTCACTTCCCATGTCCCACCTCCCACGACACAACAGCATTATAAACATCCTGCATGTACGCGTCGGCCAATCAGAGGAAGCAACTAGGACGTGCAGCTAGCCAGTCGCCGCTCGGGAGGCGGTACAATTGGAAGTCAACAAGGAAGTGAGAATTTCAGAGCAGCCAAAACTTTAAAAAAAAGATTAAAAATACTTAACGGCATCGGCGCTTAATGCGATGTCCTATAGCCGCTTTATGCATCTTTAAAGCAGCGTGGCGTGAACGGAGGGTATACATCTGTCTCCCAAGGAGAGTGGAATAAGTACTGAGGGACCCTGGGGTACGGACAAAATTCAGAAACGGTAACCGAGGGTGCCGAAAGGGGCTAGGGGCCTGGGAGATCCTAGCCATAGTTCACATTATGAGTTATGAGATCATGTTTCAGGCTTCAGGCTAGCTCTGGTCCATAGCTCTAATGCCATGCAAATTGGCATTAGAGCTATTTCAGCTAGAACATTTAGGCCTAAATAGCCTATTATCACTGGGGGAATTTATTATTGACTGCATTGCCTTTTGTATTCACTAGGTGTCCAAAGTGTCAAAGCTGGGAAGGTATTGGGCCCATCATTTGATTCCAGCGCCTTTGTCCCTGAATGGCTGGCTATGAGGCCTCTGGTAGAATGCAATGACGACATCAACACCATGACTCTCACCGCCACTGGGCGAGGATCCACACACCTACTTGTACGTAGAGGTGAGTGAGTGTGTTATTATAACTTTTCACATCAATGTGCTGGCACATAAAAAGCTTGTTTTGCTTATTTGGAACTCCAGTCCAGAATCTTCTCTTAATATCAGATGTGGGAAAAAGTTGAGGAGTAGATAGATAGATAGAATACTTTATTGGCAGTTTAAGAAAATGACATCATTTTAAAAAGCGCCAAATGGACTTAGACACAAAAAAGCCTTCGCTTGTTTCCATTGTGGTCAACTTTGTAACATGAAACTATACACATACATTACTGTACAGACAAAACAACCATGGAACATATAATAAATAATCCTTATATTTAAGGCTGGGAGCTATATACATAAGACAAGAGGTACCCTGAGAGAATAGTCCTGAGCATGGGAGATGGGCTATCCAGGGTCGGAAGCTAACTATGAGTTTGACCAGATGAAGAGCCTTGGCTCGAAACGTCATCAATAAAGTATAACTTGAGTTCTCTTATCTTTTTCTGATGTCACTTTTGAACCCAGCACCTCTACTAAGTGATGCATGATTTTCCCATCTGGAGTTTGGAGTTTGGAGTTTGGAAACGCTCGTTGGAAATCACTCAACTGTCCTGCGTACCACCTGTTTCTAAATGTCACATAATGCAGGAGGCAGCAAAATGTTGTGTTATAGAAAACAAGCACTTCCAAACTCTGACACAAAAATAATCAAATGCAAAGCATTTCTTGACAGAAAGTAGCTCATAACCAGGGCTGCACACAACTTTTTTGGTCTAGTACTCAGAGGAGCACCTGGAGGAGTTACTTGGTGCTCCTAAAATGCGGCGACCCGTCTCGCCGGATGGATAAAAGAGGGATGCATGAATAACTTATAGCAAAACGATATTTATTGGATAAGTGGGGACTGGGGAGTCAATGGAGAGTATTGCAACTCTAGTCTAGATTCATCCCATTATACAAAAAAATCTAGAGTTGCAAATTGCAGCTATAGGTCCATGTGTATTCCAGCCCTATATGAATATTCTAATACAAACTTCTTAATACTTCCTAAGGATAATATGAGAATCAAAGCAATATTTAGATACTTTTTTAAATTTAAATAGCCGATCTACTAGTTCATAACGTGTTGCGGAGGCGACACATTGTGAGCTTGCAGATCAGCTATTGCCTATTTGTTTAACATACGACACGTCGTACGGCGAAGCATACGTCAGGCTTACCTCTTGTTTTTAGCCGAGGCGATGTACACACAGTCAACACAGAGTCAAGACAGTCAGACACACATGGCTCCTCGTGCAAAATAAACAGTGTACACTACCTGACTTTACGATAATAAGGGACAGTATGTCGGTACACGCTGTTGTCATGTTGATAAGCTTCATATTGTGCAGCAGTGCCAGTCCGTGAGAGACGGCATCGCACACAAGCAACTTGCTCCAGCACCCGGTAAACAAGCAGTGAGCAGCATTGAATCCTCCCCATAGAGTGGATCCTCCCTCGTTTGACTAAGGACGTGCTGTGATTAGCCACAATGGCCAGTGCACTTGTGCAAGACGTGCTGTGATTGGCCAGTAGTAGCTACTTTGAGTGGCAGTCAGTGGGAAATGCTCTCGCCACAGAATTTACTAGTATTCTGGCCATGATAATCATTCTGTGCGGCCCCAGCTGTTGGTACACAGAAGCACTTCCCGGCGCTTGATTGACAGCGCATTATGAATTTTGACAGAGCATGCGCGCTGGCGCACCACTTATGTGCAGCCCTGCTCATAACGTTTCTATGGTGGATTTTTATGAAACAAAAGCTTTGCAGATAGAGGATAATTCAAGCTTTTCGTACTGCTGCAATGTTGGTGAGTTTAACATTGTTTAATGCAATCAGACAGGACTTTTCTGTTTCTATGAATGGCATGTCAAGGCCAGAAAGTAGTTTTTTGCCACTCAGTGGGCGTTCCCGCATAACTTCCAGGTACGATGATGTCACGCGCATACCCTCTATTCTATTAGTTTTTGGAAGAAGTTGAGGCCACATTGTTGTATCAATCAAGCAAGTCAATCTCTAGCTTAATGTAGCATTACGCGGAAGCTGGGATTGAACCCGGGGCTCCCACTCGCCAGACCAACGCCGTGCGCAACCTACCGTGCCAATACGGCTGAGCCCGATTGGCAGGGCTGTTGCGGGCTGGGTCTTGGCTGGGGGCTACAATCATCCCCCCAGTCTTTCAAGCGCTTCTCACTTCACACCGCGGACCGCCAATCGGGCTCAGTCCTATTGGCACAACAGGTTGTGTGTTGGTCTGGCGAGTGGGAGGCGAGTTCAATCCCCGCTTTTGCGCAATGCTGCATTAACAACAGGCCTTTGCTTGTGCAGGATTCTTCCAAAGGAGGGCTTTAAACTGGGCTCAGAATTACAGTATATGGATATAAACGGATAATCCTGTCAGCATCAGCGTTTTGAGTGGAACATTTCATTTTTCTGAAGGCTGTTCATTACTGTATGCACTTCAAAATCCCTAGCCTATAGTGTATTTTGTGAAATATTTATATACGTTTTGTGTGAGCACTTCATTTGGAAATCCTGGTCCCCAAAAGGCTTGTAAACCACTGCCCATTGCTTAAAGGGACACTGTCACAATATTAGCTTTGTTTGTTGTAGGGCTAATGTTCCATTGGCAGCCATAAAACTTGCCATAGTTGTGCTAAAACGTTTACTCCAGTGATGTCATCCATGAGTATGAAACTACAGCCAAATGTTTGCCCCCTAATATGGACTGTAGGGGTTCAACTCAAGTGGTTAATTATTTCCACATTAATTTAACATTGTGCTGTTTGTTCAATACATTAGTGGTTCTCAAAGTGGGGTGCTGGGGGGACACCAGCAAAATGAGTTAATATAGCATCAAAATCAGTTCAACCACTTGAACCCTATAGGCCTATTGGCTCTTTGAAAATAGCCAACGTAAAACATTTTAAAACTAAAATCTCACATGGGGTTCCCTGGTCAAACATTTCAGATGGGGATCTGTGGACTCTGTGGCCAAATGCATATAAATTTGTCCTTCACTAGAAAACGTTTGAGAAACACTGCAATCATAATTTCCGTTGCAGAGGATTCCACCCCCATCTCCCCGTTCCAGTTGCCACCACACTGTGGTTACTCTGTGAGTACATCATGGAAGGATCTAGTGATGACAGCACCTTATGACGGATGTTACATCACACAGGAGGTAGAGTAGAGGCAGCATATCTCTCCTTGATCAATTATGTTGTGGGCTTGTAGATCTCATGCAGGCCATTCAGTCCTTTCTCCCTCTGTTAGAATGGGAGTTATGTTCTGCCCATGCTGTGGTGGGGAGCCTCACTGAAGCTATCCTGTCCTGCTCCTCCTCCGTCAGCACCAGGGGTGGTGGTCCTCTGTTCTCACTATGGCATGGTTGTCCACCTGTATAATGGGGAGGAGGGGATTTGCTCAGCAGCTTGGGCTCTGGGTAAGTAGGAGGATCCTGTGCTGGTTTGTTTGGCTAGTTCAGGGGAATACATACTATTCACTCTTGTATATGCCATTTTTCCCAACGTTTTTCAAATCAAGATACTGCACTTATATTTGAAATATATTTTATTTAAAAAACATGTATGAACTATGAAGTAGTAGATTGGAAATTTGGAATCCTAAAGGCATGTCTTTCTATCCTTTGTTCTCAGTGAATGGTGAGTGGGATCCTTTTGCGTCAACGCTCTGTGCTCACCCTATAGACGTCCGACCTGGTCAATGTCTTTTCTTTATTCCCCTCCGTGCTCCCTGTGTTACTGTTGGCGTAAGTTTCGGTTTTACAGTTCGATTTATTATCATTGTCAGCAGCTGGCATGTGACCAGGGTATATTTATGTATGATTATTTTTGTTTCCAGGACGGTGTACTTCTGAAACTGCTTCTGAACAAACACCAATTTATTCTCTCCTGTCCAGTCTACCCTCATCTATTCCCCTACTTCCCATCTCCTCCATACTCTCAACCCTCATTTCCTGGTGACCCCCAGTATCCTTATTCCCCAGACCCCGGGAGTATTAAAGCTCCAAGCAAACCACCTCCTCCTCCTCAACCACCAACTCAACTTTCCCAAGGCCCTCCTGGTCCATGGCCTGCGCATCTCCCACGGCCTTCACCAGGCAGTCCCCCAGGAGTGCAATCTTCACAGTCCCCGCACCTCATAATAACGCCTGGCCAGTTGCCCTATTCTCCTGGAATTTACCCAAATCCCCCTTCCCAGCCCTTTATTCCAGACTACCCAGCCACTACCCAGGCTACCCAGCCCCCCAAACGACCTATAGGTCCTCAGTATTATCCTAATCCACAGTACTACCCCTTACCTACTAAAGAACCACATGTTCAGGGACCACCTACATCTGCTCCCCAGTTTCCGAAGCAACCTTTGGGTCCACAATACCCGCAATACCCGCCACAATACCCGTTGCAATACCCACCTTATCCACCTTATTATAACCCCTTTTATCTAGCACCTATATCCTCTAGTATCCCGTCTATCCCTAAGACTATAGTACCAGAAGAACCCCATGTTCCCCGCTATTCCTCTGGTCAGTATTACCCACCTAGTTCATTTGACCACTATTACCCCTATGGGCCCATTTATGTACCCATGCCTCCACCTGCCAAGGGGCCACCTCATGACTCCCAGGAACAACCCTCGGGTCCAATTGACACAGCAGTGCCCGCAGTTCAACCAACACAGCCTTATGGACGATGGATGTGCCCTCCAAATGCTCAGGCCTTCTGTAGCTACTATCCCTACCATGGTTTGTATCCACCCCAAAACCCTGTGCCCCTTCATCCTCATGCATCCACCGCCATTCCTCCTACTACCCCAGAGACGGAATCTCTTACTCCACATCCTACTACCCCAGAGACAGAATCTCTTAGTCCCCATCCTACTACCCTAGAGACAGAATCTCTTAGTCCCCATCCTACTACCCCAGAGACGGAATCTCTTACTCCCCATCCTACTACCCCAGATACTGAATATCCTGCTACCCCAGAGTCTGAAAGTTTTCCCACCCCAGGTACTGATTTTTTTTTTACCCCCGTGACTGAATCACCTACTATCCCCGAGACTATCCCCTACTTCCCCCCCGCAACCGTTGCTCAACCCCCTCAGCTTTCCCCATCCCTCCAGTGTGTGGCAGGGAGGATGACGCTTACGTTGCCTTCTGCTGACCCAGACTCCATCCGGGTTCTACAAGGTGGGATTTTTACTGTAAACATTGTCTAGTTTCTTCAAAGAGAGCCAAATATAGAATGAAGGGAAACCGCCATGCATCCCTCAGTGCCGGCCTCACATTTGTTTCTTCAAGGCCAGATGTGAAAAATGGCATATTTGTAGTTGTCAAAGCATGCCAGAAAAGTAGCGGCAAAAGCATGTACTGTATATCCTGAGCCTTAAGATGACAGTGACAGACCACAGGGTGGTGGAGGTGGTATGTGTACAGTGGGGTGTTAATGTATTATATCACATTTCCTGCCTTATTTTGTGAAAACGACAATTATTTGAATAATGGAAAAGAAGGTTTTTCTTTCTTTTTTGCAGACATCCACTCTAGTCTGTTGGTCAGAAACTTTCAAGCCCAAACCAAGAGCTAGTCACAGCTTATCACAAAATATGTGCCTGTCTGTGGGGTTGTTGTTAGTTATCAATATACTCACCATTACATACAAAGCCCTCAACAATCAGGCCTCGGGCTACCCCTCTGAACTCATCCAACGCAATGTCCCCTCCCGCTCCCTCAGGTCGGGCACAACCTCCTGGAACCTCACAAGTCTTAACAAATGAACGTGGGGTGACGGGGCCTTCTCGGTGCGTTCCCCTTCACTGTGGAACTCACTCCCAACTCGCATCAGAGCTTCACCACGTTCACCACACCCACCTTCACCACGTTAAAAAGCACTCAAAAAACCTTTTTTCAGACTTGCTTTCCCTACATAAATCACCTAAAAGCACAGATCTACAAAATGTTCCGTGTTCTAGTTGGCATCGTTCCATCTTACATATTATTTCTGTTGATGCAGTGAAGACATGCTCCAGTGTGCCAGAGTGGTGTAAATACATGTTGGAGTACAAACAAGGTCATGGAGTGACCCTCCACTCTCCACATCAATCATCCAAATGCCCCATCCCTCAGGTTAGAGCCTCCACAATGGTTTCATTTTCAAACCACCAGAATTTTCCTTCCTTCACTTCCAATGCATCTGTAATGTATTTATTAATTCTCATTTCTGACATAACATGCTCACTCATTTTTGTTTTTGGAAGTTTTGGACCTTGTCTTGCTGATCGGTTTCCTGTCTTCTCCCAATAGAATACCACTACCATTGTTCTGAGGTTTAAGGACCTGGTCCTTAAAAAGTATAGGACCCTGAAGGTGGAATGTCCATACCAAGGTCCTATTTCCATTATCCCCAGGCCTAAAGTGTACTGTTCTGCTCACCGTATGACTGTAGAACTCCCCCCTGGTCTCATCGCTGGAGTTGTTGTTAAGGGTGCGTTTTGCTTGTGTGTGTATGTCGTATAGTATATTTTTCAGGTACATATGGTTGTCATCATCTCTGCATGAGTTGAATTGCAACATGGTTTGTGGTTCTGACTTCCCAAGCACTGCTGTGCATACTGAGATGAGTGGAGGTGGGGAATAGTTGTTTAGTTTAGTTTAGTTTGAGTACTGCACTTAACCATAGTGATTTAATGTGTTGAATGCAGTAATTTGGCTTACATCATGTTTTTTTGGACCTAAATTATAAATGTTTGTCTCCATTTGTGCATACTGTACATAGTTATTAACTCAGACTTCACTGCATTTCCTTTCATTTTTAGATGCCAAAGGGAACCAGATGAAACTTCAGGACGCCCCTCAGCATTGTGGGTATTTTGCCAGGAAGGGAAAAGATGGCAGAATCATTCTAAAACTCCCCCTCAATCCAGACTGTCATATGAGTGTACAGGCAAGTATATAAACCCAGTGAACACACTAACACAAATTATTTGAATATTTGATCCATATAAATATGTATTTTCTTTTTTAAGGGAAAGGAGCACCTCATCAATATTGTCTACACAACTATGCATGGAAGAAGAGAGGCTCAATTGTCCTGTCCAGTTTCTATTCCAGTGTCTCACACAGGTAGACATATTTTGATAATACTTGATCAAACCACTTTTTGATGCATGTCCAAAACTTTTTACTTTTCAGGTAATGGATTTTTTTCAAATAATTTAACTAATTTTATAATGGAAGTCAAAGGGGCTCTGTGATTGTTGTCACAGGCTGGTCACTGAAACGCAAACACAGGATATGATGTTATTACCCAAAGTGCCACGGACTTGGGGACTCTGCATGGCAGGACCATCCTCCTCCCTGAGCCACAAGCTCTTGTTAATACTTTTTATTGGTTATAAAGGCCACTTTCAACCTTGCCGTCCCTATTTTGGGCAGGTCGTGAAAATCGTATGTGAAAATCTTAAATGGTGAAAATAGGTAATCTAAAAGCTTACAATTGTGAGCTTGTAGACTGGCAATTTTTGCAACTTTGGCACAAGATAAGGTATGGAATGGGCCATTGATTTATGAAAATATTGAGATGCAAGATTTCTGCCCGACAGGGACAATATGCTAATAATTGTTTTTATTCAGTTAATGTTATTAACTGTGACGGACATTTGTCATGCTGTCGCACAGAGTGCAACCTTCCCAGTGACCAGCATCTCCCCTGTGGATCCAACTCTTCATCCCAACAACAGTGCCTCTCTGTTGGCTGCTGCTTCAGCGCTTCGCCCCCTGCCTGCTACTATCCAATGGATGGTGAGCTGTGCTTCTGTCGCCAATCAACGGCATTTTCATGGTATTTAGCTGGATCGAGTTGATGGGTTTGGAGCATGGAGATATAATCTCTAGTTGCTACAGTAGAATTGTGAAAAGGCCTAGGCTGCAGTCATGCTGGCAATGACACCTTGGGTCTCATTATCAATTTCCCCCTGAGAGTCCTGAGCTTTTGTGTATCTGATTGTTCCCATGTGTCCCCCTGCCGTCAGAGTGCACTATGGATCGTCACTTTGTCTTCTCTGTCCCTTCGTCCCTCAACGAGCGTCTCATGTCCCGTGCCTCGCTGGTTGCTGCTAACAACTCCTCCTGCACCCCTCAGAAGGTGACGCGTGACTATGCCCTCTTCAAGATACCAATGGACGGCTGTGGGGCTGTGAGACTGGTGAGCGTTAACAGTCAGTGTTCATATCTCAGAATAGAGGGTATGCGCGTGACATCATCATCAAACCAGGAAGTTATGCGGGAACACCTACTGAGTGCCAAAAAAATATTTTCTAGCCTTGATAGCTCATACATCCAAACAGAAAATTCAAATATGATTGCATTAAATGATGTTAAACTCAATTTGACACTCACTTTGCCACTCGATTTGACATTCACTTTATGCATGCACATACCCTCTATACTGTAATATTGTTTTGAGCATATGAACGGCACATTTTACTGGCCAAAGTGATCATGTTTTGGCAAAAGTCTTAATAATTTCTTCTACCCTGTCTTCACAGGAGGTGGGTAAGACGGTGATCTATATGGTGGAAATTACCAACGTGATCAATTCAATCACCCTCAACCATGGAACCATCACCAGAGACACTCCTGTTAGGTCAGGATTCTTTTTTTTAGGTTTATTTTTCTTCGTTGTTTTTAGCAGTTAACCACTCAGCCCAATATGAATAGCAAAAATATCCAATCTGCAAGCTATTTACGCCATTTTTTAAATGATTTTGATGATGACTTTAGTCTTGCCCACATATGGGGAGACGGTGGGATGTCAGGGGTTCTGCATCTATTTTTATGTGCTTTGTGTAATTGGATTTATAGTGAGGCATTGTGTTGTAGGCCAATGATTCTCAACCTTTACTGGATCATGGCCACTTGAAAATCTTGAAAGCACTTACCGAAGTAAACTGTTCAGCACTTGTGAGAGATGCATTGAGTATCTTTATTTTACCATTGTAGAATTGCACAATGCACTTGCACACTGTACAAAAACATCTCTGATTGTGTCTCTCCCTGTCAGGTTATTGGTAGAATGCAGGTACCTGCCAGGTTCTGTGGTCAGTGTGGGTTACATGGTCAAAAGCCCTACTCTGGGTTCCCCAATTCATTCCCAGGGGATATTTGGAGTACAACTCAAGATTGCCAAAGGTCATCATTTATACCACTACATACTTTGGGAGTTGAAAACAGAAGTTTATTTTTAAGTACTATAATAACTAAATTCTGGAAAAACAATTGACAGCACCCTATGAATGCTTCTGATGAACACTTGGTTCTGTTCTGTTCTGTTCTGTTCTGTTCTGTTCTGTTCAGTTCAGCTCTTGCTAAAGCTGCACCTTGTCTCAAGTGAACACTTCCTTTTCTTCCTCCATTTCTTCTCCTGCTAGACCCAGATTACAAGAGTTATCACCCTGATGTACACCGGCCCCTGCAAAAACTGCTGCGGGAACCGCTCTACCTGGAGCTGCGGGTGCTCAACACCCCAGACCCTGAACTGGTGCTGCTGGTGCATTACTGTGTGGCCTACCCCCGCTCAGGACATTCTGCATGGGTGATACTTTACAACGGGTAGGTTGGCCCTCGGTTTGCTTCAAGAGAATGTAAAGAAAGATACAGGTAATGTAACAAGTCATCTCTAATGGACTTTCTTTTTCTAGAGCTCTTCCTTGCTAACTCTTGTTTTTCCTCAAGTCCCACCCACTTTAAAATAGGTTTTAAACTTTTTGCCCCTCTATTCTATCTTTTTAATTTTTTTTGTTTAATAAAGAATTCAGAAAAACTGGAAAGTATAATATAAAAACATTTGTTACTATACAGATAACATATTACTGTGTTTACCCGATGTTTATCAGGTTGCCAATATTGCCAGAGAGAATACTAGGGCCAGAGCCATAGAGTAAGACAGAGTTACGACGTTCACTTCAGGTGGCTCTTCTACATAGACTTCTATTGGCGAATAGTGACAAAGGCCTGAACCGGAAGTTGACAGAATGCATTGGAGTCTATAGGCTTTACAGTGAGGCAGCGGTGGCCGAGTGGATTGCGGAGCGGTCTAGATACCGGAAGGTCGCCAGTTCGAATCAGCGATCCGACACGTTAAAATTACCACCGTTGAAGTGCCCTTGGACAAGGCATTGAACCTCTACCATGAAATGCTCCATGTGGGCCTGGCTGTAAACAAGTATCTGATGCTTAGTCCAGTTACCCTTGGTAAACTTGATTTACCAGAACGCATTTCTTCTTCTTCTGACAAACAAGTTACATTGAACCACTTGACCGGGCTGTTTTCTGCCCCCTCAATGTCGTAACTCTGTCTTACTAAAAAGTTGCACTCGTTTTTGTTGTGCAAATTCGAAACAGGTGGTACGCAGGGCCGTTCAGTGACATACGACGAGTGATTCCAAACTCCAGCACTTAGAATAATAATTACCTGCACAGGATTTCTTGACAGAAAGTAGCTCATAACATGTCTACGGTGGATTTTTATGAAAAACAAGCTCGGCAGATTGAAAGAGGACAATTCAAGCTTGGACTACAACTGCAATGTTGATGAGTTTAACGTTGTTTAAGACAAGCAGATCGCAAACCAAATTGGATGAGTGGGGAGTCAATGGAGGGTATTGCAACTCTAGATTCATCCCATTATAAAAAAAAACTAGAGTTGCAAATTGCGGCTAGTCTATGCCGTATTATTCCCCCCAAATTCCCATTCAAGTCAATGGCAAAATAAATTACTATGACGTCATGAACTTATAGTGGATGCAGCAGATCAACTCATCAATAGCCTCGGAAACGTTTTTTTTTTTTTTTTCAGGGAGAAAACAAAAAGTCCACAAAGAGTCCACTTCAATTCGGAGTAGCGCAAACGTCGATCACTTTCTGCTTATTTCTGATCGTCTGCACCTTTACACACACTCCTCTCTCTCTGTCTCATGTCGCACAGCTGCGTCTAGATTCTCCCGGTGGATCCTGCCGGGAGCTGCCTATGCCATAGAAAGCATAGGTGGAGCCCAGGCTAACTCATCAATGGCACCGCTCACTTCACACAAGTGTGATTGTAGCTGCAGCTCAAACTGTATCTATATTGTATCTAATAGAGATACAGAAAATACTTTGTTCATGTACCAGAACTTGGACAGCCTTCACATCTTACTAACAATTGAGCCTTCGGCCTGGGCCATGGCTCAGTGGTCCAGGCACCGTGGCTGGCAATTCAGTCTGGCAGTGTGCCGCGGGCTCGACCCCCGATCCAGACGGCCTTCACTGCATGTCTTCCCCCCCCATCTTTCTCCCCATTTCCTGACAGCCTACTGTTTGTCCCTCCATAAAATATATAAAATAAAGGCGAAAGCCACAAAAACAAAAAAACTTCACCAGCTTTCAAACTTTACAATCGAACCTCTTCCAGCCTTCACAAAGCCATCACCGCCTACAAAGCAGAATGTTATTTTAGCCTTCACTTGAGCCGAGATTACCACTGTTCCATGGCTGTGTCACACTATACCGTTTCTTTGATCGTAACTTAAGGGCAGAAATTGTTTGTTACATTCTTCCCGGACACCCCTGCATTCCAGTTAACCAGCTGTATGTGTTTTTCTTTACAAATAGGATCAGGATCTCTTCAGACAGTCCCAGTGCAGAGAACTCTGTAACCATTATTCAACTGGTTGTCATACAGTCTTGATTACGTTCTTGCCGGACACGACTGCAAGCAGGCAGGGGCCAGGGGCGGCCATTTGGCTGCTGGCCATTTGGGTTCCCTGAGCATAATATCTTTGTGGTGCCAAACCACCCTGCTTTACAAGCTGAAGTATAACGAGACAACGGTTGTGGTGCCAACTGTAGGATTCAACATTGAGATGCTTGTGACAAAAAGAGGCAGGGAATTGGCAATTTGGGGTGTGGGTGGACACAGAGGTTGGTGAGGTGTCACTGTATCTATGCTGATACAGCTTGCCTTGTTTAGGGTGGATAGTTGTAACACGGGTCAGCTAGAAGAACCTCGTAATGATCTCCATCAGGTTCTGATGTCTGGTGCTTCTGGCCAACAAGCAGGATATCCTTGAGCCCTGCAGAGTGCAACCAGAGACCAGTGTTGCCAACTCTCGTGAGAGAAATGAGCCAGCTCTGGGAAAAAAACAAGCCAAAAGGTTTGTAGGGGCAGGGCCTGGTTTGTCCAGCACTGCTCAGCTAAGACTGGTTGGGGACTGAACAAGGGTTTCAGAAGGATTTTCCTTTCCTTTTCTTAAATCAGACTCTGAGAAAGGAGAGCTATTCAGTCAAACTGAAGCCCAAGGCTTTCATGACTGAAAGATCGGAAGACAAACCCGTAAACAATATTCCACGGGTAGTAACACAATATCCATTCCTGGACCATAAGGGCACTCGTACAACAACTTTAGTTATTTAGCTAACCAGTTTTACACTTTACAGTCAGTGCACGCAAAATTCCACATTTGCACTTTTAAGATTTTGTCTCCTGTAAATGTTTTTGATATTCAGTATTTTACTTTTAGATGTCCTAACCCCTTGGATCCAGCCCCCCAGCAGGCTGTCCTCCCTCCACCATCACCACCCTCTCCTCAAAAACAAATACGCAGATTCACCATCAGCACCTTCAAGTTCCTTAACCACGGCAAGACTACTGGCGGCAAGACTGCTGGCGGCAAGACTGATGACGACAACACTGCTGAGGAGGAGGAGGTAAATGATGGAGGCTCTTTAATTGATAAAGGGGTTTCAATCTTACACACACAAAGAAAAATGGCATCCATAACCATATTATGAACCTTATTCATAGGCGAACATTCAGCTAAATGGTACGTACAAGCTTGTAGATTGGCTATTTTCGGCAAAGACGGTGTGTAGAGTGAAAAAATAAAGGTACCAAGTATATAGACTCCCTGGGGTTCTCCGGCTAACGAAATATATAGAGTTTAAGACTGTAAGACTGGATATTTAAAATACATTTACCATTAGACATTGTTCAGAAACCCAGTAACATCATCAATGGGGAAATCCAAGCTAATAGAAACCGCAGGCTTGCGAAAGTTGCGATGCGAAAATGGAAGCCATCGTTCTCACGGTAATAAAAATCTTGTTTAAAAAAATATATATATATGTCACCTATGAAACACAGATCATGTTGAAAACAATTGTGGTATTTTATCATTAACATTATGAGGACCAATAAGGTTGAAAAGTGGCGAAGTGGTCCTTTAAGAGCTGACTTGTATATCTGTCTTTAAGAAAAAGGAAAAGATGCGTCTCTGATCTCTCTCTCTTCTCAGATCTACTTCATGTGTTCAACTGAAGTTTGCTCTCCGCTTGATGGCCCATGTGTCGAGGGATGCTTTGGCCAATGACGACGGGGCCAAAAAAGACGGTAGCCTACACTGTTCTGTTTTGAATCACCCACCACCACACCCATTTTGAACTCTTGAAAGAATGCATGAGTATAACGCCCATCTGTGAGGCCCATAACACAATTCACTAGACGGAGCATGAGAATCAAGACTGGCCACAGTCCAATATAACAGCAGGTTTATAGATTAGTAATGAGTGGTTTTAATTATTTAACACTGATCTGTTTCCTGTTTTTCAGCTGCGATGTGGAGAGACCAGTCTGTCAATGATTTTGATAAGCTCCTGACTCATACCCTACCGTGTATTCCTCTCCCAGAAAGATGTTGCAGAGAGAGAGGTACTTACATGTATGCTATTGTGAATTGCATGCATCTCTACTCTCTAGCTTCTTTCCAGGCCAAAGGCATCACATGTTCACTGTCAATAAAAGTCCTCAAAGGAAGCTGCATGTTGTGTGTGTGCGTGCATTTCTGCTCCCTAGCTTGCAGCCATTAGGTTTTATAGCAGGAAGTGTCACTCTGTCAAAAGGTTCCTCCACCACTGCATTGTTGATGTTAATGCTCCATATGTCCTGAACACTCTGGCCCCAAAGGACTAACTGGGTTTCCCTTAATACTTAGAGGCTAGAGCTAGATACCACTTTAATGTTGTGACAATGAATGACAATTAAAGCCGCTGCCTAGCCAGTGACCACACGGTTGTACAAGCTCTCGTTTGTTGTTTTTGCCTTTGGCCACTGGGTGTCATCCAAACTATAAAAATGCTGGGTGAACATGCTCCATGACTCACTGCAGGTCTCCAAAGACCTTGACGGCCTGTGTATTGGTTTAACTGTTGTGTAATGATTTAGGAATGCTATCTTTTATATATATATATATATATATATATATACCAACAGCCCTCAGTATAAAGATAGTCTTTATTTCACAATGCTTAAGCTCGTACATACTTGTCAGGTTAAAATAAAGTAGTATTAAATTGTTAGATTTTTTTTGGTATAGTCCGCATTTGGCAGAAATAGTACACCATTCTCTTTATTACAGAATAACGCGTCAAATGTTGAGGTATATATGCATATAGGCAGCAGCCTCGCAACGAGGCTCTCATAGAAGTGGATGTAAGCACTGCGGCACACTGCGTTTATTTGATGGCTGCCTGGCTGAACGTTCAAAGGGAGAGCGGAAGATAGGAGGAGGAGGAGGGCGCACGAAGGGAGACGAGGGAGGGAAGGGGAATGACTATACGAAGAGGGGGAGGGAAGACGATTTCCTTTCTGTAGCAGGCAGCGCACACGCCATAAGAAAATACACCGGGATCCAGACAAAAAAAACATAAGGGAAGAGGCAGAAGGAAACACCGCAACCCTGTTCTTTTGTTTTGGGGAGACACTTTACGCAGAATAGAAGGACTATAAGATGGGGGAGGAGAGCTCCTGACGACGATTGCCTCTCAGTAACCTTTGTGGTAAAAGTCTCGCTGTGTGTTAGAGAGGAAAAGCGATAGGGAAGACATGTTATGGGATTCTAGTCTTGAGGTTGCACTAGGGTGATTTTGAAACCTCTTGCACAATAAAGAGTGTAATAGTAAATTGGGCGCTATGTTCTTGACCCATTGTTTTGATCAGTGTTTAATTGGTTTGTTATGATCTGAGATAGCTTAGGCCTTGGGTAGCCTACTGGAGATACATGATCAGCAACCGCAGGACTGTAATATAGATGGGAATTCAACTGACGGGCATGTTTTGTATCTTGTGAATTTGGACCGCCGTGTTTACCGCAGGATAAGTGGTCTTTGATTGGCTATTATTTCGTCCGTATGTTTTAAAACCAGCTGTGCTTAAATAGCCTAAGCCTGGTCGTATAATCAAAACAGTTCCGAATCCTTCCAACTCCTTGTGGGGTCATACAAAGGCCTAACAGAAACATTGCATGGGCAAACATCACAGCACAGCTTAAAACCTCGTTTCAGTTTGGTTATTTTTCCACTGCAGAGAGGAGTGTTCATACAGGCCATATAGCACGGAGGTGGCCAAGAATAGGTGACAGTTATTCCCATTTTTAGAAAGAGACCGGGGAAACATCAGAAGATTTTAAATGTTAATGTCGACCGACGTAGCATCAATCATGCTGCCCGTGTCCCGGGGTCTAATGGACCGGGATCGAGAGCTGGAAACAATGGCTGGACTCCATCCCAACCAGAGCGGCGTTCCTGGTTCTGTCCGATCAGGGATGAAACGAGGAGACCCCGAGCCCGACGCTCAGACGGCGGCAGCTTTCGCCGAGTCAGCCGGGGCAGAGTGCAAGCGTCCCCGGATCGATGGCTCTGGAATCGCCGAGGTTGGCCAGGTGAGGATTTATATCATGACCTAAAAATTGTTGTGTACACCGTCACCAGCTTGAGCTAAAAACATGGTGCTGCACTGCTGCTCGCTTTTGTCGTGACTTTTCCTTGACGGGCCTTTAGTGTGTGTGAGTGATTACATTCTTGAAAAGCCTAATATAATAACCATCATTAAGAATGAAAATGTTCTTTTTAATAGCCCATGGCCCATGCATTGTAATCAATTCTCTGAACTACGTAATTAGCCCTCAAGGGGTCAAGAAGCAAGGGATGATGATGCGGATTGACCCGTGATGCCACCAACACGAGCCACGGGCATTGCTCTCATGTGTTCTGCTCAGTCAATTCCAAACATTGCTGCTGCTAGGAAAGTGGAAATAGTATAGAACTCTGGCAGCTCTCAGAGCTGTAGAGAATAGAGATCATGCATTCATTCACGTCTGCTACTCTTACGTGGCCTGCACAGCACACAGTTTACAGTAGGCAGACGCCTATGGCTATTTGTAAGCGTTGATAGATGTATAGAGAAGAGTAGGGAATGTAAACAGACCTGGCCTTTTGTAATGCTAAGAAATAAGACACCCTCTGGGCATGTGATGTGGAGCAATGGTGTGGATAACATTTGGTTTAGAATGCGTAAATGTATGTCAATGTTTGCATGTGTGATCTTTGGGGAGAACTTGGTATAGGTTTGGAGGGGGAGGGGGAGGAGGTGTTTGAGGTAAACAATGACCACACCACCCATTTCGTGAGGGGTAAACAACTTAGCATTCTGCTGCATAATGAGCTTCTGAACCTGAAGCACAAATGTTCAGATTGTTGTTGTATGATATCACATTCCATGTCAATTAGTGACACAGTCGAAGGCTTTTTCCCTCCCAAGTCAACTACCGGTAAATCAAATAAAACTTATTTTTTTCCTTTCCTCAAGTGATTTACACAACAGATCATTTTCTTCATGGAGCATTACAGTGGGCCGGGCAGATGCACTAGACATCATTATATTGCATTACATGATGGGGTTAAGAGCATCATGGGAAGATAGAAAGCAATTTCTCTGCCATTGTAAGCAGCGGTAATGGAGGGGAAGTGGTCGGTTTGCACTGCAGCTCTCTCTGCTCTCTGGTATTGGGGGAAACTAATGGCCAGCTACTTTACATTGCTGCTGTCCGGGAGTGCTGAGAGACAGGCTTAGGGAGGTAATGCACTTAAAAACAGACAAGAGTGGAAAAGGGAATGTCTCTGTGTGTGTTTGTGTGTGGCCATGTGAGTGAGGTATGGATCAATACTAGCTTCAGCCCCTAAAAAGTATTGAGCGTCAGCTGGCAGGGCAGTCCGGAAATGAAAAAGCGAGGGGAGGGGAGCAGGGGCGCTCCACTCTTCAAGCACTCTATGTTCAAGCGAGTGCAGGAACAGATTTGCCCTATCACTGGCAGTAAAGAGGCTTTGTTTTGATCCAACAGGATCACTGCTTGTACTGGAGGGGGCATTATAACCAAACTGATCCCTGAGATCCCTATCTAAAGGGAAAGGATTAATCCAATGCACACACACACACACACACACACACACACATCAACATAATGTGATTATGGTTTATGAGGACCATATTGGCTATAATTCTTGTAAACAGTGGCCTGGAATGGTCCGCCTAAGTGTATTTCAGTGAGCAGCAGTTCTACCTTTGTCTGTGATTCATTCACACAAGGTATAAACCTCCCATCCTGGAGTGAATAAAAATAAAAATGACGTATTTTCATTCCTCTGACCCATTGACACCATTAACATTACAGCAGTAAATTAGGCTGAGCGAAGTTCAATTTTCCTACTTTAAAATGAGGCTGTGTAGCTTTCCAAGAATCAACGTACTTTGTAATGCACATTATGTGCACTTCGGTATAAACTATAAAGCTGTTTGTCCGTGCTAGGGGAGAGTGAAAAATGGAAAATATTGCAGTAAATGGAATCATGTCCCTCATTCATGTCCCTCATAAAGTACATTGTGATTTATAGCTCTCTCCCACTATCGCTCCCCCATCCATCACTGTTCAGAACCATTTTCTTTACTGCAGACATCATGGCAGCATTGAACTCTGCCCTGTCTCTGAGGCCAGTGGGGTGTGGTTGGGTTGTAGTAATGAACAATCCATTTGTGAATCCACAGACCAATGACTGCATTTCCCACATCATGGCTACAGTATATTGCTGTTTTCATGATCAGACACTTTTTGTAGAGCAGTAATGTATTATCAAATCTGATGTACTACTGACTATCTGACTAATCTATATAATCTATCTATATAATATAATACTATTATATAGATTTGCTATCTTGTTTTAATTGTACTAATATTCTTTGGATATTGGTCTCTTTGGATAATAACATCATATCCTATGTTTGTAAAACTTCACTGTTTTGTTTGCTATTTGAAGCTCTGGTTTAAAAGATGATCTATACATACACACATTCATTATTGCTATTAAATGAAACTAGATATGAGATGAGACCATGGTATCGCACAGATATCCATACACCACATGTAGACTAGATCAGCGCATGCTGAAGTACGATTGTGCATGTATGGCCGCATTGCACACACCAGTGCCCATAATATCCCACTCCCTCTCTTTTTACCTATTGCTAAATTATACAACCAACATGGCACCAATCCAGAACCCTGCAGCATGCAGAAAGCCTTACATTTTTCCAGGCATTCGCAGCGGCACACTGTGTCTCTCCACACAGCCCAAGTGAGATTTTGGGAGATGTTGAGAGGAGGTTGTCTGCTTCAATTTCCATCGTGTGTGCGGGCGGACTGGCCCACGTTGCGTTGTCACTGCATTGGAACCCAACTCTTCTAACCTAATAAGGCCTTGCCTGGGATGACAGAGCTAAGGATAGATGACTTGACTAGAACATTAATGTAGGTGAATCAGCCCCATGTACGTACTTTCATCTCAGCCGCGGCACTGAAATAGAATGAAAATGTCAGCGAGAAAAATGTACTCCTGCAGCACGTTGAGAATATTTATTTAGTCTTTTTATTTTTTTGGGGGTCCCTGCTTCTCTTTGAAGGATCACTGGCTGCGCTCTGTTGACTGAATTATGATAGAGAGAGACGGGGGGGGAAAGGAGACTTGCTTGCTTTGGGCAGTCTACTCTAGTGGAGGTTAAGTGTTGTTAGTTTGCCATATACCTTAAATAATGCAATGTATCAAGATACAGTATATGAAGTCATTTTTTTTCTGGTGTTGGGAAGGATTTTATATGTTGGCTTTTTTCCATGCTTGACATTACTTTTTGAGGGGTGCTAGCCCCTCCAACGTCTGGCTTTTGAAATGACATATGTGGGTCACGCGTTTAGTCTGACATGACATCCCGTTAGTCCGACTTCGTGGCCGGTTAAGACTCACCCGTGGCTTCCGCGTGCATTTAGAGTTTGGGAAAATAGGGTTGGTATACTATGGCCTATGGGGCTCTATGGTCAGAATATTGGGTAGTCAGATTTATGGGTATCGAATTATTATCATATAGCTTTTTTAGCTTTAGAGCACTTTATGCCACATATGGCACAGCCAAGTCTATGGATTCTTTTTAGAGGACTTTAAACAAACATTACCAGGCGCCTCTCACTTAACACGAGTGTGATTTTTATTCTTGATTTTATCAGTATTCAATTGTCTGTTGAGAGAAGCCTGTGCAAAAAAAGATGGCCTCCTATCTACCGTCCTAGACTAATGTTTACACACCAGTAACTAGTTCAAATTTATTTATCTAGCCACACAGCTCTCAAAATCCACTTGTACTCCAGGCAGCAGGTCATTGAAAAAGCTAGTGTGGGTTTACTGTGGAGAGTCGGGAGAATGTGAACTTTACTGAAAGAGAAAATAAACTGCAGGTCTTCTGGCTGACTGCTTGCAGGCTTAGCACATAAGTGCTCGGCGGATGAAATGGATTCACATCCTCTCGATTGCACGCACGGCGTGTCCTGCTTTTTACAGTTGGGTAATATGACCAGCAATGACATGTGATTGTGGTGGTTCCTTCTGAGGAGCCGCCCTATTGCAGGATGAGAGGTACAGTAGCACTAGCAAGGATTCACTCATGCCGAAGAATTATAGGGACGGGGTGGGTGATATGGAAAAATATAACATCACAATTATTTTTCCAAGCAGTACTATCACGATCATCCGCCATATTCTCACGATTGTGCTAAACCAGAACCTGCAGTGGACAATTTGTAGCTCACACGCCAGCAGGTGTTATGTTGTTACTGTGCCTGTGCCACTGCACAGTAACATGTTACTGTACATATTTGTAACCCACCATTTGGGAAACCATTTGTCTATGTACGTGACGACACTGTTTCTGCAACGCAGTGAATTGTTGTGACTGTAAATTACTTGAGGTAACTGAGGTTCCGCTTTACCATGCCCCACACACACACACACACACACACACACACACACACACACACACAGATACACAGACGCACACATACATACACATGGTTACACACACGCTTCTGCACTCCTCATCTTTATGCTCTTTGGAGATTTCTCTCCATCAAGCCCTATCCTGTTCCCTACCCCTCCAAGCCTTTTTCTCCCTCCCTCCTTCCGCCCCGCCTCCTCCCCCCTCCCCCTCCCCCTCTTCCACCTCCTCTCTTATTCACCATCTGTTTACTTCCAGTCATCTTGTTACTTTCTCCTGATTGCTCACACTGTCTTTCCCCTGCGGTTCAGTCCTCTTTCTCATGCTTCCCGCCGTGTCTGATGCATCTACACCAGGGAGAAGAAGAAAAAAAGACAAAAAGGGAGAAGTTCTCTCAACCCACAGCTGCAATGTATGCGTTACTCTACTATTCTATGTAGGCTTTGCCAACACAGTTGTAATAAATCCACTTCAGACCGAACATTCATGACCAGATGAAACCACGTTAAGCTCGAAATTCCTCGTATGGAAATAGCAGATCTACAAGCAAGCTACATCTGCTATTTCCTGCGCGTGATACGATTATACGATGGGTTGTGGAGAAACATACCCCGTAGCCTATTTGAGTGTGTATGACTGTGTTCTCTCCTTCCTAGCTCCTCAAGGAAATCAAGCACATGACTCTGCTCATGTATGAGTCATTGTCTTTCCTCCCTTCCTCCCTACTGGTGTTTTTCTTTTTTCTTGCCGTTTCCCTTCTCCTCCCCTTCTATCCGTCTAGCTCTGGTTCCTCCCTCAGTCTCTCACTCCACCCCACGTTCCATTTCCACCTCATTCCCCATTGCTTATTTTCCCACCAATATACTTGCGGTGCACGATTATGAAATTATGATGACCAATATCCGGTCTCAGATTATTTGCAGGGTCATATCTGCCGAATCCGATATTATACAGAGGACCAAGCCTTGGACCAAAGCCTGTTCATAAAGTATTCAATCAATAAATAGCCTAGATACTCTTTTCCAAGTGTCTGTTTTCACAACCCAATTGATTAAAATAATCCAAAAAGTAGTCTATTGAATATATCCAGTATAGCGATAGTTCAGGTAGGCACCGAAGGCAGGATGTGCACATTGCTAGCTCACCCCCCCCCCCCCCCCCCCCACCATTCATTCATTCAACGTTCAACCAACTCCGCTCCTTCATTCCCAATTTTGCTTTCACACACGCCCTCAATCTAATGATTAACTTGCGACGTGTTGTGTGAGCTTGTAGATCGGCTATTAGGCGGTCTATTTAGGCAGTTGTCTACTCAGCATTGGACACGGCTCCGTTCCTGCTGCCGTTTTTGTTTTCAAATTCACAGGAAGAATAGGGCCTTGTTGTGAAATAAGGCACACGTTTATACTTTATTCATGACAGTCAAACCTCTAAAAGGGGATGCATTATTTACAGGTTCTACCTCCCAAAGCCAGTACATTAAGTTCATTTTTGGCTCTGAGGAAGGAAACGTTAACGCTGCTTGATACATACTTGGCGGCGGTGTCACGCACCTGAAAATAGCGGATCTACAAGCCCACGCCGTGCCACGGATGCGAGTATTTATGGGCTTGTAGATCTGCTATTTCCGGCCATCGTACTACGGCAGAGACCACAGCAAATTAGGCACTAGAACCATCCACAAATTGTCCTTTTTGTCCTTTTCCTCCCCCCCCCCTCCTCAACCATTCATCTATGTTGGGAGACTCATATTAGTGAGTGTGTGCTTTAGTAAAACAGGCCCCCCCTGGGGTTTGGTAGGTAGAAGGCTACAGTATTAATCAAGAGGATTCAAGCTGTGATGCACGCTGAGCAAAGTGTTCCCCCTGGGGACGCTGCAGACGGACATTGGTTCCAGATGAAAAGAAGATGAATGTGGCACATCTCGTGTTTTTCTAATTTAACAGTATGAAGCCAGAGAGGCAGATATGATTTCCCCCTCCTCCAAGCACATGGTAATTTCTGTTATATATACCGGTATTTTTACATTTTATGAATCTTATTTGCAAGTGTTAACCTACGCAAATAAAGTGCTACAGCCTATTTTTAGGTCGTAGTTACATGAATTCCAATTACTTCAAAAGGGGTGAAGTGTTTTTCCCCCAATTATTCTTTTAGCTCAATTAATTACAAGCCCAAAATGTATGAAGTCTCCATTACAACACTGTGCTTTTCACAGCCAGAGAAAATGACAAGAATGCGTATGAGATTGCATCAGGGCTGATGACGCCATGTCATGCCAATAGGCGACATATTCACTGACACCGCTGACCTATTTTATGATTTAACGGCCAACGTGACACTCTATCTCGCTTTATTTCTTTCTCCTCACTGTGCGCTTGAACTCTCGGCTCTGGTGGGATGGATTTAATAGACAGACAAGCGGGTCCAGTCAGTGGGGTGAAAACCCAGCGGGGGAATGATTGACTGGGCAGGTACACGATAAAATTCTGTGTTAACTCAGAGTTTGCAAACGTTCGAACGTTCGTTTCTACACACTCAATGTGTAGAACAACACAAATGGGTAAATGTTGAACACTGAGGAACGTGTGTGTGCATGCACGGCGGATATATCTGACATTAATGGAACCCTTTTGACGACACTCATTTGTTTTAGCATCTTTCAACCTAGCATCACTCTTTTGGGCAAGTCGTCATAGGTTGAAAATTTCAAAAGTTTCAGAAAAAGAAAAAAAAACTTCATTCCGAACCGATTTAACACTTTTTGACAAGAATCTTGAACAACTTTAATTCCACACATCCTAGGTTTGGACTGCCATGAAGGGAGACTAATATTACTTTCAACCTTATTGTCAGTTCATCAACTGAACAAGTGAACCTAAATGCTTTTCTTTCTTTCCTTTTAGCTTGGGGTTACTCAAAGTGACCTGACCCGACCCATGTAGTTGCCTTACACATTAAGTTCTTGTATCAAAACATCTGCTTTCCTCTCTTTCAGAACAACGACCCCCTGACCCTCGGTTACCATGGTTATGTCCCTCAGTGTCAGGTAAGACCACAATCTGTAACGTTCTGTATTTATCTGTAAAATATGATAAATATCACAATCTCACGTTCTATATTTATTTATCTATAAAATATCACATCGTTGTTGTCGGGAAGAATCATACTATCTCCATATTTCATCTTTATGTGACTAAATAATAACTACATTATATTAAGTTGGCAATGATAGATTCATTTTTAGATTGAATCGATTAACCACTTAAAGTTTTACTTTGTTGAATAATGCTGTTGTGCAAAAATAGTGAATACTGTAGGCTATATCTATTATCTACAAGTTCACAATGTGTATATCAGCTATTTCCTCTATTGGTTGTTCATTCTTTTAAACCTTTTGCCTATATTGACAAGCCCAAGGGCATAGTGTATTCATCTATTATTTGATTAAATGATCGATTATATTTTTATATATAATCGGATATACTGTAGTTCAGTTAACTGTTGCGGCCCTACATTCGCATCTACTAGGTTGTGTGTATTAGCCTGCTGATTTTGTTATTTGATGGTTCAGTTGGTGTGGTTAATCCTCAGATCATCCTCCACTCATCCACTCACGTTTGGCCCATAATCCCTTCAAACCTTGCTTTCCATGGCCCTTTTCAACAACTTTAACTGCACTCGTGTTGATTTACTTTCAATTGTTCAGTTGTTAGGCTTAGGCCTTCACTACTGACTACAGTGTTCTAATGACCCTAATGTAGGAGATTGATCGTAGTAATTTTACATACAGTACAGGTAAAACGATTAGGGTTTGACTGTTGTGGTTCATAAACACAACATTGATAGTTGGCCCTTCCTCGCCAGCTCAATTACACCAATAATGAATGCCTACTACCCGAAGGTTGACACCCAGAAACGGGCCAAAAAAAAACAATACACAGGCACCCTGGGGAAGATAAGACACCACCACACAATCATTATGATTGAGAGGGATAATTTTTGAGTATATTCTTATTTAGGAAAATCGTACTTATACATTTAAGCACGCCATTTTAGAATATAATTGAATGCCCAGAAAGTCATGTAACTTTAATAAAGTGTCCCATAATAAAATGGCCTCAAGCTTGTGGGGGTTGGTGGGCAATTAGCCAATTAGGCTACATATCATTTTTGGGGTCCTTGACATGAAATATTGAGCACCACTGATAAAGATACGTAAATATAGGTATTTCAGAAAACTGTCTAGAAGACATTTTTTTAAATTTCGACATCAGGCCTAAATGCGTTAAGCTAATTGCTACGATGGCGGAACTACAATAAAGTGTCCGCTGTGCGCTGTTACTTCAAATAACTTCACTTGCATGGCCAACCAGGTAATGTCCTACCCGTGTCTCGGAATCATTCAGCTGTAGCCAATGTAATCTTCAGAGGATTCTGTAAATTACATTGAGCAGTGTGATGGCTGCAATGTCGACTTGGTGTCAGCCAAGTTGCATGCCGAGGAATCCATCATAATCTATTTCACAATTGCACGTAGGCCTGTCAAAATTATTACATAATCGCAATTATTTGAAATAATCGTCGTCATTGTTTCCATTTAAAAAATGTTTGATAATGGCAGATCTACAAACTCACAACGTGATGCTTTGTGAGAATGTAGATAGGCTATTTGGCTACTAAAACATTTGTTTTTAGTATAAAGTTATTGTCATTTCTTTGTATATTTAGGTTATCTAGGTCCTGTGCAACCTCAAAGCCAAACATATGGAATCTTTATCCGATATTCAACGAAATCGTCAATTGCAATTATTTTAGCAAAAATCGATGGTCAAGTAAAATGTCATAATCGTGACAGCCCTACATAGTGCTTGACGGCTCATGTGCATGAAGGTCGGTAGCTAAAAGCTAACTAGCTGCATAATGTAAACAGACTGGCAGCAAGCCTGACGCACAAGTCCCACATTTCTTCCGCCCAGCTGGAGGACTTTCGCCCACTCAGAGGACTTGAGGAATTGTAGGCAGACCGCGGCTCCCAACCACTGCAGAGCTGTAGCTGTGTACTGTTTATCTGTTTGTATGTGTATCTGTTTGCTACTCTGTTATATCACTCCATTATATCAATGTTTATAACCTTTTAATGGAATATACTGTAGATGTGTGATCTCACAGTTGGCTTGAGGCGTTTGAAGTGATAACCGACCTCCCACGAGAGAAAAACAAAACAAAAAAAAGAGAAGGGGGAAATGGATAGGAAAGTAAAGGTACAGGAGACATATGTTATATGCAGGGAAGACTCCCTCAGCACTGAGGTGCTAAACTGTCAACAGGAGTGTGAGACTGATGTGATCAAAGGCAGCTGGAGGGAAGAGCAGAGAGAGAGAGAGAATCTTCTTTTTCTATCCCAGTGGTGCCAGCAGCCCCAGTTAACTCACCTACATGGAGAAAGAGAACAGAAGAGCAGAGGGAGGGAGGGATTGAGGGAGGGAGAGAGAGAGAGACTGCGACATGGGAGGGGAAAGTTTGCAGGTGTGACAGAGAGGGAGAGAAGTAGGAGGGAGAAGCGTCAGGCTATCTGGGTGAGAGGGGTGGAGGAGAGAAGGGTGAGAGAAAAGACACAAGCAGAGAGAAAGAGAGAGAGAGAGAGAGAGAGAGAGAGAGAGAGGGGGAGGGAGATGAGCAGGCAAGGGCATAGCAGTGAAACAGAAGGCTGGGGGTAGAGGGAAGGAACGGAGCGAGAGAGCTCGAGCTACACAGAGGAAGCAAGCGAGTGAGAGAGAGTGACAGGGACAGAGGCCAGCAGAAGAGGTGGGGAGGGGGGGGGATTGGGAGGACGGACAGACTTGAGCGATCGGGGGAAGAGAGAGGGAGATTTTGAATCTGGGAGACGGACACAGACAGCAGAGAGAGAGCTGGAGAGGGGACGCAGGCTCTGAAGAGAGAGAGAGCTAGAGGAGCGAAAGGAGAGAGCGGACAGGAGGAGAAACGCAGATTATTGTTTTTGCACGGAATACGATGATGGGGCTGTACTATCCTTCCATGTTGTCGGTGAGTTGCTAGTCTTCACATCTTTTCGCGTCCTCGGGAAGGGACAGGCTCTCGCTTGTAGCCTCCTTCCCCATCACAAGCTCTCGGGTGTACATTAAATGACATTAAAGCGGACAGGGCTGTCATTGAGCATGAAATGTTAATTCAGCACTAACGGACAAGGACTCTACTTGACCCCCTTTTACACAGAGTGGTCTAGTCAGTCGTCGGGCGGTCGGTCAGTGCCTCTGTGGATGGGATAGAAACAAACAGTGAAATGAATCGCGTGGGCTTGCGTATTGATGACGGTAGGATAACAGACTTTGATTTTGATGCTCGGCTGCAAATGGTGATTTGATTTGCTATTCTGAAAGAACAGGAGCAGCGCTGTTGTATCGTGCGCGCCATTGTCAAGGCATCTGTTACCCTGCCAGAGGCTAGTTAAGCACACTTTCTGAACATTAAACCCCCCCACTGCCAGGAACTGTACTGTCATGTATTATGTACCGGAGAGTCAGTGTATTTTTAATTGTCTGACTGCTACAAAGCACAGTTACTGTTCCCTTGTTGTTGACGATGACCAAGTAGGGGCCTATAAGGTCTCACTGTCTACTAACTGTAGTAATGTAAATTGTAACTCTGTAGGCGTTATGGTGAGCGAGAGGGAATAGGCCTTTATTGCCCCTGCAGCTGTCCCTGTATGTCCCTCCAGCCTGTGAGCGAACGGGACAGGTGTCCACAGAACAGTTGTTGTCTTTCTTTCTTTCTTTCTTTCTAAACACTGACTCCTCGCTGTAATCTCTGTATCTCACACATGCCATATACACCTACTGTACTGTATATACACACACACACACACACACACACACACACACACACACACACACACACACAACCACTTCACGCAGGCAGCGGGGTCAGTGAGTGAAGTGTCACATACGTATCATTACATTTCAATGTGGGGCAGTCGGTGGTCCTGGGTGTGAAGTCTGCCACTGTGTCTTCCTGCCTGCGTTTGCGTTGCGTGTCTTCTCTTTCAGCTGTACCTTGGAATCCTGCTCTCTTTACTGTTTGACCTCTTTTCTCCCTCTATCTCTCTCTCTCTCCCTCCCTCTCTCCCCCTCTCCTCCCTGGGGCCCTGGCAGCTGTTATCTCAATGTTTTCCTTTAAGAGCCCCTGGAAGGGGGAGGGAGGGAGAAAGCGGAGAATGAGAGCAGGAGAATGGAAATTGATTTTAAAAGGTGACAGGCCACCGTCATTTTCCAGGAAACCCCAGAGATGTCGTAAGGAGCCCGAGATTATGTGGAGATGAGACAGATTGAGAGATACGGTTCATAGATATCCGGAGAGTCGCAAGGAGATACGAGTGGGAAGAGCCGATATCCTATTTGTAGGTTAACAGGAGAGCTATACTAGCTAGTTTGCCCAGTGACGCAACACCGGACTGTAATGCTGACTTAGCATGGTGTATGCATTCAAAGTTGTTTTATGATGGCAATAATGAGAGATCTCTGCAGGCAAGCACAGCACTGAATAAATTATAGCCAGTGATTTATGTGCTCGCTTATAGTGCACTTTGCACACTCACAGTCTATCTGTCCTCCTTTCATCCTGTTTTTCTTTTTTCTTTTCACTTGCTGCTCTAATGATAAGAGTGAAAGAAACTAGAAAGCGAGCAAAAAAGCTGACATATTTGCTGAGCCCCACCTTAGCATGTGCCCTGAGGCAGAGACGCCTACCTGGTGAGAGAAACATGCACATTATGCACGCACTGCCACGCGTGCACCACGTTATATCTAAGGAAGTTCAGCTGCCAGGCCCAGACTTTCTTTTCTGCACCGGCTCGTATACAGTAAACATAAACAACACAACACAGCGGCCAAATGATCGCACCGAGCCCTGTTACTATGACTACGTTGTATGACTCATTCATTGATAAGGTTCTTTTATCATTTGCGGTGTGCATAGGTGCCATGGGAAAGGTGAGAGTAGACTACACAGCCGTTTGGAAACACCTTTACACTGTACTTCTAAAAATATCAAGATAGCTCTACTCACTGCAGGAAAGCCGTTACTAAATTGTTCACATTAGTGATCAGATTTAATGCCTATATGAGTCATGCACCTGTTGGGACATGCTTGTGTGGCTTTCAGAGGAGCCCGTCTTTGAAACGGAGAGGGCTTTCCCCTCTTCTGTCTTTGGACAGTGGCTATGGACAACGACAACACTGTAGTAATTCCAGGTGGTTTTGTGTGCACTCATAGGACAGCTACTCGAGTGCTGTTTTTTGGCTTCTGAAACCTTCCCTCAACTCTAAACAAGACTAACTAGTTCCATGATGGTGGTACTGAAAGTATATGGGCGGGAGGAGTATGAGCGATGAGTAAATACTGTTTTTTGTTTGTTCACCTGCTTATGTGCTTGTCGGGGGGCATTGTGTCTGTTTAATGAGAAATATATACGTGTATATCGACAGATAATGTCAGCTGCCTTTTGTGTGGAGTGTGTACTTTTCATAAAATGCTTCGCCGGAGCCTAGCGAACAATTCATGCTGCTATTCAGAGGATGACAGGGAAAGTCAGTACTAGAGAGGTGGGGTGTGTGGGTGTGTATGTTCATACAGTACTTGCGCACAGGTTGTGTGTGTGTGTGTGTGGGAGTGGGGGGAGGGAGGAGGGGTTTGGCAAGAGTTTTATTGCGGTGGGCGGCGGATTTGGAGCACAGACAAGACCCTACAAGGAAATGGATGGGGGTGGAGTGGGAGAGGGCGGAGATGTATTGATGAGCAGATCCGTTACCCTATAAGGAGATGAGGAACATGATGGGAGGCGGGCGCTCGGGGCCCAGCAGAGGGCCCGTTGCTATGAAGCAGCAGGCCTGATTGACACATGCGGGGGGCGGGACAGATGCAAGGGTCCCGTCTGGATTTTATGAAGCGTAAAAAGCAAAGCAGGCAGAATGAGGGGAAAGAGAACAGCAGCACCGGAGGAGAAGAGAGAGAGAGGGGGAGGAGGAAGAGAACGATGGGGGAGGGGGAAATGAGGGTGGGTGGAATTGGGATGGAATAATTTATCAAGGAGGGGGGGTCTCCTAGGAGGGGGGTCTCCTAGCTCATCGGTATGCCACAGACAAACTGTACAATGTTTCTCCAGCTGTTTCGCGGCTCCGGTCACGAACCGACAACAAACGGCAATGTCAAAAGCCTGCAACTGAATTGGTGTACAATACATGGTTATCGCCGATGTCGGCCCGGAAATCTTGGCATGTCCAGAAACTGTGCTATTTAAGGAAATGGGAGAAAAAGAAAAACCCTTTGTTCCAGTGTAGTTGTTATTTAGTTCCAAGCTCTTGTTAATACTACTCAACGGTTAATTATTTATAAAACACACAGAAATACGTCCCCATTCCATGTCATCTTTTGAAAAATAGCATTGCTTTTGCGCGACCCTGTCATATGTATAAGTATATATTATTAATATATAGGCAGGGCATTCATTGTGGAAAAACAAAAACCAGAAGGATTAAATGTGTAGATGCATGCAAGGTTTCTGCCCAAAAGCGACAATATGCTTATTGAGCCAAAAATATGAATTGCTGGTTCGCTGCTAACAATACGAGTCACATTTTCCACCCTCAAGTTTGTTGAATTAGGCTGTAGAAGACTAATGGCTTTAAGCCTGGAAAAAAATTGTGAAAAGTCATTATTCATGTGAAATGGCCCAGTGCTGTCCTAGTTAACGCTCTTAGCCATGTTCCCTCTCCTCTCCTCTCCTCTTCTCATAGTTCTCATCTCCTCCTCTCCGTGTCACTGCAGCAGACGATTGCATTTTATAACATCCTCCTCAGACGTTAGCTGCTGCTAACTGACCCGAACGTAAACTAGCTACAGCTACTGCTCTGAGTCATTGCCTAACCAGTGCACACACTACTTACACAACCACTTAACATGTGCACATGACTGTACTGAACACACACACACACACACACACACACACACACACACACACACACACATGCACGCACGTGACACAACATAGAGTAAAGTGCAACGTATGTACAGCGCATGTGTGCAGACTAGAGCAACAAAGAATGTTTTCTCTCTCATGTTTGATGTATAGTACTTATTCAGGAGATGCTTCTACTCTGATGAAAGGACAAGGCCACTACTATTCACCAAAACGCAGATAATTTGACAGCGCATGCGGGAACACACTGTATGTGTTGATGATGACGCTAGGCTGTTGACATACTGTAGTGTCAGGCAGGCAGAGACGTCTGCTAAAGCGATGCTCAAAATGGACCCACTCTGAAAAGGCCACTAGTTCAACACAAACACAAGGTTCTTCTCTGCGCCTTTTTTTTCCCTCTCTTTTTTCTGTTTCTATTTTGGTTTGACAGAAGGAGCAGTGAGGGCCATAGTCGAGTCGCTGCTAGTTCGGGGCTGCCTCTAGGAATGAGAATTAACCATTTTTTGTTTCATCGTACGACAGTGGTCAAAAACTACAGATTTTCAGTATAAAATGCTAACCATCAACCACTGAAAAACAAATCTACATTTTCAAATAAGTAGTTAAAATTACCTTTTTTGTTTTGACAAACGTGGGGACATGGAGGGAGCCCATTGACCCGTGGATGTCTATTTCTGTATCTCAGGGTTGATCCGTCCTGGCTCGTCACTCCCCTAGCTGCTCCTGTGTACTTATAAGGGAGTTCTTTTTCATTACACGTATTATTTCTTTTGTAACCAGGGTTACTGTCTGCATAAATTACCTTGTTAATCCCTGTCCAACTCCCGCATGAAGTGAATTTTTCCACATCTACCTTGCCTCAAAATATTGCTTTACTGATAATCTCTCTTTTCTGTAATGACCTAAGTTTGGTGATGGACTTTTCCATTTCTAAGCAACAACACAGGCAAGCGTCTCGTCTCTCTTAATATTTCTGAATCTAGTCCAGGTTAGCTGTTACCTGGTGACCCAGTATGACTAGCTCCGCCCACTATCATTTTCACCTCCACATTGCGAACAAATACAGTTAATTCAGGATGTGTCGCTGGCTGCAAGGCAAGGTTATCACAAGTATCATTTATCATCATTTTTGTCACATGCAGTCCACAGAGGCCTATCTAACCAGTCCACTTTTTCTCCTTTTCCCACTCTGCACATGGAGTAAATACAAATAATCCAGGGTGTGTTGTTGTTACTAGGGATGGGAATTATTGATTAATGCATTAATAGTTATAATTGATACGTTTGGATAAGCTTATCGATTGATTAACCGCTTAGTTGATAAGCGGTGTTTTTTCTTTTTTGGAGAATCTTAATTTCCCTCAATGTCTAACATAAAACTCTACACTTTGCTGATATACAGAAAGAATACAAAAAGCATATTATATTTCTTAATCAAATAGTTATTTTACCATTTGCGATACAGGGCCAGGCAATGGCATCTTTGTATGAGAAATAGAATGTGTCCGTGACCCACAAATAGTTCCCGACCCAGTGTTTAGGAACCAGTGGTTTTGCGCCGGGCCTTCCCTCTCTCAAATGAAAAGTGCACTGTCTTGTCTGTCACGCAAATTAATTCGATTAGTTATTAACTGTTGAGTAACGACTAATTTGATTCATTAACGGCGATTAATCGATTAATTATTACCATCCCTAGTTGTTACAGGTGTAGCCCATGTATATAATTTGGCTAACAGCATTAATGGTCAGAAGAGGAATTTGGGAAATCTTTTGACATTCGGAGGCATAATGGAAATGCAGAGAGCACACTGTTGGCAGGATAGATAGAGGACCAGCCATGCAAATAAGTAGTATAAAATTAATTTGTTCCCAAAATCATTTAGCCACATGAACCCTACTGTCCCTATTCTGGGCATGTCATAACATTTTGACAAAAATAGGCAAACAATTGGCAAAATTAGCTGTTGGCTATTTAGGCAAAGAGATCTAGCCTCTGAGGCCCAAAACGTAGAATAGTTTATCTTGGATAATATTCTGTCCAATATACAGTAATAGTATAGTATAGTAGTGAAGTGAGTAACTGTTGCTGATTTGATCATTGTTCATTTGTTCCATTAAGCACTAGTCGCCCCCCTCACCGTGCCTCACGCAATGCTGTATATTTCTGCCTACTCTTCAGTTGAGAACCTGTTAAAGTCCTCTTGTACGATTCACTGTGCTTACCATTAGGTTCTCTAAAAAGAAAATCTCAGTCTGTACTCCCATCAATTTTTAGCTTCCACCACACATCTAGTGTTAGTCATTCCGTCAGCCAGTAGGTCGTGCCAGTCCAAGATCTCTACGTGCAAAAAGGCTTATTACAAATGATGTGCTTGTTCTAGTAATGGCTGCAAAAACATGACATGAACCCTGCTTACAAAATTGTACATACTTCAGATACAGTGTGATATTTCAACATTTTACTGATGGAAAGTTTTATCTAGATAGCCAATATCGTCTTTTAATTTGCAGCTACAGTTGCTGCATGCAGATGTAGTCTATTCCGTTACTGCTCCCCTAGACAAGTGACTATATAACCCCCTGCCTTTTTTCCTGTCTTTTTAAATTATTTGAATTTTGTAATTGTTCATGTCATGATTATGAATTGAACCGCAAGAACCTTTTTCGGTGCTATCCTTTTAGACTAGTGTATGACTGTACTCTGTACTGTTTACATTACTGCCTAATAATAAAGTATTCATAATCCAATCAATCAAACACAACTCACCCCATGTATCTACATCCCTTAATCTGCCTCGTTACTGCATATTTATCCAACTCAGCCTGATGAGCCCATGTACGTCCCTATAACCCATTAACCCTGTAAAACCCTGATTCATTTCTACTTGCAAAAAAGAGATTTCAACCTTACTACTACTTTTTACTACTAGGACTTATCAGAGGAAATTATGTAAAAATGTTTGGGGTTTTTTTGTGCAAATTTTATGCACATTTATTATAATTATTAAAATAATAATAATACATTAATAATTTACATTTGGGGGATATCTTTCACAATAATAAATAAAACATATTCTAGACATTCTAATGATCACAAAAAAACATATATTACAGTTATTTTACTTAATTTGTGTGAATCTCAGCCTCTGTGGGGGGTAATATCATGACCAATGGCACGCTTGGTGTTACAGGGTTAAGGCCGGAGGGCCAGGCCCATTCCAGATTCTACAAATACCTTCTAAATCAGTAGGGCGGCTGTGGCTCAGGAGGTAGAGCAGGTTGTCCAATGATCCCTGGGTCGGTGGTTCGAATCCCAGCTCCTCCTGTCCACATGTCGTGTCAGTGTCCTTGTGCAAGACACTGAACCCCACATCGCCTCCAATGAGTCGGTCGGTGTGAGCTCGCCACCATTGGTGTGTGAATGTTGGAAGTGAGGACGCTGGCGTTGACTGTTCACCACTTCACCTCCCAATGTATGAATGAATGAATGAACCATTGTAAAGCGCTTTGAGCACTTGGAAAAGCGCTATAAAAATGCAATTCATTATTATTATGACAATTTCAAGATTTTTTCCCATAAATGTCCAAAGCTCGGCTGTTGCTCTGTGAGCTTGAAAATAGCCAACCCAAAAATCTAAAATGACACGGTCACTTAATCTGTACCGTTACTGGATATGAATCCAACTCGACTAAATCCCCATAGCCTGTCCCATGAACTCACCCCATGTGCACCCCTAGATTATCAGCTACAGTTGAGGGACCCAGGTCCCTACTGTCCGTGTCACAGATGCACGGCTGAAAAAGGTCAGAAGCTGGGAGACAGATGGTGGACACGGACACACACACACACACACACCCAACAACCCATGCACTTTTAACACTCCCAAAGGGACGGAGATCCATTGTGCAATGCAGATCATCATTCAGTCAACCTCTTTAAGCGCACGCACCTATGTATATACAGTGAATTGTTTTGTTTTTTACACAACAGTTGTATCATATTCATATCCACCATTACTATTACAGTTCATCTATTACATATCGAGCAGCCATTCCATGTTATTTATGTTGTGTGCCAGTAGCACCAGTCTATCGATTGGAACCGAGGTAAAAAAAGAAAAGAAAGTGGCCATGGATGAGTGACGGTGATAGTAGGATAACCAGTCTCCAGTTCAGTTCAGGCCAATGCCTCTTCTTTCAGTCATCACCTCTTTCTGTCTCTACACCCCCCCGCCTGTCTGTCTTCACACTCTCAGCCCTCCTAACCATTACCATTTAGGGTAGCAATGCCCCCTCTGCCAGCAGCCAAGGAATGTGCACACGTGCATGCAAGTGTATTGGTGTGATTGTGTGACTCTTGCCATTGTTCTTCTGGACGCTTCAATGTATTGTAGTTTCAGGAGAGTTTCCCGGGGGTCGTTGTATGTGTGTATATTTACTGCTTAATTGGGCAGGACTATGTCGTCATCGTCGGCGGCGGCTCACAGTCGTCGTGGTTTTTTAGTTTTTTTTACAGTCTGATCATACGAGCAGCATTAGCGTGTGCGTGTGTGTGTACAATGCATGTAGGTTCCTGACCCTCAATAATAGATGTGGCTGTAGTGAATATTTAATGTGAGGCGACACACACACAGTCTCACACTCTGAGAGGAATGGAAATTTAATATCCATGCCTGTAACACTCTAAGGCTGAAACTCTTGAGAAAGTGGTCTCTGGGTGGCCTAGTATAGTGATGCTCAGTAAATGAGACTGTGCAATATCGCCAGCCAGTCACTTACCGTTCATTATTTCTCTCTGTCTCTGTCTCTCTCTCTCTCTGTCTGTCTCTCTCTCTCTGCTCTTCCAGGGCTCTCAGGACAGCGCTGGCGGCCAGGAGGGTCTCGTCCCCCCGCAGTTCTCCACCTTCCCCCCTCCTCCCCCACCGCCGCCCCAGAACGGCCTGGCCCTGGAGTACGGGGGCAGTCTGTACACGGCGGGCGCCGTCCAGGGACCCCTGGAGGCCGGGGGGTCTGTTAACGCCAACGCCCCCATCAGCCTCAGTGCCCAAGTGAGTGCTGTGCGGCCTGTGTGTGTGTGTGTGTGCGTGTGTGTGTTGTAATGTCGTGTAATGTACGTACCTCAGTGGGTTCTCAAACATTGTCATGTCAAGGACCAAATTGATATGTATTAGGCTTTTTTTGGGAACGTTTATTTTAAATGTTTTGAAATTATAATTTAAAAAAAATGTAGAAATCTAAAATATAAAGAGACCCATAAAAATGTGTCCGTGACCCACAAATAGTTCCCGACCCAGTGTTTAGGAACCAGTGGTTTTGCGCCGGGTCTTCCCTCTCTCAATCCCTGCCCTCCTCCCCCTTCTTCTCTCTCTACCTGTTCTTCATCACTTCCACCTCTGTCCCGCCAGTCGGACGGGTCTTCTCAGATCGACAGCCAGGCCGTGGTCGTTTCGGTAGGAGGCGGCGGAGGGAGCATCGAGGACGACGACAAAGGGACTCCCAAGCGGCTCCACGTCTCCAACATCCCCTTCCGCTTCAGAGACCCCGACCTACGGCAGATGTTTGGGGTTTGTAATAACGCAGGCAGCCCTGGGGGTGTTCCCCCCTTCTTCTACTCTCTCGTCTCCCCGTGAGAAGGTGGCATTAGATCAGATCAGGTCATTGGAGATTATTTTCGACAAGCAAAGTCTTAAGACCCCTCTTTAAACCAACCTCCCTTTCATGGCCTCAGTGTTGTGCCTAGGGGATGCATAGTTGTCTTTACCACAGGGCCCACATCTGAAAGAAAGCATGCTTTTGGTTTGCCTGTTTAAATGGATACTAAAATGCTCACCCGAGCATTCCGGTTACCGTTTAAATGACCAGAAATCAGGTTTAACTCTTATTTTACATAGAATTGAATCAAATGTTTGATTGAAGCTCAAGATCAAGAAGATCAAGCAATTTCAATGTGTCGAAGCCGTTGCACTGTTGGATTTGTACGTTCCAAAATGCACTGTAAATTTCAGAAGAATACCTGTGTTGTTGTACTGCAGTGCAGAGGCAGTATAGACATGGTGGAATAAGCTGTATCAATGCCAGATTATACGTGATGTACAATACTGACACCCTGTGGAGAGAGATGGTATAAATGTACCAATGTGTTTAAAAAGTTCCCTTTCTTTCTCTTTCATTCAGCAATATGGGAAAATTCTCGATGTGGAGATAATTTTCAACGAGAGGGGATCTAAGGTAGGGCATCCTTGTAAATGTGTCACTTGATATAATTAACTGTGTATCGATTGATTTATGCAACTCCACAGCTAATGAATTATTAATTATCGTTCACTGCAGTGCAAAGGGCTTTGTTGCTATTTTCAGCCCCTTGCTCACCCCTCTTTCTTTTGTCCATGTCGTCTGTCTCTCCTCTTGTACTACCAGGGCTTTGGCTTTGTCACATTTGAAACGAGTATCGACGCAGAGAGGGCCAGAGAGAAGCTTCATGGCACCCTGGTGGAGGGACGTAAAGTTGAGGTAATTCACCACCCATCCCCCCCCCCCTCTAAACGGTGGCCATTTTCCTCTGTTTCCCTCCATATCCAACAGTGAGAATGAGTTTGTTCCGGTTGATTCTGCCTGTGAGAAGGTTTCCCGGGGCGGCTGTGTGTTCAATTCTAACCCCCCCCCCCCTCCCATCCACCCCCACCCCCCCTCCCCCCACCCTTGGCTTCACTATAGCATGGTGCAGTGGTACCTCACACAGAGATGTCTGGTTTGACGCCACTTCCTCTTGATGTTTATGTTGTTATGTCGTCGCTGTTGGGCTGTCCATTTGCACCTTGATCTCTCTAGCTTCGTGGGTCTGGTTTACAAAGCATGCTGGGTGGTGTGTGGCTACGAAACAGGGCATGGCCGACATTATGAAAGAGCTTTGACACGGTTGCTGACGGTATATCCGCTTACATCACAGCATGTAGGATCTGTTTTATGTTTCTCTTGTTTACCTGCACTCTTTCCATTACCACCACCACCACCACCACTACCTCTTCCATGATCAAGATGAATTTTGGTTTATGGTTGTATTCACTATTGGTAAGACAACACTAGCCTATTTTATTTTCTTCTGACAAGTCATGCTTGCTGGTGTTTTTATAAGAGGATATTTTTGCATGGATGTTTCATGAGATCTAGGTCGGATGGTGTCTTGGAATTCACAGTTTGCCTTAATATTTAGGGTTTGCCATTGGGGTAGAATGTCAGTGTTTGATATGTTCAGAGACTGCATGACATGGTATTTCCAGGCAGATTTGGTAATGAGTCTGCCCTGAGAAGTGTGGTGTCATCTTTGATGCTTCGTAGACTGGGTCGTTTAATTTCAGATGTGCTGTATGGTTGATTAATTGCTCTCACGTCACCTGCATCCATCGCTCTCGAAAAAGAAACATCAAACTCTCAAGCCTAATTTATTACCCTGTCGTGCAACTGTGTCGGTCATCCCAAAATGAATGATATTCAAGCTAACAACACGACACGGTCAAAAATACGTGTCACGTTCTTCACTTGAAAATCACTAATTTTCAGGGAGCAACACCGTCATGCGACTGGGTATTTTTAGGCTTCAAGGAGGTGCATTTTTGTTGTGATGTTTTATTTGTCAGCATGTCCTCAGATTTCAGTTCCAACTGGCCTTGAAGATTAAAAAAACAACACACATTTGCTTTGAATTCTGCTCTTTTATTACATTGCTACTCAGCTCCTCTGCATGCTCTGAAAAGTGTTGCACTCTTCTCTTGTGTGTCTGTGGGAATGTACACGTCACGCGTGGCTGTGTCCGAGAAATACAGGAGGGAGGAAAGGGAGGGAGAGACGGAACGAGTGAATATAATGTCGACGGCGTCGTCTACCTCTCCCTCTCCTTTTCCTTGCTTTTTGGTTCCTCTCCATTTCCGTCCACTCATTCTATCCATGCCAGTCTGTCTGTCTGTCTCTCCCCGTTTGTGTGTCCGTCTCCGTCCCCCCATATACACGCATTTGTGAACCTCCTTGACTGTCAATCCCCCTCTCTCTATCGTGCTCTCTCTCTCCGTGTCTTTCTCTCTCTCTCTCTCTCTGTCCATTCCGCTGTCTTCTGTTCACTGAATTAGGACATTTATTGGCCACAGTGTTTGATACTTTAGTAGTGTGTTCATTTGGTAAATTATTAGAATATGAATGTTAGGTAGTGCCCCCCCCCCCCCCCCCCCCCAACGTTACACTCCCCTAAGTGTCTGACATTCACCGATTCCTTTATTTGTTTTCCTTTATCGACTCTCCCCTCTTCATGTGTAGTGAGTTTAAAGCCGTAGCGAGCGGTTAGATCGTTTGATACGAGTAGGTGTCTGTTGACACTGTCTGTGACATCACTTCCTCTCTACCTCAGGGTGGGGGTTGCTTTTCATTACCTCGTTTTTGTTTTTTGTTATCTTTTTTTCCTTCGGTTCACCTTTTTCTTTTCTTACATATATTTTCTCTATTTCCCTGATGATTTTTGTATGTTGTTGTTGTTGTTGTCAGTCTCCACGGTAACTGCTCGCGTGTCCTCACGCCGTTTCCCCAGCAACGGTAAGTTGTGTACACATGGCATCATCTTTGAATGACTTCCCCTCCCCGCCCTCCCCCCCACCCCACCCCACCCCATTCGCCCAAGTATAATAAAATACAATTCACCCAACACACAAATGGACTGCAGAGGGGGCTTGATTGATTGGAAAGGATCTTGATTGGCTAATCCTGAGATTGATTGGGGGAGGTGGTGAATGTAACGGTGATTACGAGATTAGCCATTGACCGCATGGCATTGTCAAGGCCACTTACATAACTGAATGTACGGCATCTATCTGCAAGTGCAACAACTGTGACTACCACTTATATGCATTCATTCCAATCACTCTAACTGCATTATTATTAAGCATATAATTCCAGAGCTGTATCCTGCATGGTTTATTCTCTTTCTCGTCATTTGTATGACGTCATATAGTCTTATGTCATCTCTCTGTTTTAATTAGTCAGTAGTTGCATTTGTGCACTTTTAGTGGGACAGCATGCTTACGCATGAATGCTTTGTTAGCTTTAATGGAGAGAGGGCAATGATTTTTTTCGTCTTTTGTAATGGTGTGCTGTTGTGCCGATTGGCAGACTGTGGACAGTCGTAGAACAATGGCTGTCTAAACGTTGCCATTTGGAGAATCCGTGGCCCAGTGGACATGTCATAGAGTAGTGCTGAACATTCCTCAAGTCATAGGACATACACATAGAATCACATCTCAAAGCTGATGTTCTATTCAAATGTAAAGTGAAATGAGCATCTGAGAGTAGCAAACTATTGGTATTCATAAAACGATATCCGTAGCAGCACCTAAAACATCTTTTTGATATATTTATATTATTTTAAGTGCTTTTCTTTTGGATGAGTTTGGTTTCGGATGCTGTGTTTGTGTGCTTCTAGTTCTCTTTCTAGTGTGACACTGATGTAGAATGATGGCAGTGTTTCACAACCATGGTTTTCATTTGATTTTGAGGAATGATATTTGCATCCTCCATCCTCTCTCACTCTCTCTCTTGATCTTGTCTCTTCTCTCTCTCTCCGTCTCTCTCTTCATCATTCTGGCTCATTCATCCATCGCACCATTCTCGCTCATGTATGAATAGATCCAAATTAGGCAAATGGTCCGATGTATTTTTGTGTGTTTTGTATCGCATCTTGGATGTTCATTTTCGTTTCATTAGAGGAATTGCACATTTTGGATGGATTGTTCACGTTCTCTCTCTCTCACTCACTCTCTATCTCTCTTTCTCTATCTCTTGCTCTTTCTCTCCCTCCTCCTGCCACCATGTATGTGTTCCCCCGTCTTTCAATGTGGACTGGCTCATCTTCTTCCTGCATCCCCATCTCTTTCTGTCTGTGTGTCTGTCTTCGTCTCCCTCCCCCTTTTTCTGTATGACGTGTATTTAATTGGGAGGGCTGCAAACTTCTTTTGATTGGTCTCTTTGCTGCATCCGATGCTTGCTGATTGGCTAGTATTGCTCACCTCTGGTCATGCGATGCGCTCTTGATTGGCCGTGTGTAATTTTGTCTTATGAACTCTTATCAATTGATGTTGCATTGATGTTCAATGATGAATCTGCTGCTTATACTTCACCCTCTCTCTTCCCTCTTTTTTGAAGGTAGCAATGGAATGGTCTTGGATTTATTTTTGAATGCTTTTGATCTGAAATGTTTTTGTTGTTGTTCGTTTGTTGTAGTTTTTTGTTCCGTGAGTCAATTGTTATGTTATATGTGTGCAAAACTGCCTGATTTACTCACAGGATCCTTGTTTTCAATGTATTTTTTCCCTCTAAAGAAGTGCATGTGTCTTCAGTACCATTTTTATTCTCATCAACATATTTAACCACTTAAACCCTGTATATTTTGTCGACGCGGGGTCCCCTGAGGGTCTATTCTTTGGCCCCCTCCGTTCTTTTCCTTCCACACCACCAGATCTCTTCGCTGAAACGAGCCGATCTACAAAATCACAGCGTGTCGCGACGGGCTGTGAGCTTGTAGATCGTCCATTTCCTCTCCGAATGTTCACCTATTATGACATGCCCAGAATAGCGACGCTAGGGTTCACGTGGATAACCTCTAAATAATGAAGACAAACGACACATCTCAGTATGTACCACAGCATTGATTTAAAGAGGAAAACCTTTTAATAAGCACAATGTGTCCGTTTTAAGTTTCACACAGTCAGCATAAGACACGGGCCTTTAGTTATTTATTGATTATATCCCTGCCTGCATCGCCGTTCGCTTCGATGGGAATTGAGATTGCACCTTTTGACCCTTTGTTTTGTTCTGGTGCCCAGGTCAACAACGCGACGGCCAGAGTGATGACCAACAAGAAGATGACTACCCCGTTCTCCAACGGAGAGGGGCTCGCCACTCTACCATACGGGAACGCTCTATGTATGGAATACAATTCTTAAAACCATTGATTGTTCATACACCGGTCAAATCCTATGTTCCATTTGTACACTCGGGTTACAAAGTGATACATTAACAGGATTTTGCTTTACTGTGAAGCTTTGTTCATAGAGACTGAGAACGAAGCACACACCCAGAAAAACACAAGTTGTCCCTATCATTGATTGGCAAATATTTAAACAATAAAATAAATGCTAGAGATGAACAAACCAATAGCTTCAAACCAGGAATGAACCATGATATTGCTGTGATTGTTTTATCTTCTTAATTAATGTTGGGAGTTGAATTGTCTTTTTGCACATAGCTGGATGGAAGCTGAGCCCCATGAGCTCCATGGTTGGAGCCATGTACAGTCCAGAGCTCTACACAGGTAAGAAAAATACTCGTATTTAGTGTTATATTGTGCAATGTGCATACATTTTAATATCCATCTATCGGGTGGAAAACACCCAATGTCCAAAACATTGCAAATAGCACATCTACAAGCTCCAAACACCTCAAGCTGTGCTTCCAACTGCATTTCTGCATTTCGACATTTCAGATCTGCTATTTTTGAAAAAACACAAAAAGTTACACATCGGTTGCTGCCAGCATCTTTCACACTAAGCGAGTGCCAGCAGATATGGGAGATTTAACTCTGAAAAGCCCTGTTTTCCGTTCCCCACCAAAACCGGGAGGCATAATGTTCCATTCTTACCTCACGGTGGTCACACTGAAGTCTCTCTAGCATTAATATTCCAGACGAGAGGCATGCTGAAGTCAGAAATGAAGACAGAAATATTGCCGGTCTGGTCAAAACCACAGAGAGTTCCCTAGATTAGGAAATACGAGCCATTCTTTCTGAGTAAACAAGGAAGTGAACGGCAGCAAGGAGTACTGTTGCAGAAAGAGGCCAACCAAAGAAATTCTAGTTTTTTGTTTTATATCAATAAAAAAAGACCTAAAGACGCCTATACATGTCCAAGGCTCCCGCGGTTTTGATATAAAGGACGTGTATACACGTCCACGGCCAAAATTGTGCTCTGCCCTATCGTCACTGCCCTATGTTCTCTGTTTCTGGTGTAGTCCCAGGGTTTCCTCTAACGTCACTGCCCTATGTTCTCTGTTTCTGGTGTAGTCCCAGGGTTTCCTCTAACGTCACTGCCCTATGTTCTCTGTTTCTGGTGTAGTCCCAGGGTTTCCTCTAACGTCACTGCCCTATGTTCTCTGTTTCTGGTGTAGTCCCAGGGTTTCCTCTAACGTCACTGCCCTATGTTCTCTGTTTCTGGTGTAGTCCCAGGGTTTCCTCTAACGTCACTGCCCTATGTTCTCTGTTTCTGGTGTAGTCCCAGGGTTTCCTGGGACAGGGGTGGGCAACTTTGACAATGGCGACATTGGCGAGGGCCAATATATTTCCACACTCACTCCAGAGGGGCCACAGTGCATGTTAATGTCGTAGGAAAAATAGCCAATCTACAAGCTCAAAACGCAGCGCGACGCGACACGTTTTGAGCTTGTAGATCGGCAATTTTTGCTATATTTGAATTGAAAACCTGAATAATGTTTTGCTATTTTTGAATTGGAATCCTGAAAAGTAACCCTTTTATTGAATTTCAAATGCATTTAGTTATAGTTATGTTAACTTTCTGAACTGTTAACATAACTACATTGGACACAAAAAGACAATAACATTTTAATACTAGTCATGAAGTAATTAAAGCAGGTTTGGAATTGTAACAGCTGAAATCAATACTATATCAGTATTCTGATATTAACATGCGGGCCGCATTAAGTGAAGGTGGGGGCCGCATGTGGCCCCCGGGCCGCCAGTTTCCCACCCCTGCTCTAACGTCACTGTCCTATGTTCTCTCTCTCTCTCTCTCTCTCTCCGTCTCTGGTGTAGTTCCAGGGTTTCCTCTAACGTCACTGCCCTCTGGGCTCTCTCTCTCTGGTGTAGTCCCAGGGTTTCCGTACCCGGCAGCAGCAGCAGCAGCCGCTGCCGCCAACAACGTCGCGAGCTTTCGGGGAGCTCACCTCCGCGGTCGTGGACGGCCAGTGTACAGCGCTGTCAGAGCAGCTGTACCCCAAGCCGCCATCCCCGGCTACCCTGGGTAAGTACGCGCACACACACGCACACACACACACGCACACACACACACACACACACGGAAAGTAGTGACAAATCTGACAAATACATAGAACACACATAGCACATATAAGCAAACTCAGACGCATATCTTATGCATTCAGACGTCCTCCTTAAATGCATGTCTTCACCTACTTCAAACTAGGATTGTAGAATTGTGCATGGTGTGTGTTTTTAATATTTAAAAAGGTGATTTGAATTAATGCCATTGATTGTATGCTGAATTGAAATACCATTTCCAAAAAGGGGAAAACCGTTCAACATGAATTGTGTCGAGATAAGATAATTTATAATTTATAATAAACATGTGTGTTCCAATTAAATCCATGTTACTGAATAAACAACTATATTGTTTTTGGTTTAGATATTAAATCGCTATAATGCTATATATTCCTATAGTAATATAATATTACTATAGGAATATAGAGCTATTAAGCTATCTTTGATTCATTTGATTTAATTGATTTATTGACTTAAGTAAGACCCCAAGTGTTTTCCTGAACAAAGAAGTGGTATTTAGCCTTGCATGTTGCACGGTGTGTAATAATCTCACCTTGCCTTTCTCTTCTTTCTTCACAACCTTTTTGGCACACCCCTCCTCACTCTGTTCTTCCCTCAATGGCCACATGGTGGCGCATCCCTCCATTTCCTACCCCTTCCTTTACTACATTCCACCACCACCACCCTCTTTTTGTTCCTTCCTTCCTTCCTCCTCCTCTTCCTCTTCTCCCACTCAGTATGATGGCCTATCAGGAGGGCTTTTATGGTGCAGCTGAACTCTATGTAAGTATACTTTCTCTCTCTCGCTCTTCTCTGTCTCCCACACTCACTCATTCCCTCCGTCTCCCCTTTGGTCTGCGAGTATTCAAGTATATGAGAAAGCATGGATCAACAAACCCATAGAGTTGGAGCAGAACTACAAAAGGATATGCATTCATGATGAATCAATGTTAATCACTAGAGCTTTTCTAAATTATTAAAGCCCACTGTTAAGCTCTAAAACACAGTAATCCATTTTTGTGTGCAAAATGAAACCAAATGGACCTGCGAGGGTCCTTTTGGTTCCATGTTACACACTCAAGAGTTCAATTGACAACGGCTTTTACTACTGTGTACACATGCACTATCTTGGGAAAAGGCTACACACTATCCCACACATAGACGACCTGACCTATTTTGAAATTAGCAATACTCCACATGTCTAGTGCACAAAACTTTCACCAGAGTGTCTTTGCATTGACTGCTCTATGGTTTTGTCTCCAAGCATTTGTGGGTGTGCACCACCGTGATTATGTGTGTGTGTGTGTGTGTGTGTGTGTGTGTGTGTGTGTGTTTGGAGGGGGAGGGGGGGGGGGTTCACTGAAGAGTGTGAGACCGGGTTGACAATAGCTGTTTCTGTTCTCTCTGTAGACTAGTGTTTCAGGACATTAGTGGCAGATTGCCCCAGGTAGGGTTGAGTCACTGTGTGTGAGAGCCAGTGTGCTGCATCTTCCTCCTCGTCTCCGATGACTTGACTGTGTGCCACTACTAGACATTGTTGACCATCTTGAGATTGAAATGCCTTTTTTCCCCTCTGTCTTTTTATATCTACTAACTCACTGGTATCTGATATTTGCGGAGTTGCAGAAGGGGGAGTGGGTTGGGTTAAGTTTAAATTTGGCTGAAAGAAGAATACACGGCATGGAAATTAATTTTGATAAAATACCAATTTTGATAGACTCATGTATATTATTTACTGTAAAAGCGTTTACTGTTTATGAGATGGTCTAGCTCTCGATTTAGAAAACATTTTAGGTTTAATCCGTGTCCGTGCACCCAGTATAGTATGTATTACTTTACAGTTTACATTGAGTCGTTTCCAAGTCACCACTTTAAATTTGGAATCCCTATTTTGGGCAAGTCATTATAGCCGAAGCTATGAATCAAATAAATGTTTTAAAAAAATAAAGAAAATGGTGAAAATACCACAAGCTCCACAATGGAGTACGACTTAGGACATAGTTTGGAGTAGTATATTAAGGCGACTAGATTTTGCACGCTCTTCCTCACACAGTATGCTCAGATTTCAATGTCATGGATAGAGAAGACATTGCAAATGTGCCTTCTAAATCCATGACACTGAACAATGATGGAAGTCTCCAAAACTGGGCCAATTTTGGGAAATGTGTTGGAAAAAGCAGGCCATGTTAACATAGCATTTCTCACACCAGGACGTGGCGGTCACCCCACTTAGTTTATTTTTGTTGAGGCCATTTCTGACGTCAAGCATTGCATACTGTATACTGTGACTCAAAATGCTCCTGGCAAATTGATGCCACTGCCAGTATGACATAAGTTCTTTCACACTTGATATGTTCACTGAAAATTGAGCAGTAAGACTTAGATAAAATATAATAAAATTGTAATTTAAGACGGTACAAGGTCATGATTCAGACACTCAACAGTAGTTGATTCAGAGTAGACCCCTTCTCGGAATCTCCCTACCTGGTTCACCTGTGGCATGCTAACTGGATCAATGTCGGCATGCTCACATATTGCACTTACAAGCCTTCCTCCTCCCCTTCCTCCATCCTTCCACCTTCTTTTCCTCCTGTAAATCCCCCCCATTTTAGGTTTCTCTTCTTACATCCTTATGATGTTATATTTTATAGCAACTTTCTTTATAGCTCCTCTTTCAGTCCTTTCTCTGCCCTTCCCTCCCCTCCTCCTCCCATAGCAGCACGTGTTTGGTCCTGAATGCCTGGACTTGATCATGACTGATCCTATATATATATATATATATATATATATATATATATATATATATATATATAGTGTGTGTGTGTGTGTGTGTGTGTGTGTGTGTGTGTGTGTCTAGGGATGTTTGGCGTAATACTCTATACATTCTGTGTTTGGGAACGCATGCTGTTCAGTGATTAGTTGCTGGGTGTATGTCTGTGTGTGTGAAAGTGTGTTTTATTTATTCAGATTGGCTGACTGTCTTCTTCCTCACATCTGTAGTTTTTGTGTTTGTCGGTTCATCAGCTGCTAAAATAATGACACAATCACCTTGCCATATGCCTTCCCCTCTTCTCCGGTGTGTTTAGGTTGTCAGAAGGGTGGGGGGTGGTCAGGGTCACTGCTAAGGTTATGAACACTCTTCCTTCATGTAAATGTAAAAAGAAAAAAAAAGTATACAAAAATCTGTATGCTACTTGTAGCACACTTTACGCATGCACATACAGTAAAATCTTTGTACACATTTTACTGTGTTATATGCAACCACAAATAAATGATTCCAGATGAATCATGGAGGGAGAGATCGACACAGAGCCTGCGCTATACAGCCTTGTGAATGCCATAATGCACCAGATTAGCCAAATGTTGCAGAGTCTGCTTCTTAATCTCTAGCTCTCTTCTCAGCAGTTTCTTCTCTCTCTCTCTCTCTCTCACTATAACAACCCTCTTAGATTAACCACTATTCTGTGTTTTATAGTGACACGATAGACTTCACTAATAAGAATTGTACTATGTTTTATTTTCTGCCACGTCCCCCGGTCTACCGCCATCGTTCACCCTCCTCTCTCGTTCTCCCGTGCTTCAGGGTGGCTATGCAGCTTATCGTTACGCCCAGCCCACTGCTGTAGCGACTCCTCAAGCGGCGGCGGCGGCCGCTGCTGCGCAAGCTTACAGTGACAGGTGAGTGAGAGCTGTGCACAGTGCTCAATGCACGGTCAAAGAAAATGTCAACCCTTTTCATACCAAGGTCCGTTACTTATTCGGCCACCATTGAGATTTAGCCCCTCAGACCCAAGATTTAGAATATTTTGTTGTTGGATAGGATTTTGTTCACATTCTGTATTGATTGGTTGGTACCATAGGAGAGATAACAGGCAAAGTTGATCAAAGTAACAATTATTTTAAGTAAAGTAATTTAAGTGATGTTTAACAATAACTTAACTCTTGAGAGCGTAAAATGATTCATTTGATATTGGATGACATAATAATCTATCTTGAAATGCCAATAATATCAACTATGAACTATCATATTACGGTTAAGATCTTCTGGAGGCTTGATGTTTTCCATTGTGCCTGTTTTTCCCCTAGCTATGGACGGGTGTATACGACAGACCCCTACCACGCCGCACTAAACCCAGCTACAGCTGCTGCCTACGGCGTCGGAGCCATGGTACGTCTACAGTCCAACCTACATAACGGCCGTAAATGTGATGAGCATGCAATTATTACTCATATACAGTATGTATTTAATGCTTGTCTTTTTCCCTTCCTTTCTAGGCCACACTGTACAGGGGGGGCTACAGTAGATTTGCCCCCTACTAAAGACATTACCATCCCAGGAGTTCCTCTCACTTCCATTTGAAATACTCTGAAAGAGCCCCCTCTGTTGTCCTGGAGGTGGACTACGCCCTTTTTATGGGTTATATGGAGTCTACTGCGATCAAGATATTTCAGATCCCACCCTACTTGCAGTCCAACCCTTTTCTTACATACACTACTACAAAAATAAAGGAATGCTGTTTTAAAGACTGTTGGGCTCAACATATATATATATAAAAAAACGGAAAATAATAATAAAATGACTTAAATCTATTGCACGGCTGTATTATAGTCTCCCCCCCCCCCCCCCCTCGTTATTCCCTCAACACTCGGCAGCACAAGACACCGGATGGAGCCCAGAAGTTCTTCCAGTAGCTGTAACTGGTGCATGGACCACAGACACTAAAAACAGCCGTCACCTCACCGCGTAAAAGAGTGAGCCAAGTTATGTGTGGACCTCACAAACATGACATTAAAAAAAAGAGAGAGAGAAGGAAAGAGAGCGAGAAACGACATCGAAGGCAGCGTTTGAAGGCAGGCGCTGCGTTTGAACGAAATCAGAATGGCAAGTCACGGACGTTTTAAATGCTCAAATGTCCACCAGTGGATTTTTACAATTCCCCTTTGGGCGGTTGAGTTTGATGACAGGAGTTCCGTTCTTGTAATGCTCTGACATAAAGAGACTAAGGTTAGAAAAGGTGGCGTGATGATTTATAACTGCATATAAATCACTGAAGAAGACTGAATGAGGAAAGGCTAGTAGAGCTGTTCCTTACCTCAAGTTTTCTTTGTGGGAATGGTGAAACTTAAAAAAAATTAATTGTTACAATATGCAAAGATAATTAGCTTAAAGTCGAGAAGTTACCAAATTGTTATGCCACAGTTATTGTTATTATTACTATTATTATTGACTCAAGTACTCAGCATTCACTTTGCTGTTGTGGGTTTTTTTTTTAGTACACCAACATTTCAATGATTTTTCCTGGGGAGTCGTAGGTCTTGGAGATATCGTGCTACAATAGGCCCTCTCCATCATGCATTGTCCATAATCACATGGCCTCCATGTGGATATGATTTATTAAAACATCGCTATGACCATTATTACTATATTATTATTGTCTTCTCCATTCTAATTTCCATGCACAAGACTGTACCCCATGTGTAATCACCACAGAGCACGTCACCCATTACAAACACTACAGACTATTGCTAGTGTTTCATTGCTTAGCTGATGTTAGGCTTAGACTCAGTCATACCAGCACCATTACCAGATCATTACCATGACCGTTTGGGTTTAAGTATTCTTTGCCGTTCCTTGAGTTATTTAATTTAGAGATTTATTGTTTCGGATTAACCCACCTGCTCCATCTTTCCTAGAGCAAGTAAAACATTGAAGTGAGTCTTCCTGAAAAACAAAAATAGTTGATTATTATAGTTGACATGCTGTCAGCAAGTACTGAACAAGAGATTCCATCAATATGAGTCAGTAGAAAATATTTAAATGCAAAATATGATACTATTGTGCATATTTCTATATCCTTATACTCTATTTCCGAATGTGGTTGTTTTTGCCTTTTTGTTTTGTTTTTGGTTCCAAAGATTTGTAGAAAGCACATTTTTCTGCTTGTGTATAAGTATATTATCTTTGTTATTGTGGTTATTATCATGATCCCTGATGATCCTATTGCTGTTTTCCCCCCGCTTAAGTTTCATGTTCTATTTTTCTAACTGTAAGAGTTGTTCCTTCTAATAAGGTTTCATTCATCAAGAATTACTTTTTATTTTTATTTTTGATTAATGTTCTTTGGCAGAGAGGACACCTTTAGCAGTTAAACTGAAAGAAAACATGAAATGCATGTGACACTACACTACTTTTTATTTTCTCAGCCAAAAATGCAGTCAATCCAGACTTTTCCCCCCACTTGTTTTGGTCAATGGTATTGAGTATGGCTGGCATTGCGGTTGAATTATTCAACATAATGTATGCACAAATGGATGGATACATTGGTCCTTATCATTTTATTCATATTCCAAGTTTACAGTTGACAGAGCCCTTCAGCATGAATGAGCACAGGCCTGTGGCACTTCTCAAGGGCTGAAGCCAGTTACTTATTTTTATCTTTTTTTATTTTTATGACTCCTTACATTTCAATAGTGCATTCTGTTGGCTCAGACAGTTTGGTCACTCCAGGGTTTTTGGAAGGTAGCCTCATTTTGAAGCAGATTTACGACTTCTGAAAGTGTTATCACTCCTACGACGGTTGATATTTCAGCATGGTATGATTGAGTATCAAGAATTGATGTTCGTGTTTTCTCAATTTTCCTTTTACTCTCATTGCTGCCTGCGTGTTTACCACTTAAAAGACAGTTAAAGAGGTATTTTTCTTTGTTTTAAGTACATGTGCTGCTGGGGTTTGTTAAACCAGTTACTTTGACTCTTTAATATTTGTGTATTACAGTTGAATGTGATCTGAAACATGGAGGGGAAAGGGAAAAAAAAGTAACTCTAGCCAAAGATGCAATTTGTCTCCACATCCCCGTCCCCAACTTGAGAAGTGCTACACAAAATATACAAAGATGGACTCTTGAGCCATTGAAGGCATGGACAACCAGCATGAGTGATACTTGTAGTTTGAAAATTGTTTTGCATGATCTTGTGTCTTTCAGATTTGACTTAGATTTGACCCATGCGTTGCATTTTTCTTTACCACTGAATCCCATACACCAGAGAATGATAGGCAGCTAGCTATTTCATCATGCTAATGCTAGCTATAATTATGAAGAGCACAGTGCCGTTTAGTAAAAAGGGCCTGCTGACAGCAAATGGCCTGAGTCCCCAAAGACCGTGGGGTAGGCAGTTTCCTGTCACAGTTCTCGTCATTGTATTATATTAGCAATGTGGTTGTTCTTCATAGTCGCTATGGAACCCAATGACTAATCTTCCCCTTCTGTCATGTCTATATCCCTTGACTGCCATTATGTTATTTTGTTATTGAATGTCCATATAAAATCTTTTATATAAAATGTTTTGTTGTGACAATGTGTTGAGTTTGTTGTCATTTGGGTAATCTAGTTGAAATACAGTGTGTTATGTTAACATTTCTTTGTAATTAGTCTGGCAGTCTATTTTTAATAACGCAATGACGCAAATTGTGATTGGCCAGAATGAGATGATGTATGATGACCCCCATACTCTCACCCACAAATGGGTCCCGACCCACTGTTTGGGAACCAGTGATGTAGCCCAGTGATACTCAACCTCAGGCCCGCGGGCCACATCAGGCCCGCGGGACCATTATGACTGGCCCACCAATGAAAATCTAAAAAAAGAAGAAAAAAAAATCTGGAAAATGAAATAAAAATAAATAAATCTGAATGAAGTTATCTTTAATTACATTATTATAAGTAATACTATTAGAGTTGTACTATTACTCGAACGAAAATAAAAGCTTAAGATGCAATGCAAATGAAAGACATATATTGTGTATCCCTATTCCCTGACATAATTTTATAGCTAAACGGACAGAATTCTATTTTATTTGAATGATGAAACCCAGCTGCCATTAATAGTTGGAAATGGAAATGGAAATTGCGGAAATTGAAATTGGGGAAATTGCAGAAATGGTGGAAATGGAAATTGCGGAAATTGTGGAAATGCGGAAATGGAAATTGAGGAAATTGTGGAAATGGAAATTGCGGAAATGGTAATTGCGGAAATTGCTCTTCACTTATAGCTATCTATTTTCAGGTAGATTGTTTTATTTTACTCAGTCAGCCATATCACTACTCATTTTTTTTCATGAAAAAGGTCATAGCTGGGTAATCTGACAGCTACTCATAGACAGACAGACAGCTACTCATGGACAATTGGACAGGCAGGAAGGCAGACAGCTACTCATAGACAGGCAGACAGACAGCTACTCATGGACAATTAGGCAAGCAGGCAGACAGCTACTCATAGACAGGCAGACAGACAGCTACTCATGGACAATTAGGCAGGCAGGCAGACAGCTACTCAGACAGGCAGACAGACAGCTACTCATGGACAATTGGACAGGCAGGCAGGCAGACAGACAGCTACTCATAGACAGGCAGGCAGACAGCTACTCATAGACAGGCAGACAGTAAGACAGCTACTCATTGACAGACAGACAAATAACTACTCATGGACAGACAGACAGACAGGCAGGCAGGCAGGCTAACAGCTACTCATGTTATGTGCAATAATTTGTGCAGTTATGGAAACAGCTCTTTGTGTTTATGCAAGAAAATGTAACACATTTATTTATTTACATATTGTGTGCATGCACATTGTACTTTGATACATTTTGCGAAAATAAAGCAATTGAAAGAGAGAAGTTATCAAGTATCATTAATGTCGTAATTTTATCTACTGGCCCCTGGCCCCTTGCCATTTTTGTAATGTGGCCCACAGGTAAATCTATTTGAGTATCCCTGATGTAGCCTATATGGAAATGACGTAATCTATTTTATTTTTCGAACTAAAACATATCCAAATACGTTTATGTCTGCAATGTATATATAATCAGGAAAGAAGACCTCAGCGATGTTTCTTGGGAAAATATAGTTACATTTATTAATTTAATTTCAACATTTACATTCACCGGTCATAAAAAATAAATTTGAGGGGCGGGGTGGGTGTAAGGAAAAGGCAGGAGGGGGGAGGGTAGTCAATTGTGATATCGCGATAAAACAAACACTCATACGTAGTCAAAAATATAGACAGCAGCTTTTCATTTTCAGGATGGCTGTTGAATGCAAATGGAGGTCAAATTGTGTCCAAAACGTCCACGTGTGCACCAAAACAGTGCCTTTATAATCATGGTGTCATGTCGTTCGTCCTGCAAAGTCTTTTGTGTCCAGCCCTGGAGGGGACGGGGAGGAGGACAGTTTATGGAAGATGAATGCAGGGAAGTAGCAGTAGTAGTAGTAGAGAGGATGGAGGGATTCTAAACAATTCCATATTTTGCCAGGTCGCTGAGCTCCATGTCACCGAAGGCTTCCCATGGGCAGACCACTGTGATGTCTGTGCCAAGACCCTCCATGCCGGGGATGTCATCCCCGAATCTGATTGGATAAAAGAGGCATCATGATATAGAAGCAAGCTACAGTACAATGAGACAGATCGAGGCCCCTTTTCCACCAAAATAACTTTGGTTCTAGAACTGGTTCCTTTCTAGATTCTTGGATCCGTGGTGTTTTCACGGAACCGGTGGCCATTTTTTGGTTCCAGTTCCGAACCAACTTTTAGGGTTCCGAACCAATTTGTGTTCAGTGGAAAACACTCTGGTTCAATAAAAAGAACCGGACTGGTTCAACCCTGATGGAAAAGGGGCCAGAGAGACACTGTATAAATTAGTTTTTGCTGAGGTCAAAATAAAGTGGTAAAGTGTAAGTCCAGTGGTGTAAAAATACTCCTTTGTATTGTCCTGATCGGATGAGGGTGAATCGGAAATCGGGGCCGATCACGTCATTTTCAAATGATCGAATCAGATCGGGAGCCAAAAACGTGATCGAGACATCCCTAGTATCAAGATATTGTTGCGACCGGAGATTGCAGTTAAATATGAAACCTTGCATTTTTGACACCTAACCCACAATCCCTGTCACTCTGTCAGGTCACCTAACTCAAATCCTTGTCGCTCAACCCATGCAAGCCCCCAGGTGCCCAGGTCATGACATCATGTGACATTCCATATCTTGACCTCATCACACCCTATACACTCAAGACACGCTCCATATATGGCCAGTGCACGCAACCTCGCCCTTTAGGGCGTCTTACTGTAGCCTACAAAGTAGCCTCGGAGACCGCAGGCGTTTTACCTAATTAGTAACTAGTTTTCACATAAATGTATAGTGCAATAATTGGATCCGAGATGTAGTGGAGTAGAAGTATTGGAAATTGGAAATACTCCAGTAAAATATAAAAATGTTAATTAAGTACAGTAGTACTTGAGCAAATGTATTTATTTTCCACCACTGCAATAGGCCTATACATACAATATGCATGGATATGGATGGTGTGGAGATATGTTTGGTACTTTGGATACAGGAATAGAAAATGTTACTGTTACATCTAAGGGTGGAGGTTAGGTTCCCCATCCAAAGCAGTTGCAATATTAAACTAGTTTAACTTGAACTACTAAGATTATTGGAAATTGTAAATACTCAAGTAAAGTACAAATACCTCAAAGTTGTACTTAAGTAAATTTTTCACTGCTTAGGTTCCAGCTTACCCCTTCTGGCCAGGCTTGGGGGCCTTGCTCTTGAAGGTGCGGGTGGTCCTCTGCTTGAACTTTGGGGGTGCCTTCTTGTCGGCGGGATTTGCAACGTCTGCCATTTCTTTTCAGTTGCTATAGGAAAGAAAGACAAAAAACAGACAATTTAGTTTTTCCTCAATCATCGTTCTTCTTGTATGTATCTTGTATTTATGTTTGTTTATCCACCACCCCACCCTAAATTGTTTACTGGCTCAGTACCAGTACCATTAGTTGAAAATTAACGACTAAAGCTGTCATGCTGCGTGTAACTCCATAAGCACCTGTTATACAAACGGCTCCAATTTGGCTCCCTCTTTGTAAAATTAGCCTAATCTCTGTCTATTTTTGCACCTTGGTTTAGAGATTAGGGTACATCTTGGAACCATTTCATCTAAATCCTCAGTTTAGTCGAAGAGTCTTCACTAAATTTACATTTTCAATCTGCTTCTAATCCCGTTTTGACCTCCCTTGACTGCAACGTGTCTACCAGGAGAGCTCTGGTAAACTGTTGACTGAGGCTTTGACAGAAATGTGAAATGTGAAATGATTTGACTCATATTGATCCAGAACATATGGCTATACACTGAGTAAACAAACATAAGGCTTTATGTTTATTTATGTATGTGAACGTGGCTCTATACTGTATTACATAAATTTGTATTGTATGAGGATCTTCCGTGATGTCAACCACTAACAACATAATCCCTCAATAACTCTTATTGCATAATAACATATACTGTCCTATCATGGACAAGCCTAAGATCTCAGCACTTACTGAGTATCCATCATCTATCAAGTATAAACAGATTGGGTTATTGCAACCTATAGTTGTGAAGCCCATATCTGTAATGTGTTACAGATACCTTCAAAACATCTTGACATTCACAAGACTTTATAGCATTTCATGCAATATAGGCAGAATGATTACAAACAATTTACATGGCCTGTTATTATTATAAGTATTTAAACATATCATCAAGACATATTGCATTATTAAGGCTTATAGAAAATCTCATACAAATTCATTATGCATGCATAATAATGCATAATCAAGGTATCTATATTGGATTATGGATTATAGTTAAGGGCTCATAGAAAGTGTCAGCCTACATTGTTACTGTCCAATGATATACCGGTATTGATATGGCTCTTTTGTTTGCAAGTATTCCTGTTGTGAATTATGCTTTCTGAATGGCAGCCCCTGGTGGACATTCCCCATTCCTTGCATCCATAATAAGACACCTGTTTGCCATCACACCACTCAATGCATTAGCCAATCAAAGTTTAGGTGTGCCACTCACTCACTCCACAGCCCTCACTCAGTTTCCAGACCTCATCCAAGCCACATGCAGAACATGCACTTCCCACTGAGTCTACAGCACCAGCCATGCGTACTTGACCAATGTAAGCTTTGTTCTGTCTTGATCATATTGTGCCTTGATTCATCATGTTTAGTACTTTACGTTTGATATACTTGGCATTGCAATTTATTGTCAATAATGTGGTCCTTATATTGTTTGTAATGTATTCCTTTCTTTGCTTTGTAGAAACCATTGCATATGGATTAACAGATAAATAAACTGATGTAACTTAAATGTACTCTGGTGTCACAGAACCCCTCTTTAATCGGAGAACCTTGGGTGGTCAGCTCACAGCCTACTAACCAGCAGAGAATATTTAATAATTCCCTTTCAGTTATATGACGCAAATTAACATGACATGTTTCATGTGTTTAGAATAGATAATCAAACGAGACAGTAATCATAAACATTCTAATGCACACTCTCCTCGGAATGTTCAAACTTTTATATTGCGGTATGATTTTGTGTCAACAGTTAATGACAAAAATCCTGATACATCTTGACATGTCTGACTTCACATCACTGAACCATTTTATCAACAAAACTTAATCTCACAGGGTGGTATTATGGTACATAATGAAACCAACACTATCAATGAAATGATATTGTTTAAAAAATATAATTATATTGTTATTGAAACACCCATTACCGGTATTTCATGTTATGGTAATGAGGCCAGAACCAGTTGCTTTGGAATATAAAGCCATCTTTTGCACAATGCTTTGCAGCAATGTCCTTTTTACTGAAACTCAATATTCAACATCCTTTGACAAAGCAAGTAATAATAATACATTTATTTTATAAGGTGCCTTTCAGGGCACTCAAGGTCGCCGACGTACAACAGATTAAAAACGGTCAATACAGGGCACAGTTAAAGGCAAGCAAACTAAAGTACAGCTTGCAGCAGAGACATCAGAGGTCAGCAAGTAATTCATTAGCTAATTAATCAGCCAAATAAGCTACAGCCTGGGTAGTAGTTGTATAGTTTCAACTTACCTGCACTTGCAGTAGCAATAGATTCTTGTGGTTGGTCTCACTGCAGGCTCACTTGTGTGTCTTTCCACTCTGACCAACTGTCCCCTTTTATACTCCTCTCGCTAATCCAGAGGGAATCCCTCTGACATGCTCATTCTCACGCTCCCTCTGGCCTCCAGATTAAGTCGGATCAAAAGGTGAAGACTGTCAACGTGTACTTCAGGTAAAGCAGCCTAATTTTAAGGATAAAAACAGAAGAGACATTCTGTTCATGGCTACCTTGCATAACACAATCTTTCACTATGAAACAAACAAGAGGCTTGCCTTAATTGGACAGATCAATATTCTTCTTTTGGCCTGAACTGTATTAAATAAATTGATATTATCACATCTTGATGGAATTTAGTCCACTACATGTATGTGGTAACTTTACATTTAACTAGGTTACGATTACTGGCTCTGACTGGTGACTTCAAGGTTACGTCACAGCCAGGTTAAAATAAGTAGCCATGGGAACCTGCTGTGTTTCCCATAGGCCTGTTTCCTTAGCATAAACAACTTTATGTGTACCAATGGAAACAAGCCTATAGTGCTTTCTTGGTTTTTTTTTAATCCTCTTTAGTAGCATACCTTGTATTTAACTGTAGTTTCCTGTGCTTATTCTACAAACGTTTAATGAAGTTTTCAATCAGTCATGTATTGTAGCCTACTTAGCCCTAGAATGGCTCTTGTTGTTTCATACAGTTTGTACAGTATTTCACATACAGAGCCATAGAACACCCTGGTTAATTTCTGATCGGATGAAAAATGCGCAGCCTAAATATAAATGCTCTGTTTGTACTCTCCCATTAAATAATTCCAAAGAAGTGCAGTGAAATATGGTCCTCTAGTTTCATATCCATGTGAAAGTTCTGGCACAAAACGTGTATTTAGTCAATTATCTCCACTTTTTCAAGAGCAATGCACACGGACGTCTTTCTCTCCGGGCAAAGGGGCCCGGAATGACAGCTGGACTTCATTCATCAAAACTTCCTCTAATCACCACAAACGTCATCACCAATATTGACCAGGGAAGCATAAATGTTTGGGTCACACAATTGGCTTGCGATAGGTGCCTTGCTTTGCCATAGGTGCTGGGTAATTAATCACACCACTTGCCAATTGTGTGACCCAAACTTTTGTGTTTCGCTGGTCAATTGGTGATGACGTCTGCGGTAAACGACAGGAAGTATTGGTAAAATCAGTCCATCGATCATTCCGGGCCCGAAAGAAAGACGTCCGTGTGCATCGCTTGAAAAAGTGGAGATAATTGACTAAATACACGTTTTGTGCCAGAACTTCCACATGGATATTAAACTAGAGGACCATATTTCACTCCGTCTTTGGAATTATTTAATGTGTGAGGAGTACAAACGTAGCATTTATCACATTTAGACTGCCCATAATTCAATTCAACCAGGAACGTGTGGAAGGGATCTATGCCTGTGATTCATCATTTACGAAGTTCAATAAATTATCACAGGCATTCTAGGTCTAGTAGCCTACTGTACTAGTATGTCACAAAGTTTTACAAACTTTTAGTTGGTGAAAATATCTTGTGCAAGCTTCCAACAACATGCAGTGGCCAATGTTAAATTAATTGAAGCACAAAAACCTGCTGTATAGCTAAAATACAGTTACTTTCCACCACTGCAATCAATACATCAAACGTAGGCCTACATACTGTACAATATCCATGGATATGGAGGGATACACACATACTGTAGGTGTGGCAATATGTATGGATACAGGCACAGATCCTATTGGTATTAACCAGTAATGGCTACATGTTTATCAGTTAATTCATTACTGATATAGTTATTCAGAGACCGTACGTTGTTTAAACATACATCTTCCATTTTTGTTTCACAAAATTAAACGTTCAATTTAAGTCAACATATCATTTAATACAGGGATTATATTTAAATAGGTAAATGTTGTTGCAGTGTTGTCCTTATGTAATCTTCTTCGTTCCACTCTAAATATGTTCTGATGGATGAACTGAGGGATTGAAATGGAAAGGAACAGTGGGTTGTTCTTAAAGTAAGCACCAAGTTACTAATTCCCTCAAGGATAATTAGCGCAGTTCTCTCTATTCATAACTTTGACTTTAACTGTATAACACAAATGTGTTTCTGGCAACTAACTATGCCAGAAGAAATAAAGGCCAAATTTTCTTATTTTTCTTTTTTTTAACAAGGCTAAAGTCTAAGTAGTTTTGTTTTGTGACTGTTGAGGGCAGAACTGTATAACAAGTACAATACCAATAATGTGGTCTACTATAGCAGGCCAGGGAGAAATAATTTGATGGTTTAAACCTTGCATTGTCTAAGACAGTGAGTAGTTAAATTAATTATTGTACGCTGTCCCTAATAATAATAAAATAATTTGAAAATAACTTTGAATGCAAAACTTGATTGATTGAATGTTTTATTGACATTTCCACACATGCACGTATAACACGTAAGAACGGCAAATGGATGGACAAAAGCGAAAGGCTTGTTTCTATTGTGCTCCACTTGATGCTTCTCGTACTCCATACAAGTAAATATTGTTAGGCTACTCAAATGTGCTATTTTCATGAGATATGAGTAGGTATATGTGGGGCAAATATGGTAGCATACTAAAACTTTAAAGTATTTCTTCAAGAGACAAGAAAGTGGCCTCACACACTGATAGCCACAGTTCCAGTAATTTATTTTACAACGCAGAGAATAAGTGAACCAACGTTTTGGCAGACGACTACCTGTAATGATGACGTGGACCGGCACCACTATAAGGACTTGGTGTGCGTATAGCATCCTCTTGCACAGCATACTATTATGTCGTCAATTTCATGGATTTGCAAATTAGGTTGTCTCTTTGAGCACCAGGATGCAACATTTTTGATTAGTTCTTTATTTGTGCGGTGTTCTGTTTTCTACAGTATTTTGCTCATGGCTTTATTTTGAACGTTGTGCGTTGAATAGAATACCTTCATGGTAAAAAACGACCAAGCCCGTCTGACCTAAGAGTCAATAATTTGTATATCTCAAGTCTATTTGTGGATAAGTTGAAACCAAAGAGAGTTGGACATGACGTATGATGTAATGACACAAGTGAACATCTTAAGGGATTAGCAGGATGAGTATAAAGGGGCCGGAAGTTTGACAGAACAACTCGTCTGAGAGACAACCAGAAGCATCTACAGTATCTCTACTGCAAAATCAGGTGAGATGAAACTACATTATGTTTAGCCTGCTTCACTTGATTGATTTGAGATCTGTCAGAGTTTAATCACAGCAGTGATCCCTTGATAGAATATCACAGCGGAGGTGCATGGTATCTACAGTATAGCCTGGCTAATAAGCCAGACCGAATCAGCCGTTGGCAAACAAATTTTATTCTGTGATATTAGTCTGGCTTATTGGCCAGTCTATCTACAGTAGGCTATACTGTGTGGTCCCTCAGAGTTTTCACTGAAAATTATGAAGTATTGGGTTTAATTTGTTTGTGTATAACAGCAATCCTACAATGCTGTAGCCTACAGAAATCAGCGATCAAGCGGTCTTTGTGAAATATATGTATTGGTTTGTCAGACAAGGCGAGGGAGCAGATCATTAGAAACTATTAGACGTTAAAACCAGGCACAGTCAGTTATGCAACTCTTTTCTTCACTTGAGCTTAATTTTGGAGTGGAAGAGAGATGTACAAGTACTAAGATATTTGTTCAAAGCTTAACAAGCTATCAATAACATTTGAATAAAGTGTGGCAAATTATGAGATAAAATAAAACTATTTAAAACACACATTTTGCAATGTATGCCCATGCCTTAGTGGCCGGCGCTTTGGCAAAAGCAGTCTGACTTTTAGAGTGGCAGTACACTCTGGTAGCTTACCTACCTTGTCTTTCTTCGTCAGTACCTGAACAAAATGGCAGATGTTGCAACTCCCGCCGACAAGAAGGCACCCCCCAAGTTCAAGCAGAGGACAACCCGCACCTTCAAGAGCAAGGCCCCCAAGCCTGGCCAGAAGGGGTAAGGATTTAGAGTACTACTTTACTCTGAGCTCAGCAAAAACTCTGCTTTATGCATCTCATTGTAGCTTGCTTTTACTCATGATGCCTCTCCTATCCAAACAGATTTGGGGATGACATCCCCGGCATGGAGGGTCTTGGCACAGACATCACAGTGGTCTGCCCATGGGAAGCCTTCGGTGACATGGAGCTCAGCGACTTGGCGAAATATGGAATTGTGTAGCCCCCTTTACCCCTGCCATTGCCAATACTTCCCTTTTAATTTGGTCCTCTTTTCATGAGGCACTTGAAAAACCCTGCCAATCCTCCCCTGGATTCCTGAGAGATATTTTTGGTGACATGAAGCGCAGAGAGACCTTGCAGCATACAGGGACGTCTACTGTTCTCCTGTCCCATGCCTTTCTTTTTATTTCCTACCACTTGTTCCTGGGGCTGTGCCTCAAAACCTTCCTTCTCTCCCCCCCCCTATTTCTCACATTTGATGTATGTTGGCACAAATATGGCCACATTCCCATTCCTCCTCTGCTCTTTCCCTTGAAAATGAAAGGACTGCAGTTTCTGAGAGAGAAACAATTGAATTCATGTCTTTGGATTTGATTTCCAATTTTTGAGAAATCGTGCTCTGCTATCCCTGTACCTCTTCTCCTTGAGGACACTCATTATGGCTTCTTTGGATAATAAGTCTGATTATTTTTGTTAATTTGAATGATGTCAATTTTGCACAACAATGATCATTTCCTGTGTGGAAATGGAACTCAATAAATTTGTCCCAAGAAAATGTGTGGTGTTTAATATATCAATATATAATTTGATACAGAGGGTTGGAACACATTTGATGACTACATTCAATAAAACACATTAGAATACAGTATTCAGGCATTCAGCAGACGATGCTCTTATATCCACTTAATGTACAAAGGTGCATGGTCAGTGGAAGCACCATGAACTCAGGCTACAACGTAACTACTGCAATAAAGCGTTGACATCAAACCTGGCATCTATAAATTACACTCTGTAGTCTGTAAAGCATGCGTCAACAACATATCTATCTAAACAACATAACTAACTTCTATCTAAATTGTCAAGTAGGTGTGCTCAGTAGATTGCAAATCTGCAGCAGGAAACATACACTCCTTTCATTTTCCATCTGTCTCGGTCATGCATGTGATGGCAATGTTTTGGGGTGGTGTGCATATAAGAAAAGGACTCTTCACATAATTTACAGGCCAACAAGGGAGACTGGTTGTATGAAGATAAATATTTTATCAGTTAGTGTCGTGTGTCGTGCCAGGACGAGGGTGGCCTGACCAGGTGCTATTCCCGCTGGCAAGAGGGACACACGGGTATGCTTCAAGCATCCAGATGTGATTCGGAAGGGCTTTGTTAATAGCCACGTCGACCTTTCTCGCATGAGGGCTTCATATACAACCTGTCACTCTGGTTGACCTGTTGTGATGTGACGACAGTCCTTTTCCTATATGCGCACCACCCCAAAACATTGCCATTTTCTTTTGTGTGTACATGTGCAGTACGTTATAAAGAAATGCATGGGACAGGAGAACTGTAGACGTTCTGTATGCTGCAAGGTCGTAAAGTATACATTTTCCAAGACACAGGACAAGTTGTGACTATTCAACATCAACACAAACACATTTCAAACTTAATTCTTTTCAGTAAAACCTCTCTGCAGGACCACTCGGTAGATTCCACATCTTAAATATCAAATCGATCAAGTGAAGCAGGCTAAACATAATGTAGTTTCATCTCACAGTAGCGATACTGTAGATGCTTCTGGTTGGTGTCTCAGATGAGTTGTTCTCTCTGTCACACAGTCGGTCCCTTTATACTCATCCTGCTAATCCCTTAAGATGTTCACTGATCATCTCGTGTCTTTTTAAGTCCCACTGCATGTTTGGTCTTTAAAAGTATAAGCATGGCACTGACATGTGTGTCTACGCTTTAGGCTGTCAGTAAATACAGTAAACATAATTCCACCATGTGTACGTGCTTCTAGAGCCTTTTGACCTCATGAACTGTTTGCAAACTTGGTAAACTGTTTGCAAACTTAATGTTTTACATTTCTATAGTACTCCCGTCAAACCATGCATGTCAGATGGGGCGATACTACATCGGAGCTCTTCCTAGTGACAAACTGTGTTAGACAGGGTTGGATTTTATCACCTGTGCTTAGGGTTGTCCGGATCTGATCATGTGATCAGAAATCGGGGCCGATCGTCATTTTCAAATGATCGGAATAGGATCGGGAGCAATAAAACGTGATCGGGACATCCCTACTATCAATATTATATCCATTTCATGATATTAGACTGGATATTGACTGGTTTTTGATATTGTACTATAGTGAAATGGGCTGGCATACGTGTTAAAGTGTAAAGATATAAATATCAGATCTGGACAAATCTGTATCGGAAGATACTCAAAATCAAATGATCGGAATCGGATCTGGAGCAAAACGTGTTCAGGGTCCCTACATTTTCTGTGCTTTTTCTGTGCTTTTTAATCTGTACATGGATGAACTGTCTAAAAGTCTTGTGTGGGACTGGTTGTATGGTGGGAGAAAGGCTCCTTAACCATTTACTGTATGCGGATGACCTCGTCATCATGTCTCCCTGCTCTGCTGGCCTACAACAATTGTTTATAGTGCAGGCCTTTTGTGGCAAAAAATGGCTAAACCTAAAACAAATTGAAACTCTTTCAACTGTTTTTATTTCATAAATATGTTAATAACATATCAAAAGTCCTAACTAATCCCAGTGGTAAAAAAAAAGCAAGCCATGTGTACACTTGTATGCTGCATTGGGCTGCAGAACAGAACCTACAATGGCCAGTTTGCAAGCATCTGTTTTTTCTTCTTCCACCATTCATCGTTCATCCACAAAACGTTTAATGAAAATCATGCTTTTTGACGATATACTATATAGTATGTCGTTTGTCATGGTTTTCGACGATAAAGATGAAAATCATGCTTTTCGACGACATATTACAGTAGCCTATACTATAGTATGTCATTTTTATGTAATTTGTAATGGTTTTCAATGATAAAGATGAAGATTACGTGGCTTAGGCTTGGCTCAGGGAAGAGGACAGCCCTGTCATGCATAGTCCGCCATGGCACCATTGGAGGTGCGACAAAGAAAGCAGAAAGACCATCCTTCTGTATGAAATAATGTTGTTTTTCCTGGTTTCATGGTTTTCGACAATAAAAAAAAGATTGTTTTTGGCTTTTCTGCCTTTATTGATATTATCAAGTGAAGATGGACAGGAAAGAGGGAGAGAGAGAGAAGGGGAGAGACACGCAGCAAAGGTCGTCATCAACGGGACTCGAACATGTGACACGTTGTCAGGCCAAGGCCTATACTGTATGTGGCATTCACCTGGACCACCCAAAAAAGATGAAGATCTTTGACATCCCTGACGTCCGTTCCCTCTCAGGACGAGGTGACCCGAGTCCACCTAACACTGGATAAGGATCCGGGGGTTCATGAGGTCCCGATAGGTGAGCGTGAACCATTTCAAGTGTCAGTGGTCAGTGTCAGTGTCAGTGGGGGTGCTTATATGCCTCCAGCAGTGGGTCTGTTATATTACTTGGGAGTATATTAAGAGTTGTTCTGTGATCGCGATGCACAATACACAACGACGATTGCACAACAAAATGGGAACGTGCTAGAGAGACAGAGCACCAGTGCTGGTCGGGAAAAATAAATAAATAGACTATGGATTTTGGCCGATATCGATATCCGATATAATTAATTGCTGTTATGGCCGATAACCCATATTACCGATGTCGATATGATCTCATTCTGTATTGAGAAATTATAATTTTGTCCATTCTGAAAAATACATAACAGGGTGTCTGCACTGCAGGCTTAGGCAAGTCAGATGTCACTTCAATACATTTTATATTTAATATTGTGAGCTTGTAGATCTGTTCAAGCTGTTACTTCAGGGCTTGTTTATCTGTAAAGACAGACCGATTAATCGGACCGATTTGATTGATTAATAGAACCGATACCGATTAATCTAAAAACCACTAAAATCGGCCGATGCCAATTAATCTCTCATGATCCCATCACTGTGCCATCCCAAGGGTAGCTATCAGATGGACACCACCTGGGAAAAGAAAAAGAGGCAGGCCCAAAGAGACCTGGAGAAGATCAGTGGAGAGAGAAATGAAGGAGTTGGGGTGGACCTGGGGCCAACTGCAACAACTGCAACAGGGCAGAAGACAGACAGCATTGGCGTTCATTGGTGAAGACCTTATGTGCTGCCTAGCACAAAGAGGATTAAGTAAGTAAGTAAGATTCCATCACTAAATAGTCATTCCTCAATAGTGCGGGGACATTCAGACCCAAATGACCCCTCTCCGGCGCCTAACATTGTCACCACATCATTATGAAATATTGTTGCTGTGTTTTCCACACTTCCACTCGAAATAGGTTCTGAGGGATGAACTGAGATTGAAATAGAAAGGAACAGTCTGACCTTTACAGTAAATAGTTGCTGAGTTATTAGGAGCTGGTGAAATCCTCTGGGAACTCAGATTACTGAGTTACTAATTCCCTAAAGGATTCCCTAAAGGATAACTTAACCTATATTCATAACATTGACTTTAACCTTATACAACACATACAAGCTGAAATAAGGGCAAAACCTTTCCATGGTTAAAGTCTAACCAGTGAATTTGGTTTCTGAAATGTTCTTACATTATGATGTGGTAGTAGATTACTATAGTAGATGTGGGCCGGAAACACCTTAAACTTTGCATTGTCCAATACATTCAATAGCTTTATCATGCATAGACTGTGCAGTCAATAGCTCTTTTAAGTGTCTATTCTATATGCACAGAATGTGCAGTATTTTGCAGCAATGCATTTGGAATTTTACATTTATTAATTTATGATTCTATTGCACTTTTTTACTGATGGTACGCATCGCTGTCCCTTAAAAACATACAGTTTGTACTCCATACAAGCAAGCTAAAATATGCTGTTTTGATGAGTCATGAGTAGGTAAATGTGTGGAGCAAATATGGTAGCATATACTGTATGTTATGAATTTGATGGGTTTGCAAATGGTCATCTCTTTGATCACCAGGATGCAACAATTCGCTCCATTCTTCATTTGTGCTGTGTTTTGCTGTTTTCTACAGTAATTTTCTCTTGGCTCTATTTTTATGTTTGTTGGTGTTGTGGGATTTAAAAAGACACGAGATGATGTAATGACCTAAGTGAACATCTTAAGGGATTAGCAGCATAAAGGGTATAAAGGGACCGACTGTGTGACAGAGAGAACAACTCATCTGAGACACCAACCAGAAGCATCTACAGTATCGCTACTGCGAAATCAGGTGAGCTGAAACTACATTATGTTTAGCCTGCTTCACTTGATTGATTTGAGATTACTCTCAGCAGTGATCTCTTGCTATGAATAGGATAATATCACAGCTAAGGTGGAATCTTCTGTGTGGTCCTGCAGAGAGTTATCACTGAAAATAATGTGTCATTTTTGTTTTGTGTTGAATAGTCACAAGGTTTCCTGTCTTGTAAAATGAAATTATGTATATTTTAAAGGTCTCCTAATGTCAGTCATGCAACTCTTTACTTGAGCTTATGGAGTGGAACTTGTGGATATAGAGATGTAGGCTATTGTATTAAGACATTTGGTCAAAGCTAGTGCACTCTGGTAGCAATTACATTCTTCTCTTATACTCTTTCAGTAACTTAACAAAATGGCAGATGTTGCAACTCCCGCCGACAAGAAGGCACCCCCCAAGTTCAAGCAGAGGACCACCCGCACCTTCAAGAGCAAGGCCCCCAAGCCTGGCCAGAAGGGGTAAGGATACTACTTTACTCTGAGCCTGGCAAAAACTCTGCCTTATGCTTCTCATTGTACTGTAGCTTTCTTCTACTCATGATGCCTATTTTATTCAATCAGATTCGGGGATGACATCCCCGGCATGGAGGGTCTTGGCACAGACATCACAGTGGTCTGCCCATGGGAAGCCTTCGGTGACATGGAGCTCAGCGACTTGGCAAAATATGGAATCGTCTAGCCCGGCCCTTCCTCTGTCTTTATCCCATACTATCCTGTGGGTTCCTGCATGAGCGAGATATCTTTGGCGACGTGATCAAGCGCAGAGAGAGACCTTGCAGCATACAGGGACGTCTACTGTTCTCCTGTCCCATGCCTTCTCTTTTTATTTCCTACCACTTGTTCCCAGGGCGCCTCAACCCCCCCACCTCCCCCCTCCATCTTCCTCCTCTTCTCTTCACTTGAAAATGAAAGGACGAAGCAACATCAACTTTGAGCTCATGAAGTCTCTGAGAGAGAAACAATTGAAAGGACAACATCTTTTGAATTAATGTCTTTTGGATTTTATTTCCGCGTCTGTGAAATCTTGCTCTGCTGGCCTGATTTTTCTCTGCCCTCAACCTCTTGTCCTTATTGTGAATTTTTTTTAATGTTAATTATGCACTTTATTAATTCACAATGATATTTTCCTTTGCACTCTGTCAATAGAAATGGAACTCATTCAACTAAGAATAAATATCACTTCCCCAAAATGTGGAGTTGAATATATTATCAATATAAAAATGTTATACCAAGGGTGGAGACAGATTGCATGACAAGTATTCAAGTAATAAGCATTAGAATAATGTATACTGCCTCCCCCTGGTCAGCCGGGGCGCTAGCGTTATAGACGGATGACCCCTTTGGTGCCATGCCGTAATTAATGGTTGTATGTTAACACCCTATAGTACTGTTAGCCTAACAATGGGTCGGGACCCATTTGTTGGTCGCGGACACATTTTAGTTTTAGTTTTGTACATCCATCCATCCAGATACATCCATTTTCAACCACTTCGGTTCGCGGGAGCAACAGCTCCACCAGAGAGTTCCAGACTTCCTTCTCCAGGGCAACATTAGTAACTTCCTCCTGGGGGATCCCGAGGCCTTCCAAGGCCAGAGAGTCGATGTAATACCTCCTTCTAATCCTTGGTCCGCCCAGGGGTCTACTCCCGGTGGGACGTTGTTAAGAGCGACATTGTTTCATACATTTTGTTTGTAATTATCATTTCAACACATATTAAAAAATATATATATATCCACGAATTAGAAAACAAATGTTTAAGTAGTAGTGAAAATAGCCGATCCACAAGCTCACAACGCAGTGCGAACCGTCACGTTGCGAGCTTGTACATCTGCTATTCTCACTAGTTTGGGTCCCGAGTAGACGTCAAAACTCTCTTCTGGGTCACGGTAAGTTTGGGAACCACTGCCCTATAGGCCTTCATTGTCCTCCACTCCTGTCTGTCTTCCTCACCAAACTAGCAGCAAATCATATGAAGAGAATATCTGCCATTCAGGACGGGAACCCCTTTTGGTGTTTTAAGCATTATGTTATACTTTTGCTATTGAAAAATAGCAGATCTACAAGCTCATAGCGCGGCACCAGGTGCCACGCTACGAGCTTGTAGATCTGCTATTTTAGAAAAATTGTGAAAATGTGGCGAAAATCTTTTAATATATATTCGTTCAGAGCAAACGTTTTTAACTCAAATCTTTGCTTCTGGGGGGATTGATTGATTGAAATATTTATTAACAGTTTGCAGAATTACAGTACATTTCAAGCACAACTCAATACAAAGACTTAACTGTGAGTGGACGACCCAATAAAGCATTACACTTGTTTACAAGAGGGTCCACCTTGTTCAAATCATCAAAACATTTAGAGACGTACAAATAGACACTTCTTTATAGCCAAAAAGAACAGAACAGGAATTCATCATAAAGGAGGTAAAAAAGGGTAAAGAAACATATAGGTCTACAGTGAGGGGGAAAAGGGGTGGGTGGTGATTCAGATTTTTACGGGGGCCAGTTGAGAGCGGTTTTGAAGGAGTCAAGGGATTTGCATGTCTTAATGACTGTTGGTATGGCGTTCCACATTTTGGTGGCATAGGAGCGAAAATAATTTAGTACCTTGTTTGTGCCGAATCTGGGTTGCACATGGTTTGTTGCACTCCCTCTACTAAAGCATCAGCATCAAAATGTACTTAAAATGTGTACAAAATCTTTTGAAAATAGCAGATCTACAAGCTCACAATGCGTCGTGATGCAACACATTGTGAGCTTGTATAGATCTGCTATTTTCAAATGGCCAAAAAAGGCAAAAAGGGCTGAAGTAAAATTATAGGTAAACTAAATAGTAACTAAAGTTTTCAAATTATTGTATTGGAGTAAAAGTAAAACATTGTAATGGAGTAGACGTAAATGTATTGGAAATTGGAATTTACTAAGTACAGTACTTAAGTAAATGTACTTACTTTAGTTACTTTCCACCACTGATTACTGTAATTTTAGCTGGGGACTTATTGGTTATTTATTTGACATGGACATGGACATCACAATCACATTGGACGAACCAGATCTGTTTCTTAAAGTGTATATAGCACTCGTGCTATATTTTTCAACAACTGTCCAGAGAATGCTTTTCTAAAATAAGAATAACACTAGTCTAAAACCCAATCAAGTACAAAAAAGAACATAACATAACATGATCAAAATCAGACCCAATACATTATAACGTGTGAAACAAAAGCAGACTATCATTCAACCAGTCAGAAACTATTCATGTGAGGACAGTTGATTTGATATCAACCATAATGAGCGATACTAACACTGTCCCTAACCCTAACCGTGGAAGCCACGTAGTCGGAATGGCGGAGCGTCGGAATGCCTCTGTTAAATACATTACCATCCGTCTCTAGTTTCAGATCCGTAGGCAAAGGGTTGACTTATACGTCATTTAGACTTCGTAAAAGGGTGGGCACAATTGTACACTGGACTGAGTGACTGTAAGAGTAATGGGGAGGGCAGGCTGAGCTGGGTCAGTACAATTCAGCAGTTTTCAGTGGAATTAGTTCTCATCACAGGCGAGGCGTCTTCCTGAGTCGGAGGTGAGGGAGAGAATGAGTTCAATTTAGCATGAGGGGCATCACAGGAGGTGACAATGGGGCTGCTCCCAGTGCTGTTGTTCAGAGGGGGAATACAGTAGTGCTCTTCTTGTTCCACCTCCAACTCTTCATCCGTGTCAGCTGTGTCTTCCCCTTCAGAGTGCTCTCCGTACTGCGCCATTTCATTGTCAGACACTCGGCTCTCAAATGCCTCAAGCTCCTCCTCATAGTAGTCACTTTGGAGGTCTGACTCCTCATCCACCAAGGCAGGTTTGGCAGGCTCAATGCGGGACACAATCTCTGCTAGGTCAGTGAACGAAGCATTGCTGCTTTGCGTATTGTGGAACTCCTCCTGGTGGCTGTCCTTCAGCATCTTCTCTATGACCAGGCTGCGACCCCATACATCAAACACAGTCGTGCCATGCTGGTGGCCCACCTCAGCGATCTCGTCGAACTTGCCAAACTCCAGAGCGGAGTATCTATCAATGGGAGGTCTGATGTATTCGCAGTAGTCACTGTTCTTCACGGACGCTAACTGCCTGACGCAGCACACGTACGCCAGCCGCGTCTGTATCTCTGAACTGGTCGGCACCTTTACCTTCTCAGCTAGGGGGTTGAGCCAGTTCCATAGGAGCCACCAGCCTGAGAGGGAGTCACCATAGTTGGTCAGGTTGGTTTCGTCCTGGCTGCCCACATCAATAGCGATCACCACCTTAGCTCCCATGGAGCGTGCCACATCGGCTGGTAAGTTGTTGACGTACCCTCCGTCCATCAACAGGTGTCCATCTTTAGGATCACAGAGTGGAGGTAGATACCAAGACAGAGACATGCTGGCACGCACATACCGCCATAGTGAACCATCTGTGTGTACTCTCATGGCAGATGCAGTGATGTCAGTGGTAATGTTGAAATACGGGATCCAGAGGTCCTCTATCTGCTTGTCGTTGAAGAGGTTCCTGATTGCGGAGTTGAAGCTGGCACTGGTGAACAAGGAGGTAACAGGCCAGGTCAAGTCTAGGATTCTCTTAAAGTTTGACGTCATATCCATAGCCCACTCTTTGGCTCTCATCCTCACGCGGCTGTGGTTGCGGTCCTCAGCATATAGCGCCGCCACCAGGGAACCAATAGAAGTTCCGCCAATAAGGTCAACGGGGATACCTGCTTCACAGAGCGCATGCAGTATGCCCACCTGAGAACAGCCCCTAGCTCCTCCTCCTCCTAGGACGAGGGCAATGGCGTTGCCGGTGAGGACCCTGGCCAGGCGGGAAAAGTCAGAGTGGCGGTCGGCCGGCTTCTGAAACACACGCTGGTACATCTCTATCAGCTTTGGCAGACTCTTGTTGGAAAAGACCCTGCGGGGACAAGAGAGGTGCAGGTGTCTGGAGATCCAGCTGCGCATGTTGAGCCAGTTCACGGTTCCTTTTGGGGCTGGGCCGTCCTCCCTGTGTAACAACACCAGCTGCTTCTGGGCACGGACTGCACTGCCCTCCAACACGCGCTCCAGGTCCCCCACTGCGGGGTCCTGCTCCCCCAGTCCCACGATGATGATGCAGTCCGCCTGGCGGATGCAACGCTGCGTCCAGGGGGTCAAAGTGTAGTCTGTCTGATAGAGGACAATACGATGGATGTCCTCCTGTTGGCCTAGCCAGCTGGTCAGACGGTACTCATGGACACTGTCAAAAGCAGCTGCACCAAGACGCTGTTTGATGGAATCACTGGTCAGTAAAAGGGTGGGGCCGATGGTGATGAGCGCATGCTGCAGCTCCAAGGTGAAGGCTTCGAGAGGCACCTCTTGAGATACAGGTAGCACTGTAACTGTGGAAAGGTTGGAGGCCTGGTTCCACACATCCCACTTACTGCCTCCTGGAGTGTGAAGAGCCAGGCTGCAAGCTGACAGAGGGCAATTGACCTGCTGAAGGATCTTCTGTCCCAATAAATGGATCAACCTTGTGACAACCTGAGGGAACTTCCTTTTGATTGAGCTGAGAGCCCCTTCTGTTAGCTTGGCAAGCTCAGAGTCACGTACAGCATGCACTGTTGTCGCCCTGTTCTGATGGGTCAAGGCCTCCACCACTCCAATGAGGTCACCACGCCCATACTCTCCTGTCAGCTCCTTTTTACCATCTTCCTTCATGATAACAGAGCGCAGACGGCCACTCAGCACTATGAATGTACTTTCTGACTTCTCCCCCTGTCTGTAAACAGCCCTGCCAGCTTCCACAGCCATCCAGTCCAGAGTAAAATCTATTTGTCTGACAAAGGAAGATATTCTCTTCGCGAATTTATGTGCTACATTTAACACGATTGTGGGCTCCACACGCATGATCTCATAGAAGTGAGTCTTGGAGATGGAGAGGAAGCTGCAGTCTCTAAGTGCTCTGATGGTAAAGGTGAGTGGCTCTCCGGTCAAAACGGCTAGTTGACCCACCAGCTCACCGGGGTGGGTTACAAACACACACGTCTCCTCCTCGCGGTCGATCATCCGCTGGTACACGTGCAGCAGGCCAGAGATCACAAAGTAAATGCTCACATCCTGATCTCCCTGTCGAGCCACCACAGATCCTGCCTTGACCTGCTCAAGAGTCACCCGGCCTTCCAGCAGACTGGGGTCCTGCAACTCGAAGATGCCCTGGAGGTCTTTCTTAGCGGCTTTGAATCTTTCATAGGCCATGTTCGGGTCATCACCTGTGTTGTCAACGGGCGTGGAGGTGGAGTGTCTCTTCCGATAGGAACTTAAAGGGCTGTCCTTATCGCCATCTGTCTCAGTGGAGGCCTCGGCGGTACTGACAGGCGAGTCCGCCTGGGTGTGAGGACGCCGGTTTATCTTGCCTGAACTAGCCTCTCCAATCACATTATTAACATTTGTCAAGGGCACCGCCTGACGCTCCGGATTAAAGAGCTCAGTGGTCAGGCCTAAGTAGTTGTGTAATGTCTGGAAGGTGACTCTCTGGAGGCGCACCAGGATGATCTGAATGACACGTACAAGCGTCTCGGGGCACTTCTCGAACACAGACTGGAAGGCCGATACAGGCAAACGCAAAATAGTGGAGCGAGAGGCAGCCCGTGCTGACGCGGTCTTGTAACTAGTCGGATACTTAGTTATGATATCCAGAATGCTGAGAAGGCTGTGGACACTGTCCCCAGGGAGAACGTCCTTCACCACCGGCTGTGTGCCGTCGTTCTCATGGATGCAAATTTCGAGTCGTCCATGCTGAACGACGTAGATGCTGTCGTCGTCTTGTCCGGGCCTGAAGAGCCCCTCCCCTTCCTGTAGTTCTATAACGTCTGTGTGACGACACAACTCCAGGAACAGCGGCTTCTCAAAGTAGCCAAGGACCCTGACATTTTTTAACATGTAGAGGACCTCGGAGGGCAGGTTGGAATTCTGCACGTCAAACTCTGTGAGGTCAGCTTCCAACAGGGAGGGAGGGGTCTCCTTTGGCTGCACGGTGGGAAGGTCCTTGCGTATTTTAAGGATATTGCTGAGACCTTTGGTTCTTTTGCGTAGCTGTTTGGAGACTGGAGAGGTCGAGTTCTGAACCTTTCGCATTAGCTTCCTCCCATAAAAGAGCACTTTATCCCTCTTTCTGAAGCGATAAGTAGGTTCACCATTCTGTTGTATGCTGGTCGGCTTGTATCTCCTGTACAGGAAAAGCACCACCACCCCGATTAGGAATGCTGCGAGGACAGCCCCGATCAGTACTCCAGTGAGCATGGTGTTCTGCATTCTCTCCTCCACAAACTGTTGTACTTGATTTCTGCTGTTTGCCACCATTGAAGTAGACCAGATGCCCAGCTCACCATCTTCTCCATTGGCATACATCTTACAAAAATCCAAAGGTTGGGCGTGAATTCTGCACAGAGGATGACTATTATATTCAAAGTGCCGAGATATGGGGAAGGATAGCCAAACACTACTGTATTTATGCACTGGGTGACATCATCAGTGATGTCACTAGTGATCTGTTTATCTACTTGTGGGGATATTTATTTGTTTCTCTAGTTATTCCAATGTGTGTGAGTCATTTTCATTGCCAGAACTATACCAGGGCAAACACTACTGTATCCTTCTCTAAGGATACATTATCACAGATGATCTGGCTGTGTCTCTATCTCTCTTCATGCATTGGTTGGGTAGGACTTTGCGTGTGTGGTTTGGATTACTATTAAATATTTGTTGTGGTACAAAATACCAAAGCAGTGAGGCCGCGGCCCTCATTTCATACAAGTGTTCTTTTTTAAGAACCTCCTATGCACAGCTTTGTGTGTGTGTGTGTGTGTGTGTGTGTGTGTGTGTGTGTGTGTGTGTGTGTGTGTGTGTGTGTGTGTGTGTGTGTGTGTGTGTGTGTGTGTGAGAGCACGGAACATATGGAAAGGAGGAGGTGGAGAAGGAGTTTAAAAACTTTTATTATAGAACGAAGGATTCCCGCCATCGGTGAATTCGATGGAGTCATCTTCCATCTTCATGCTGCATATCCTGCTCCGCAGGCCCGGCGCCAGGATGAAATGACTGAGGGGTCAATTGAGATTTTTGAGGGGGCTAAACATAATAATCATATTGCGTTGTTAAATCAAGCAGGCAGTGTCAGTTGTATGACTCAGGCGGTATATGCAAAATTAGAATGATAGCGCTGCCCCGCCAGGGGGGGCTTGCTCCAGATTATTATAATATTTTATGAAAATGCTTCAATCTGGTGCACTTTGAGATAAAAAATGAAGAGGCTAGATCTATAAAGAACTACACACATCATATTAGATTATTATCATCTTTACTGTGCTATTATTGCCATTTGCCAACATCAGCAGTAGGCTACAAAACAAAACATTGGATAGGGCAGGGGTGGGAAACTTTGATGTTAGATGTTCCTTGCATGCCTGTACAATACTTGTTTTTGTTTGTAGCAGCATGTTTTGAGTTGTTATAACCAGTGCTGCCAAATTATTTGGCCTAATCATACGCTACAGGCAAGTATGCTGCAGTAGGAGGTCCTCCTGCCACTTCTACTGCAGCTCCAGGCAGCAGGTCCAGCTCGCTCAGCTCCTTCAGACTTTTCAGCAGCAGATCGAGAAGGCTCCTTTTGCCGTCGGTCGCAATGTCATATGTCTTCGTCATGTTGGTCCCAATGTCATTCATCATGGTGATGTTGTTGCCTTCGGACATGTTGGACATCATTGGGCAGCAGACCCAGTCAGCTTGGGGACGGCTATAGTGAGAATCCTGTAGACACGACATTTTGAGTTTTAATACAGCCAGTGACTTGAAGCTCATTTCCTCACAGGGGAATATGCCAAATTAAGTCCAATATGTGTTTATATAGCTCTGACCCAAAGCTTGTAAACTAGAGAACCATGCAAGACTGGAATCAAACTGGGGCTGTGGGATCTTCCAAAATGAAGTTCATCAAAAGTGCATAATTTGTCCGTATGATACAGTTGTGGCCAATTTTGTCATTTATTATAATAGCGTCAAATAAATCGTAATAATATTATGCATGAGTACACGGAAAGATGGCATCAGTACAACCGTATCTAATTGTATCTGTATGTAAACCAGTAAGACGCGTAAACGCGGGAAGCGAACGCAGCTCGTACATATTTGGGTTTTGGACGTATAGCTGCTTTGGGGACTCCTAATATGGTTATGGCTGAGTCATGGTGACACAAATCACTCAGCTCCATATATGGGCACAAAAGCGGGACAGACAGACACATCACTCAGCTCCATATATGGGCACAAAGGGGACACACACACAGACAGACAGACAGACAGACAGACAGACAGACAGACAGACAGACAGACAGACAGACAGACATGATCTGCTAGGTCTCATAGTAAGTGCTCACTGCATTCGCAAATATAAAGATTTATAATATCATACATACTGGTGCCTTAACCTATACATTTCTGTGAGAATGTATTCCTCCGATAATTTAATTGACGTTGTTTTCTATCTGTAGACCGACAACTACACAAACAAATTTGATCCTGAAGCTGTAGGGTCCTACACAGAAAAATCCTGTCACAATTAATCTTGACCTAAACTACATTGACATTGTGGATAATCACAATCACAGGTCTGTTGCTCATAGACCGTCAGTGTCACTGGTTGGCTTTGTTCAATGAGTTTGTTTACTCTGATATAACTGTCTAGTGTCTGAAATAGGATTAGTACTGTACTGTTACCTGTGAGTACAGTGTGTGCAAACTGCCAAATTTTCTCATGATTAGCTTAGCTGTCACTGTCATGTTGTTAGTAAACAACCAGATGGGCATTAGTGGGAATCCCCACTCGTCACACTGCAGTATAACCCTGACCAACATGCTAAAGACAAGTTTAGGTTGAACTAGACACATGTGCTCCTCCTTGGAGCACAGGTGCAATGGATTAGAGTGTAAAATCTGTATAACAAAATACATACATAAATGGATGCACCTGGGACGTATCCTCAGTGATGTATCCCAAGGTCATCGGGGTTTCGGGTCTCGCAACATCATACCCCTCACTCAGGTGACCCAGCCTGACTTACGTCCCAGTAGCTACCCTCGATAAGTCCCATTAGGGAAAAACCAGGGCCACACAATCCGTTCCTCCTGAACTACTCTGCCGGGACTGGGAGGTACCATTCTGGCACATGGAAGGACTAGGCTCTGTGGGTTGACACCTGTCCGGGCCCCTCCTACGTCTCACCAGGTCCACTCCTGCTCTCACCAGGTCAGGCCCTGTGTGTTGCACCAGACTCCCAGCACCAGGCACTTTATTCAGGAATGGTGGATTCTCAAGCCGCAACGGTTCCGCAGGCTCCACCTTGCCCTTGGTGGTGCCGCAGGCTCCGCTTGAGGCTTGCATGGCCCTCCTAAAGGCCTCACCGTGGGTTTGTTGGGCTTCTTCCTCACGGAAGACACAGGCTGGGGCGCTAACCCATACTGCTCCCGAGGGTGCCGTCTAATTTCCTGCTGCCACCCGTCTCTCCGGTGGTCACCAGACTATTCCTGGTTGTCACTTAGTCTATTCCTATGAGTCACTATAAATAGAAGAACTATAACAAAATACATACATAAATGGATGCACCTGGGATGTATCCTCAGTGATGTAGGTAATGTAAAAGAAAAATGGGTTTTGCAAAAGTCGGCCTCCTTGTGGCAGTGGCACTATAATAGTCTATTGTCCATTGCGTTCATTATTTGAGGCATTTTGTTCAAAAACCAGCCACTCCTTTAGATGCCAATTTTAGACAATCAGGATGGAATCTGACGGATCCGTCTTGATCACATCATGACTACAGAGATAATGTGTACCTTGTTGCATGATGTTTGGACAAAATCTGTAGGAATAATCTCCAAATAATTAGTTTTGCACAAATCGGCCTCCTGATGGCACTATAACAGGTGTGGAGACAGACAGTATATGCTCAGTTTCACATTGATCGGGCCAATCTGTGTATACTAACTGTACACAAACGGCCACACGTGGGCAGACGGACGGACAGGTGCGAATCCTTCGGCCTGGCAGAGACAAAAAATTCATATAAAAAACCCCAGATATATACCAAGTAAAGTAGCAACCCATGCACCTCTCCTCGCATCCATACATAGTAAAACGCTTTTAGGGTATGAATGTTTCAGTACTGTACAGTTATACAACTAGATACACATACAGATTGTAGAGATAGTATTAGGTAGCTGTGCAATTAAAAGTTTTTCCAGTATTTTGCTGAGGAAAGGACAGCTATAGATTGGTCTATATTTATTGGCACTTTAGTTGCTTTGTAGATTTTGATTTTGATTGATTGATTGAAATATTTATTAAGTTTGTAGAATTACATTACATTTCAAGCACAAACTCAATACAAAGACTGTTAACTGTGCAAGTGGACGACCCAATTAAGCATTACACTTGTTTACAACAGGGTCCACATTGTTCAATTCATCAAAACATTTAGAGACATACAAATAGACACTTCTATGTAGTTAAAAAATAGAACAGGAATATCATTACAACACATACATTAACCACTTCAGGCCTATACATTTCGGCCTTTTGAAAATAGCCGATCTACAGTACAAGCTCACAATGCGTCGTGATGTGACACAGCATTGTGAGCTTGTACTGTAGATCTGCTGTTTTCAAAAGCTTTTTATACATTTGAAAACTTTAAATGGGACATTCTGCATAAAGAGTGCTTTCTACTCGTATTTTTAAACCAATGTTTTTATTCTTTTACATTGGAATACCAGACTTTTACTAGAGTATTTCTGCATTGTTGCAGTATTGATTATTTTACTTAAGTAAAACATTCGAGTGCTTTTTCCACCACTGCCACTAAGTAGGTTAGACATTGTATAACGCCAGATTATTCCAAAAACTGTGACAGATTTATCCCTCGCCTTAACCCATTTAGGCCTGGAACACACGGCTACATGTTAGCCTATATACCTTTCAACTCGGGAACACGTCCAATTAGCTGTTGCTAGAGAGAGAGTTTTTTTGGCTTTCCGAAATGACGTCATGTGGCAGCCAAGTCTATGGACTTTTAATTGTTTAGAGCCCAATTATAAATTCCCCATCGCCAGCCAAGTCTATGTAATGTTTTTTGTTTGTATAGGGCAGGTACTATGTAATTTTTTTACAGCCAAGTCTATGGACTGTAATGTTTGTTTAGGGGAAGTTATAGTGTGATTTTCTTGCCAGCCTACTTTCCACTACTGGTTCTACAGTGCTTCATTACTCTTATTTTGAAGTCCGATGACCGGAAGACATAGAGTGTTGCTATGACAACGTTCTGAACACACAGCTAGCTAGCGGCTCATTGGCTGCTGCTTGCTGGCTGTTGCTATGACATCGCTTCTGCAGCGGACGCTACGAGTGAAGCATTGTGGGATATGAACAACTGTTGCAGAGAAGATGTTTTGAAGATAAAGAATGAATAAATAACGTCAACATCATGAAGGTGGGTGATGATAAGAGAACAATTTAAACAACATTACGTTTGGGTTAAAGACAACGAGTGGGTTTTATTCCGCCCCGAGCTTGGTCAGGTCAAGTTTGGCAGGCTGCCGCTTGCTTTACACGGTAAAATGTATCTAGCTATCGTTGTTTATAACGTTACTTAGAAGCCAATCTGAGAATCCCATGGGCAAATAACGGGAAGACAGCGTGTCTTGTCTTGAGCGACTATTTAGAAACTACCTGACGTTAACGGATTACCTGGCACGCAGGCAGTCTCACCATGATGATCCTAAACGTGTCAGACAGTCCAGTAACAGTACGACTATTATGTGCAACCCAGATTCGACACAACAAGGGACTAAATTATTTTCGCTCCTATGCCACCAAAATGTGAATCCCTTGACTCCTTCAAAACCGCTCTCAAACCCTCAAAGGGCACCTATACGGACGGCTGCAATTCGAAACTGCATGCCTCCCGTAAAATCTGAATCCCCCTCCCACCCTCTTTCCATTACTGTCTGTATATGTATGTTTTTTTCCCTCTGTGATGATTTCCTTTTTGGCTATATAAAAGTGTATATTAGTACGTCTCTATAATGTTATGATTGAACCTGGTGGACCCTATTGTAAACAAGTGTAATGCTTTATGGTGTCGTCCACAGTTAACAGTTTTGTATTGAGTTGTGCTTGAAATGTACTGTAATTATCCAGTCCAAACTGTTAATAAATACAATCAATCAATCAATCAATCAATCAATCAAACAAACATGTTTATATCGTCAACAGCGTGTTTTCACCCTAGCGGACAGCGCCTGGCAAGGTTCCAGCATTCAGTATAAATGGCAGAAATCGCTTGGGAATTACATTGCTGTTGCAGGGTGAGTAATACGTCTGTGTCATCTATCTATCTATCTATCTATCTATCTATCTATCTATCTATCTATCTATCTATCTATCTATCTATAAACACGTCTACACGATTACACAATGTTTCATGTAACTTTCCAGACATGACAACACAGTGAAAATATTTGATCGACATGGACACAAAAGGAACGAACTCAGCCTTCCAGGGTAAGAGCATTGTACGTGTTTTTAATTATAGTTCAGGTCAGGTTTCACATACTTATAGTTTGAGCTGATTTACTCTCTTCTCTATCCCTGTCTCCAGGACTTGTGTGGGAATGGACTGGGATAAGGATGGGGACATTCTGGCTGTGATAGCTGAGAAGTCAAGCTTTATCTACCTCTGGGACGCCAGTATGAACAAGACATCACACATTGACAGCGGCATGAGGTGTGACAAGCACAAACAATCTATGTATATATATATATATATATATATATATATATATATATATATATATATATATGAGTAAACTGTGGAAGTCTGTTACTTGTTTCAGCATTATTTACATTTTTACCAAAACTTTATTTTATTTTATTTATTCTTGTGTAGTTGTTGGAATTAGATGTTAGTGTCATTTTAATGTTCAGCTCAATTTCCAGTACAATAGGTTCATTAAAGAGTTCATTAAACAGTCCCTTTTGCTTCATGGACTTCTGCTTGATCACCTCTTATGTAACTAAACTCTAATGTGCTGCTGGATTCAATAGAGATCAGATGTCTTTCATCGTGTGGTCCAAAGTCAGTCCTGTGATGGCAGTTGGGACGGCTAAGGGAAACCTGTTGATATACAACCAGCAAACCTCCCGCAAGATCCCAGTTCTGGGTAAATACACACATGCATGCTCACCTGTACTTGACTGTACTTGACTATTATGTTTGTGGATTTTGTTCCCTACCTTCCTTCCTTCCTGCTTGCGTCATTCTTCCGTGTCACCTCCCTCACCACACGTGCACATGTTGACATGCACGTGTACTTCTAGGTAAGCACACCAAAAGGATCACTTGCGGCTGTTGGAGCACTCAAAATCTACTGGCCCTGGGCAGTGATGACCGTACCCTGAGTATCAGCAGCCATGAGGGAGACACTATCCGACAGGTACTGTACACCGCACGAACGCATGCACACATTTGATTTCTTTTATTTGGATCTGCACAAGAGGCGTATACAGACACACACACACACACACACACACACACATGAAGACGGTTCTAATCTGTACGGTTAAGGGCCCATATCACAGCTGAGTTGCTAAAATGTCCATCTCGTAGATCGATTTGGCATTTCAAACGCAGACATACTCAGAAAGACACACACACACACACACACACACACACACACACACCACACCACACATCATTTTGTTTGTCAGTCTGATAATAGAGAATAATTATGTTAACAATGCTGTTTTATACTTTCAAATGTTGTGGAAAAAGGACGATTTACAAGCTCACAACGTGTATTGTGAGCTTGGAGATCGATTGCTTTCGCTATTTGAAAAAGCAGTCTGTTTATGACATCCGCAACATGAACCGGTGTCCTCTCTCTCTTATCTTTGGCCAGACATCATTGCGTAGCGAGCCTGCCGATGTATTCTTTTCTTTGATGAAGACCGATGAGAGGTCATCTCCAGGGGAGAGCACTGTGAGTAGCCTACTGTATATATTCCTGTTGGGTCCACCCAATTTTGGGCCCCCACACTGCATTTAGATGTGAGCTGACCACTGATGTATATAGTTGGAGAGAGTATTTGTGATTGTCTCTGGCTATGCAAGACTACTGTTCAGCAAATGGTACATGCTGAGCAAATTTGAACAACAAGAAACAACAAACAAGCATATTTTAGAATGTTAACCTAATCTATGTTGGATAGAATCAGAATCGTCTTTATTGTCACATCACAAGTTTAAGTAAAAAAGTCTCTGTGCATAGAGTTCAAGTACAAGTAAGGGGTTTCCAGATATTTATAAGCTTGTTTCACAAACGGCACAACCGCTTCGTGCCGCGTTTTGAGCGTGCAAGTAGTGCCTTAAGTAATTCATTTTACGTAAAAACACAAAAAGTTTGAATATGCAGATGAGTGGGTTTTTGCCCGACAGCAACAATATTATTCCAGGTATGGTTTATACTCCCATGGGACTGAAGGAAGTGAGAGGATATGGCAGGTCAGTAGGAGTGACACTTTGACTCTTACAGGTGAGTGTTTCTGTCGGGAAGAAGAACCTGTTCCTACTCAACCTCAGCGACCCTGAAAACCCCATCGAACTAGCCTTCCAGCCTCGCTATGGACACATTGTGGCTTACCGTTGGTAAGAAACGCACGCACGGAACACAGCCACACACACACACACACACACACACACACACACACACACACACACACACACACACACACACACACACACACACACACACACACACATATTTTGGTTCTTGATTCTGTCTCTCGTTATCGTGATCTTCTTTTCTCCCTTCCTCCTAGGTATGGCGACGGGTACATATTGATTGGGTTCTCTCATGGCTACTTTGTGGTCATCTCCACTCACATCTTGGAGATTGGCCAGGAACTGTACCAGGCTCACAACCATAAAGACTGCCTCAATAGTGTTGCCATCTCCTCGTCCTTAAATAAGGCCGCCTCCTGTGGGGACAATTGGTATACACACGGACACGCACGCACACGCGCGCAAAAATAGCCGATTGACCATGTTATATGTTATATTTATGAGTGTGTCAAACTGTCTGTGTGTGTGTGTGTGTGTGTGTGTGTGTGTGTGTGTGTGGTTGCATTGGTATGTCATTGCAGCATAAAGATCCATGAACTGTCTGATCTGAAAGATATCAGCAACATAGTTCATCTGGATGACGAGAATAAAGGTGAGACAGTTCTTCTATTCAAGCCCCCCCCCCCCCCCCCCCCCCCCGACAAGGCATTCTGAATGAACACTCTGTCTCTCTCTCTCTCTCTCTCTCTCTCTCTCTCTCCCAGGTCTGGACCAGATGAATTGGACAGACGACGGCCAGTTATTGGCTGTGTCCACCCAGCGAGGGACTCTGCATGTGTTCCTGACCCGGCTACCCATCCTGGGTGACAGCTTTGGCACCAGGCTGGCCTACCTTACATCCCTGCTGGAGGTCACCGTGTCCAACCAGGTGGAGGGGGTGAGGACACACACACACACACGCACACGCATATGCACACGTATACCATGCATCAGTGCTCAAGCACAATTTGTCCTTGGCTAAATGGAGGGGACTGTGAAACAGCATTGTGTTAAAACTCTTCTTGGACAAGCTCGCAACCTGTCTTAAGTTGTATAGACGATGTCTTGTAGATTGCCCATTTTTTAACATCTTTAACATCTGGCTATAATTAAATGCCCAAAACGGGGACGCCCCACTAACTAAAACGAACGAAAAATGAAACGAAAAAATACGTTTTTGTTAACTGAACTAACTAAAACTAAACTATAATGAAAAATCCAAAGCTATTATAATAACCTTGCGCCCCAGGGTGAGAGTGATGATTCCTTCTGTGTTGTTGTGTCCCCCGCATTCCTCAGGAGAGTCCGGTTGCAGTAGCAGTGGAGGTGGAGCCTACGTTCATCGCCGTTGGACCTTTCCACCTGGCTGTGGGCATGAACAACAGGGCCTGGTTCTATGCTCTCACAGACCATGAACCTGGTGTGTTTCCAGTGGCAAAACTAGGCTTTATCAGCCCCGCACATGCACACGCACGTGCAGGGCTCATACACACACACAAAAATGTATTATTTGTCTGCTAATTTGGACCATTTGGCACACTTCTGGCACGTTACTTTGGCCAAATATTTACCTACAAGCTTGTTCATCAGCAGCATCATGTGCAGAATGTAAAAGAAACCGTTTATATCGGCAATTATTCACCAAGTGCTGAAATGGAGGATGTAAGAAGTTAAGAACACACTTTTGGTGGTTACAGAGCAGGGTAAATATTAAGTTTTGCCCCAAAGTCTTGTGTATATTCTTTATGTCCAGGCTGGTGGTGTGGTATGTTTTACGCACGTTCACGGGTTTGAGAAGGGGCTCTCGACGGCCGGGTGTCGCTTCTTCCTCCCATCAGTGACAGGAGGAGGCCACGTCACTGACGGGAGGAGGAAGCGACGCCCGGCCTCCGGGGGCCGGGGCCCGTGGATTGACATAACCCACCAACCCTATGCAAATTTTGCTTCTGTGTGTGTGTCTGTGTCCGCAAGCTCGCTCGTGTGTGAACGAACGCGCAACGCACACATGCGTTTGTGGGCGCTTGTGCGATCAAAATGTGTAATTTGTGCAAAATTCGTTAATTCATGTGTGTGCAAGCGCGTTGAATTTGTGAGACTCCTGTCTGTTTGTGTCACTCAGGTTACAGCAGGCTGACAGAGATAGAATACCTGGGGACAATAGTCAGCATGTGCCTGAACGCAGACTATGCAGCAGCACTGTTCGAAGGAAAAGTACAGGTGCACATGGTGAGGAAACTGTGTGTATATTATATTTAGATTTATATATATATGTGTGTGTATTTAGATATTAAATAAATAAATTAGAATATTTATCAATATGCATGTTGTTTACGTGTTCACATACTATACATACTTACCGTATTTAGATAGATGTACAGTATGTTGTTTGCCTGTCCACAGATTATTAAGGACGCCTTTTTGTAACTATAACTTTCAGGACAGGAGCCCCTTTTGGGGTTGCTATATGTACACTATATAGCAATACGTTTTTTGTCATTTTTGAATAAATATTTGAAGGTATTCCGAAAACGTAGGTAAAAATTTAGAAGGATTTACTGTACTGTTGCTACTGTAGATTTGATGCCTCATTGTCTCATTCGCCACGTGAGCTTTTACTCTGTGTGTGTGTGTGTGTGTGTGTGTGTGTGTGTGTGTGTGTGTGTGTGTGTGTGTGTGTGTGTGTGTGTGTGTGTGTGTGTGTGCTATAGATGGAGTCTGAGGAAAAAGAGAACAAGTGCCATATGAAACTGTTTCCAGACGAAGACACAAAAGGGAAGATCCTGTGCCACGCCCTCACTGCTGATTTCCTGTATTATGGCACTGATGTAGGTTCCTAATTAAGAACAGCTGCCACCTCGCGTAGCGCTTTGTCCGGTGGCTTAATTGTAACTAGGGTTGAGACCCGGAACCGGTGCTTTTTCAGACCTGGTTCAGATAATCGGTTCCATCGTATTTGGAACCGTTTCTGGAACTGTTTTTTTCTCCTCACACTGTCAGAGCTGGTAATGTGGACTTGATGTCTGTCTGCTATGCAATTACAATACCGGTGGTTCTCAAACGTTTTAATTTCACATGTGTGTGTGCCAGTCGGGAAGTGTGCTGTGTGTGTTGCTGGAGGACTGGCAGACGGTGAGCACCTACAGCCACACTGTGGGCGTGAGGAGAGTGTTTCCCGACCCGAATGGCACGCGCATGGTCGTCATCGACGAGGAGAATGGAGGCTGCCTGTTGTCCCCCGTCAATGTTAGTAGTACGGCAGCACATCAGTGGTGGAAAAAAGTGCTCAATTGTTTTTATCAATACTGCAATGTAGAACTACTCCGTTACAAGTAAAAGTTCAGAATTCAAAATGTACTTGAGTAAAAGTATTGGTATCAGAATGTACTTAAAGTGCAAAAAGTAGAAAGCACTCATTATGTAGAATAATAATAATAAATAATAATCTTTTTAAAATAGCTGATCTACAAGCTCACAATGCGTTGTGTGTGTGCGTGTCTGCCCATCCAGCCCAGAGACTGCTGTTATGAGCTCCCCAGTTTCTCCCCCACCATCACAGGAGTGCTGTGGGAGAACTGGCCTGGTGACAGAGGAGTGTTTGTAGCTTATGACGATGACAAGGTCTACACCTACGCACTGCACAAAACCACCATACACGGTAGGAAGATACACACACACACACACACACACACACACACAGAGACATAGCTCAATTGCACCTCGATGAGGAGATGTTGGTGTTATGTTCTGTTTTTGTTAATTGCTTTGCTTTGTATTATGTGTATCTCGACGACACTGCAAATGAGGGTGACCTCAATGTCTTTCGAGAAAAAATAAAGGTTTGAATGAATGAATTGTTGTCAAAACTGTAATCCCTAGAAATCACTTTGAAACAAAATCATGGAAGTACGGTTACACGCCGGCAATCCAAAACCCACTATTCTGACGCATGACCATTCCGACTCGCCGCATTACTAACCCTGTCCCTAACATTTAATCGCACAGCGGCGTAGTTGGAATGGCATTCTGTCCCCAAAGTACGGCTCCAAAACGAGTGCTACAGGTTCATAGTGCCAAGGATATTTTGGAATGCAGAAACATGTCTCGCCTATTGACTTTAAAATAAGATTAATAAATACCTTTCTGGTGGAGTGTCAAGGGCAGACACTCTAATGTAATGTTTTTAGGGAAGTTGTCAGAAACAAACAAAAAAACATGAATGTGGAATGGTTATGGCTAAAATTATATAATACCAGTGACAGATTATATAAAAATCAACTTGTTAAATTTAGAAGTTCCACGGTATGACGTTAAAAATCAAATGTCTGGCCTGGGACAGGCACCTCGGCTGTTAATCCAGTCGCGGGTTCTGACTCCCGATCCCGACGACCTTTGCTGCGCATCACTACCCATCTCCATCTCTCTCCCCCCATTTCAAATGGGGGGAGAGAGATGGAGAGTGACGCGCATCAAATAAAGGCCTAAAAACAAAATAGTCACATGTCTGCAAAATATTCTCTCTACCTTTCTAGGTTTCCGGGTGATGCTGGTGGGGAACACCGTGCTGCCTTTCTCCCACAAGCCCTTGCTGCTGTACAACGGGGAGCTGACCTGTCAGACTCCGAGTGGGAACACCAGCGAGGTGTCGCTGAGCACGCACTCCTTCCTCAGACAGCCTCAGACCAGCAGCACTCAGCCTCTCAGTCCCCAGGAGCTGAGCCAGCAGCTGTCCCAGGCCCTCACGCTCAAGAGGTCAGCAACTACTACATAGTACATACTGTACAGCCCAGTGGTGGGGAAAAAGTTCTCAATTGTTTTACTTAAGTAGAAGTATCTATACCGCCATGTAGAACTATACTATTGATATTGAAATGATATAGATTGATATAGAAAGTACTCACTATGTCCCATTTAAGAATTTCAAATTTCAAAAGTATAAAAAGCTCACAATACGTCGCAACGCCAATGAAAAGTAGGCTTCTGACAAAACCTCCTAATTCCATTGGACTGCTCAAACATTCTACTAAAGGAGCTAACCTCTCCCCCTCTCATGCAAGTCATTGACAATATACAGTATGAAGTCACAATACCAACTTTGATGAGGCAAATTCCTTTTGTATTGTTGTGTCGTGTGGTTCTCACAAAATCCCAAGGCACAGCTGGACTTCTCAGAGAACACTGTTATGGAACCACTGCTGTTATCATTCCCTGTGCACCACAACCTCTAGTCTAAGGGGGGCTGTTTGAATATATTCTAATCTAACATTTCATCCATGATGTTTGAGGTCCACCCGTGGATAAACTTGTTTATATTCGTGGTGTCCTCTCCAGGTTCTCGGAGGCGTTGGATCTGTGTAAGTCCGCCGGCAGTGCAGCCGACTGGGCTGAGATGGGCCAAGCCTGTCTGGTCCACATGGAGGTGGACCTGGCCATTCAGATCTACCGCATGAGTGGCAACGTTGGCATGGTCATGTCACTGCAAGACATCCAGGTAAAAACACACACACACACACACACACACACACACACACACACACACACACACACACACACACACACACACACACGCACACACACACACACACTTTATATTGTCTTGTCAGTAGGAAGAGAGCCTACTGACAACCACCCTAAGGACTACTATCTGTACCGAGTAGACCGCTAGACCTACTGCACATGCAAACAGAGCTGCTAACTTTAAACATAAATCTGAGGCTTTTTTGTATACTATTGAAATAGTCTTGAGAAAAAATGCTGCTATTTGTCCCCAAAGTGACTGCAAAACATTGCTGCTATTTGTTTCAAAAAAGCTGTATAACAAATTTATAACGACGCAATGTGACATAGCTCTGTTTTACACAATGCTAGTGTACCCCCTCCAACTGTATATACTTTACCCATTTTCAACAGTTTTTATTACATTTTATCACTTGCTTTGGCAATAAAAAATGTATTTTAAAGCTCATTTGCATTGAAAAATGTAATTGAGAGCCTCCTCTCTATTGTCCTGTTCATCATGCAGGGTCTAGAGGACAAGAATCTGCAGGCGGGCCACTTGGCCATGTTCTTGAATCAGTACGACCTGGCACAGGACCTCTATATGTTGTCTAGCTGTCCCATTGCTGCCTTGGAGGTAACACGCATGCACTCACGCACGCACACATGCACACATATAGATGAACCATTAAAGTCCAGCTTGAGTAAACATTAAAAAGGATTATTCCGTTTGTCATCCTTTGGTTTGATATGACACACAAACATCGGCGCTATGGTTACTGAGAAATGTCACTGGAAACATGTTAGCCTTTTGTCTAAAACTGATTGCCTGTGCTCAGATAGAAGATGTATCACTTGGTAGACTATACCTATCCAAAATGTTAATAATATAGAATAGATAGCTTGGATTGATTTGACAATTTCAGCTCTTTGTGCGTGTGTGCGTGTGTGTGTATGCATTCGTTAGATGAGGAGAGACCTGTTGCATTGGGACAGTGCTCTGATGTTGGCCAAGAGACTTGCAGAAGACCAGATCCCCTTCATATCCAAAGAATATGCTGTACATCTGGAATTTATGTAAGTAGTGCTGTACTGTACACACTACTCACCTATGCACACAACAAGGCAGACTTTTGCATCAGTGGAAGACATTGTTTGTAATGTTCACAATGTGTTTGTTTTCATAGTGGAGACTATGTGAATGCACTGTCACACTATGAGAAAGGCTTGACCCGTGACAACAAGGTAAATGCACCATGCCTCATTTCTTCTGCCACACAAGTACGTACTTCTAAACTGCAACCTGCCCAAGTGTTCTTTTACTCTGCGATTAAAATTACTTGTTTTACGTGACCCCACATGCATGAACAAAAGGTATTAGCGATTATGTGTTCTCATCTTACAGTTTTAAATCGGAGAAGAACACCAGCACTCACGGCACTGTCCTTTAAGGCACTTATTTAGTAGGTATGGCATGCTGCAAACAAGCAGCACACAATAAACGCGTTTCGGCAGATGCCTTCATCAGCGTTGTATACCGCAAACAACAACTGGTGTCACATTTATAGTGTCCGTGGTTGTAACACCCTCCCCTGTCCATGTCGAAACAACATCCAACTAAAACAAGCACCAAAAGTGCAGTCACATAACATTTACATCAAACAAAGCTTATACAATAAGGCACAACATGCCAGTAACATATTTACCCATATAACTATCAGTAAGACGTTATTAATAGTGTTGATTGGGCACCATTGGCTGAGTCCTTAAAAAGAAGAGGTTGGGTGTGGGTCAGTACTCAGAAGACCTATATAGCAAATAGTAGAATATTATATATTAATATTATTAAGTGCTAAAGTAGCTACAAAGCTTATTTGAAGAGATGATAGGTTGAGAAACACAACATAACTAGAACATTTTAGAAGGCATGTCTTAAGGCCGCTCTTCTGTAGAAATACACAAATAAAGCACAATCCACCCCTCTCTCAAAGGGCACCTTACAGTCTCTCTCTCTCTCTCTCTCTCTCTCTCTCTCTGTCTCTGTAGTTCCAGGAACATGATGAGGCGTGTCAGGCGGGCCTGGCCAGGATGTCTATTCGGATGGGAGACATCAGGAAAGGTGCAATCCAGGCCGTGCAGCACCCCAGCAGAACCCTCAAGAAAGAATGTGGAGCAATACTGGAGAGCATGAAGGTAGACGCTTAACTCATTTTGTTAGTTCCCTAGTAGTAGTAGGTTCGCATTCGTCCAGCTGTCTGTCCGAGATTTCCTTATTTTTTTTGGCGTTCTTTTCACTGCTCTTGGATGCAGTAATAAAAGTATTAGTGAAGTCAAAGCAGGAATTTCAGGACCTCCATGGTAAAGTTTTCCCACGGTATAGTGTGACTCATAGGAATAGACTATGTGACAACCAGGTATAGTCTGGTGACCACCGGAGAGACTGGTGACAGCCGGAATGTAGAGGGCACCCGGGGGCAGTATGAGTTAACACCCCAGCCTGCGTCCTCTGTGAGAAGGAAGCCCAAAAACCTTCGATGAGGCCTTTAGGAGGGCCATTGGAGCCGCAAGCGGAGCCTGCAGTACCACCGTTGCCGAGGTGGAGCCTGCGGAACCATTGCGGCTCAAGAAACCACCACTCCTGAATGAAGTGTCTGGTGCTGGGAGTCTGGTGCAACGCACAGGTCCTGGCGGTACTCCTGGTGAGAGCAGGAGTGGACCTGGTGAGCCCGGACAGGAGTCAACCCACAGAGACTAGTCCCTCTACATGCCAGAATTGTGCCTCCCAGTCCTGGCAGAGTAGTTCCGGAGTGGATCCAACGGATTGTGTGGCCCTGGTCTTTCCCTAGTGGGTCTGATCGAGGGTAGCTACTGGGACGTAAGTCGGGACTTGATCACCCCGGCTGGGTCACCCGAGTGAGGTGTATGATGTTCGCGAGACCCGAAACCCCCGATGACCTTGGGATACATTACTGAGGATACGTCCCAGTTGCATCCAAGTGCTGTATTTTCGTTATGAATTGTTGCTCAAAATGTTTTGCTCACGCAATATACTAATTAGTAATTAGTGCCCTTGCTTGTCCCATGTTCAGTCTTATTTCGATTATGGCTCACTTCAATCTGCGATGGTCAGATGGAGAACGAATCTATGTCACAAACGGCATTATCCTCCAAAGTAAACGTATGTTGATTCTGCCCACGATGTATGTACTGTATATATGTATATACATATAACATATGTATTTGTAGGCCTGAAATTGAACCGATTCTAACAATGCCATCACTTTGTTCTCCAGCAATTCTCTGAGGCCGCTCATCTGTATGAGAAGGGCCAGTATTTTGACAAGGCAGCGTCTGTGTTCATCCGCTGCAAGAACTGGTGAGGCATCCACATGTCGTGCACACATGAGCGCACACACACACACACACACACACACACACACACACACATGCACACGCACGTGCACATACTCAATATGTCCCTCTGAAGTTTCATATGTCCTTGAACAGGTCGAAGGTCGGAGAGTTGCTCCCACAAGTCACCTCTCCTAAGATCCACCTGCAGTACGCCAAGGCCAAAGAGATGGACGGGAAGTAGGTTGTGTGTGTGTGTGTGTGTGTGTGTGTGTGTGTGTGTGTGTGTGTGTGTGTGTGTGTGTGTGTGTGTGTGTGTGTGTGTGTGTGTGTGTGTGTGTGTGTGTGTGTGTGTGTGTGTGTGTGTGTGTGTGTGTGTGTGTGTGTGTGTGAGAAAGTTCAATTCACTAAAGCGAAGGTTAAAACCTCAACTGTGATTTCTGGTTGCTGTATGTAGAACAGCAGCAATACAGGTTTATTATTACTTTTTCAGTCATGAGAATGTACTTTGCTTTATTCTGTGCGTGCGTGCGTGCGTCAGGTACAAAGAGGCCATGCAGGCCTATGAGAGTGCAAAGGACTGGGACAATGTGATCCGGATCCTTTTGGACCACCTGAACAACCCAGAGGATGCGGTCCGCGTCGTCAGGGAGACGCAGAGCATCGACGGAGCCAAGACGGT